>NC_090378.1:94499339-94812444 GCF_036365525.1 Heterodontus francisci | reverse complement strand
AGCCTGCCTACTGGACTTGCTTGCTTTAACCTCTACATTTGCCTCAACTATCTCATCTGAGAGACTACTACTTTGGATCCCACCCCCCTGCAAGATTAGTTTAAAGCCTCCCGTCATTATCTCCCCTCATTTACTTTGCCTGACAGAAGGGTGTCCATACGTCAGCATAAGGAACACATATGCGTTCACATGCATGATCCAGAGCAGATATTATACCAATTCTCAGAAACCATCAGAAAGCAATGGTTGAGTAATGAAGGAACACACAAAAATGAAATGAATGAGCTCTTGACAGCCCATTTGTGCACTACATTGTATAAAATCAATTGTTTCTAAATTTTAGATACAGAATACAGGTGAATATAAAAATGTTAAAGATCTGAAACCTGACTCCAACCTGCATCCAACCCACCCACTTCTGGTTTTAATGCAGGCAGGCAACCAACCCACTCATGGGAGGTGGGTTGGTCATTTAAATATTATAATGAGGCTATGAGGCATTTTAAATGCTTACCTCTCAAAATTCCTTGTTTAAATCTCTATAGGTATGTCCATCATGCCCAAAGCATTGAGAGGGCCCTGGTGAAAGCCACCAATGATATCCTCTGTGAGTTGACTGTGTTCCAGGTGTGCTATCTGACCTCAACCTCTCTGTGACATTCCACCTTCCTCCACTGCCTTTCCTCTGAGCTGTTCTTCACCTAATGTTCACTTGAACGTAAATATAAATATCCAGCACTGGCTTGTCTTCCCTGCATAGCCGCCCCTCAAGTACCCCAAGTTTTCTTTCGAACCAGTTTCCTTTTCTTAATTTGCATGTTGCCCCTCATCAACATTATCTGGAGGCTTGAGCTGAGCATCCCCATGTATGCTGACAACACCTAGTCTTATCTATCCACTGCCACGCTTGACCTCTCTGTGCAGACAGATTGCTTAACTGAAATCAAGTCATGGATGAGCCAGAATGTCTTCAATATAGGAAAGATTTAATTCATCCTATTCAATTTCTGAGAATAAACTTTGTATCCTTACCCGAGATACCAACCTCCTCGAACTCTTCACTCAAGCTGAACTGAACACTTCCCAACTTCTGAGTTCTATTCAACCCTAAGTCAACCTTTAAATGGCATAGCCTATCCACCACTAAAGCCACCTATTTCCATCTGAGCAGCATCACCCATCTCTGCCCACACCTCACCCCACCACTGCCAAGGTCCTAATCCATACATTCATCAACTTGAAACTCAATTTCCCACCTTCTTGGACTCCAACTCATCTAAACATTTATACCCTACATTCTCTCCCACACTAGGTGGTCTAAATTCAACATTGCTGCAACCATTTTATGGGCCTAAAACAATGCAACAATACCAATTTAGCAGGTCAAAGCACCCACCTGATCTGCATGGGTGCTTGACCACTGCTGAATTGGTCAGCTTATTTTTCAACCCTCTCTGGCATCTGTCGGAACTGAGGGCAGGGCAATTCTCATTTCAATACTGTTATGATCAGGTGAGGAGGGGTTGAAAGGCTTCCATCTTGCCCTTCTCCTTTTTGACTGCAACAGGGTTTATTTCTTTTAAGCAGTAGATATGCTGACCAATTCAGTGAGTACTTAACCCTTTATGTACTGTGATCCTAAAAGAACCAATTGGACAGATTTTCTTGACGTTAAACAAGAAAAGATAGTTTTACAGTACTTAAAAACAAAACCCGATCTAAGTAAAATAATAAACCACGCTCCAACTTCCACACACACATGAGAATCACACATAGGTTACAGAGTGGGAAAGAATAGATTGGTTGAGTTAGAGTCCTTGGCAAATAAAAAAAAGTATACTGTCTGGCGTTTGGTAACTCAGTTGTCTTCTGGATGAACTCGGTGGTCTTGAGGGTTCCGGCTTGTAGATGTGGCCAGCTAGTTTAGGGCTCTCTTGGAGACAGTGAGGCAGCTGGTTTTATTCACTGGGTATCTGTCTGCAGCAATGATAGGCTTGGATGGTTACATTTTAGCAGGCAGGGTTTGAACTTGCAATGTGGCCTGGAGAGAGAGAGAGAGAGAGAGACCCCACTTGGGTCCTTTACTGGTCAGTGTCAGGTGCTTGTCTGCCTGCAGACAGAAAGAGCACCTAGTTTCACACAGATGGTGGGTCTGTCACATGATGGCCCAGTGTATTCTTTCTCTTGCAACTTAATTAGATCATGTCTTAGAATTCCAATCTCTATCAGGGTCCCATTGTTTCAGTGATTACTCTTTGTGTGGTCTGTCTCCACCAATGTTAATGTTCCAAGATTACCTTTAAAGTCTTATTAATGAAGGCAGGGCAGGTAGCCCGTTCAAAATTCTCAGGCCATTGTTCTGATTGGATATTTACCAGATCTACGTCTCCACCTCGATACATTGGAATTTAGGGTATTTTGATGCAAATTGTGGTGGCCATTTTAGTTGCTCGTAGTCATCTTTTATCAATTCTTTTATCTCCTTTTAAAAAAAAAAGTTTAATTCAGGTTTCCAACCTATGGATTAAAAAAAATCATCATGCAGCACAGCACGTATTCATGACAATACTGAAATGAGGCTCCAGTGCTTATTTCAAACCCAGACTTCTAAATTTGTCTGGTCTAGTCAGAAATTGCCAAGTACAAGCTCACAATAGCATTTCCAGGTCTTGTGCAGCCTTAGCAGCATTTATTAAAGAGACTGCTGGAGCCTACTCATAAAATGGGCCACAAACCATGAAAATGTTTGTATTATGTGGAATTTGAAGGAACGGGAGTGGTCCTCCTGGTTCTATAAAACAACTCTGGACCATTGCCGGCCCACCCTTTCCCTCCTCCCCATCTGGAGGTAATCTGTCACTTGGCGTGGGGCAAAACCAGTATTGTCCCAACAGGCGGGCTGCATTGGAGCACTAAATTGGCACCCGCAGCTTGCCGGATATATTCTGATGAGGTCTAAGTACCCAGGCCTCTTATTTTGGTGCGCAGTTGGAATCGCATGTCATATGGGGCCCCTTAGGAATTTAGGTGCCTAAGTCTCTCTTGCCTGTCATTCCATTCATCAATTCCCTGTCCCTCAATATAGACTTATCCAAAATCCTTATCTATAAATACTTCCATGGCCTCATCCCTCCCTAACTCTGCAATGAGTCTGCACCCTTTGGTCTTCAAATTCTGGCCACTTCTAAATCTCTATTAGTGATCAGCAACTCTTTTCCCCTTTGCGAAGCACCTTGCAATGCCCTGCTGTGTTACAGTTAAATGCCGTACTGCTCTTACGTACTTCTTGTCTGATATTTCTTCCATTCTGATCAGGTCACTGCAGCAGCAAGAATTAGATAGGCATCATTGCCATAGCAGACAAATTTAATTTGTAAACAAAATATTTTGTAGCAAGTGCTTCCATTATTCACTGTGCTCGCAGCATGTGTATGTGTAAGAGAGACAGATACAGGGGAAAAAAACAAAATATTGAGCTGGAAGTATGGAAAGCGAGACAGAAATAGAAAACAAACATCCACATGGACCAATCATCCAATGAAATTTAATGGTGTATTAAAGAGCTGGAAACTCTATCCAAATGTTCTCAGTGCTTTTACTTTTCAACCGATCTGTTCCTTAAATGATTCTCAGTGTCATCTCTATAAGAGTTTAGCCCATTGGTCTCTTGTCTAGCACACATCTGATAGTGTGATAAATAAGTCCAACAGTATTTTGTTAGTCTTGTGCTGATAGTTTAAAAACCTCTTTTATCCCTTGAAAATATTACCCCTGTAAAGGTTAAAGTCTTAAACAAGTTGTTATGGAAACATCCACTGTTGCAAATGAATCCAAAGCAAATTTTTCCTTTTGTTTCTGTAGAATCTGACAACATTTGACTTGGTTCGCAAGTAGCTAACACTTGCATCTTCTTTCTAACAAATAGTATTGAGCTGCCTAAGAAACAGAAGGATGTATTGTTGAAACATTTCTACTGAAGCAACAATCTTGGGAAACATTGCAAACACAGCTGGTTGGAACTGTAGTTGGAATTCTTAAAAAGAAAGACTTACATTCATACAATGCCTTTCACCAACTCAAGATGTCCCAAAGCACTTTTCAACAAATGACGTACTCTTGAAGGTTAGTCACTCTTGTAATGTGGGAAATGCAACAGCTAATTTTCACATAGCAAGGTTCCACAAACAGCAATGAAATCAATGATCAAATCATCTGTTTTAGTGATGTTGTTTGAGGGATAAATATTGACCAGGAAATGGGGAGAACTCCTCTCCTCTTCTTCAAGTGGTGCCAAGGACCTTTTACATCCACTTGAGAGGGCAGATGGGACCTCAGTTTAACATCTCAATGGAAAAACAGCAACTCCAACAGTGCAGCACTCCTTCGGTACTGTACTGTTTTGCCCGCTTAGGTTATGAGAGGTGACTGGAGTCTACAATGTGCTAAGCAATGTCCTCAATTTTGATGGTGTCCTTTAACTCACTCAGGCCTAATTAACCCCGAGATTGTGAAAGGCACTATATAAATGCAAGCCTTTCTTTCTTTTAACCCTGCTTTCCCTAAGGGAATACTGTTGAGGGATGTTGTTAACTGAATAAAGAGACTGCTAACAGGATAGCATACCTGAAACAGAGATTGTTAATTTACTGTTTAACTGTGATTATGAAGAGCGTGGTACTGTGTTTTCATCCAGTGGGAACTGGGTTGAACCCTTAGGAATCAACACTGCAGCTGGCAGAGAAAGTGGACTTTTACCTTATTGGCGAGATTCAAATGCAAAGCTGAGAGAGCAGTGTGGCAATCCACTGGCTTATGTCATGGACAAATAATAAAGAACACAGGATTATATGATTTATCTTAACTGCAGATCTTGGGCAACATTTCCTCTGGTTCCTGTTTACAGTAAATTAGTAAAAGCATTACTTCAGTTATGTGGAGAGTCTAGAGAAAGTTAAGGAGAGATTAAATGAAGGTGTTCAAGATTCTGAGGGTTTTGATAGAGTAAATAAGGATAAACTGTTTTCACTGGGAGGAAGGCTGATAACCAGAGGGCACAGATTGAAGGTAATTGGCAAAAGGACCAGAAGGGAAATAAGAATAATTTATTCACTGAATTACTTTGATCTGGAATGCACTGCTTGAAAGGGTGCAGGAAGCAGATTCAATAGTAACTTTGAGAAGGGAACTGGGTATATACAAGGCAAAAGATTGCAGGGCTATGGGGAAAGAGTAGGGAATTGGAACTACTTGGACAGTTCTTTCAAAGAGCTGGCCCTGGCACAATGGGCTGAATGCCCCCCTGTGGTGCTGTATTATTCAATGATCCTAAAAGAACATGGGGTAAATTTTATAAATGAGTACCTCTGGCCTCCACATAATACCTGTTGCACAAAGCTCCGTTAAATCATAAAATGTACCCCTGCAATATTTACTTGGTATAAAGAACAGTCAGAGCCAATCTCCCTCTCTGTTTATAATGCCACTAACAGAGAGAGACACCACTGAAAATAGCCAGCTTCCTGATAGCCCACACACGAGGTAATCTCATGTTACACTTGGTGTTAATAGTACAATGCAGGTCATGATCTGCTGCTCTCCAATAGCTATTCTATTTTTACACTACTTAACGAGGTTAACTGAAGTTAAAATTACAATTACAATAGATTGGAAATTTGAACTTTAAATGGGAATTAAGTTGATGTCTGGCTTACAGTGTGGTTCTGGTGATGTAATTCTAGGATGGAAGCAAAATACTGCGGATGCTGGAAAGCTAAAAAAAAAACAAGAAACACTGGAAATACTCAACGGGTCTGGCAGCATCTGTGGAGAGAGAAACAGAGTTAACATTTCAGGTTGATGACCTTTCATCAGAACTAAGAAAAGTTAGAAGTGTAATAGGTTTTAAGTAGGTCAAATGGGGAGGGTGGAAAAAAAAACAAAAGGGAAGATCTCTGATCGGGTAGAAGGTAGGGGAGATCAAATGACAAAAGGGATGATGGTGCAAGGCAAAAGGAGATGATAATGGGACAAGTAAAGACACAAAAGATGGGCCTAGAAGAGGTGTAAATGGGAATTACAGAAGCACAGAATTCTTACAGTGCAGAAGGAGGCCATTCGGCCCATTGTGTCCGCACTGGCTCTCCGAAAGAGCAATTTCCTCAGTTCCATTCTTCCCATAACCCTGCACATTCTTCCTTTTCATATAACAGCCTAATTCCCTTTTGAATGCTTCAATTGAACCTGTCTCCACCACTCTCTCAGGCAGAGCATTCCAGACCTTAACCACTCGCTGCGAGAAAAGATTTTTCCTCATGTCATTTTTGCTTCTCTTACCAAATACTTTAAAATCTGTGCCTTCTCATTCTCGATCCTTTCATGAATGGGAACAGTTTCTCTCTAGCTACTCCAGACCCCTCATGATTTTGAATACCTCTATCAAATCTCTCTGTTTTCTCTTCTCCAAGGAAAACAGTCCTAACTTCTCCAATCTATCTTCATAATTGAAGTTCCTCATCCCTGGAACCATTCTTGTGAATCTTTTCTGTACTCTCTCCAATGCCCTCACATCTTTCCTAAAGTGCAGTGTCCAGAACTGGACGCAATACTCCAGCTGAGGCTGGACCAGTGTCTTATACAAGTTCAACATAACTTCCTTGCTCTTGTGCTCTATCCCCCTATTAATAAAGCCCAGGACACTGTATGCTTTGTTAACTGCTCTCTCAACCTGTCCTGCCACCTTCAATGACTTAGGCAAATATACACCCAAGTCCTTCTGCTCCTGCACCTCCTTTAGAATTATACCCTTTATTTTATATTGTCTCTCCATGTTCTTCCTACTAAAATGAATCACTTCACATTTCTCTGCATTGAACTTCATCTGCCACCTGTCTACCCATTCCACCAACTTGTCTATGTCCTTTTGAAGTTTTACACTATCCTCCTCACAGTTCACAATGCTTCCAAGTTTCGTATCATCTGCAAACTTTGAAATTGTGCCCTGTACACCAAGGTCTAGGCCATTAATAAATATCAGGAAAAGCAAGGGTCCCAACACTGATCCCTGGGGATCTCCACTACAAACCTTCCCCCAGCCCGAAAAACTTCCATTAGCCACTACTCTTTGTTTCCTGTCACTCAGCCAATTCCATATCCATGTTGCTATCGTCCCTTTTATTCCATGAGCTACAAGTTTACTCACAAGTCTGTTGTGTGGCACTATATCAAATGCCTTTTGAAAGTCCATGTACACCACATCAACAGCATTGCCCTTATCAACCCTCACTGTTACCACCTCAAAAAACTCCAGAAAGTTAGTTAAACATGATTTGCCCTTAAGAAATCTATGCTGGCTTTCCTTAATTAACTCGCATTTGTCCATGTGACTATTGATTTTGTCCCGAATTATTTTTCCTAGAAGTCTTCCCACCACCGAAGTTAAACTGACTGGCCTGTAGTTACTGGGCTTATCTTTACACCTTTTTTTGAACAAGGGTGTAACGTTTGCAATTCTCCAGTCCTCTGTCACCACCCCCGAATTACAGAATCATCATTAACAGTTGCTGTCTGAAAAAAGGGAGACTTTACAGCCTTCCAACTCAACAATTTCAGATCGTAGCCTCTTTCCACAGATGCTACCTGATCTGAGTATTTTGAGCACTTTCTGTTTAATTCTAGGACAGGTTGTTCTCACTGGTCTGCCAACTAATTTCCATGTTATTTCCATGAAAGATAAGTATTTCATGTGGTTGACATGACCCATGTAATATTATAAATGAAGATCTCACCTACAGATAAGAACTAATTCAGATTCCAATGAATAAATTCACTGCCTAATGCAATATTAGCCATAAGGACAAAGAAGGCCACAAGTTTGAACCCCAGCCTGTGTTAAACTTACTGACCTCAGCAAGGGTGGCACTAGGGACACTAGAATTAGCCTTAGCCTCAGTGTCCCTGGGCTACAGAGTAGCAAAAATCAACCAGGATTTTCTATCCTGGTTAATATTGAGTAATTCCTATTGGGGTCCAGAGGAGGCTATGATTGGACTCAGTTCTGACGCCCTCATGGTAGACATTCAGCATCTGGACTCACATTAAGAACAATCACTTGGCACATCATCAGGTAGCTTGGCTATATCTTGGTCTTTGTTGTCAAACCAATCTTGGTGCTTCTGTTTGATGAATCCAAGGACCTCAGATGCTGTGCTATAACTGACATCCCTTAACTTCTTCCAAGAATCTTCAATGTCTATATTACATCCTACATATCTGACAAAAAAAAACACCAGCAAGAAAAGCCAGATGCCATCAAATAAGACACACGTTGCAGGTCAAACTAAGAGAGATGAAGAACTGATGGTGGGAGAACAAGGCTGCTGAGTTTCAGGAAGCTTGAAGGCTCTCCACGAAGGTCTCCAATCTGTCTATGGCCCCAAAAGCGACAGTATGATATCCATCCTCTTAGCAGGTGGCAATCAGCTCCTGACAAACAGGCTGAGATTCTCTCATTGGACAGAACATTTTAACATTCTCCTGAACCAAGAATCCACAGTGTGCAACGACGCCATGAACCACTTCCACAGCATCGCATTCTGGATGAGCTTGCCCTCGATCCACCTCAAGCTGAAGTCACCAAGGGCATAAAGCAACTGCCTGTGGGTAAGTCTCCGGGAGCCGATGGCATTTTGCCTGAAGTATTCAAGTATGGAGGAGTTTACAAAGTTAGGAAACTCACCAGCCTCTTCTGCTTAATCTGTAACTAGGGTATTGTGCCCAAGATTACAAGGATGCTTCTGCAACTCACCTGTACAAATGGTAGGGAAGCAAGTCCATCTGTGACAATCAGCACCATATTTCACCTCTCCACAGCAGGTAAAATTCTGGCAAGGCTTATTCTCCACAGGATTGTCACTCATCTTACAGACTCGCTGTACCAAGAATCACAGTGTGGCTTTCGTGCTTGATGAGGAACAGTCAACATGATCTTTGACAGTGCATCAAATTTAAGAAAAGTCCCACAAACAGAACAAGGACCTCTACATGGTGTTCGTTGACCTGACCAAGGCTTTCGACACAGTAAACAGTGAAGGATTGTGGAAGGTGCTGTACAAATATGGCTGCCCTGTAAAGATGATCAGGGTTATCCGCTCATTTCATGATGGCATGATGGCAAGTGTGATCATAAGATCATAAGAAATAGAAGCAGGAGTAGGTCATTTGGCCCCTTGAGCCTACTCCACCATTCAATAAGATCATGGATGATCTGATTGTGGCCTTAACTCCACTTTCCTGCTGGCCCTCCATAACCCTTGACTCCCTTGTAGATCAAAAATCTGTTGAACTCAGCCTTGAATGTCTTCAATGACCCAGCCTCCACTGCTGTCTGGGGAAGAGAATTCCAAAGATTAACGAGCCTCTGAGAGAAGAAATTCCTCCTCATTTCCGTCTTAAATGGGAGACCCCTTATTTTGAAACTGTGCCCCCTAATTCTAGACTCCCACAGGAAGGGAAACGTCCTCTCAGCATCTACCCTGTCAAGTCCCCTCAGAATCTTAGGTTTCAATAATTCCACCTCTCGTTCTTCCAAACTCCAATGAGCATAGACCCAACCTGCTCAACCTTTCCTCATATGACAACTCCTTCATCCCTGGAATCAGCTTAGTGAACCTTCTCTGGACTGCTTCCAATGCAAGTATATCCCTCCTTAAGGAGACCAAAACTGTGCACAATACTCTAGGTGCGGTCTCGCCAATGCTCTGTACAGTTGAGGCATGACTTCCCTATCTTTATACTCAATCCTCCTTGCAATAAAAGTCAACATTCCATTTGCCTTCCTAATTACTTGCTGTGCCTACATGCTAACTTTTTGCGATTCATGTACAAGGACACCTGGATCCCTCTGTACTGCAGCATTCTGCAGTCTCTCTCCATGTAAATAATATTCTGCTTTTCTGCCAAAGTGGACAACCTCGCATTTTCCCACATTGTGATCCATCTGCCAAATTTTTTCCCACTCACTTAACCTATCTACATCTCTTTGCAGAATCTTGTGTCTTCCTCACAACTTGCTTTCCTACCTATCTTTGTATTGTCAGCAAATTTGGCTACAATATACTCAGTCTCTTCATCTAAGTCATTAATATAGATTGTAAGTAGTTGAGGCCCCAGCACTGATTCCTGTGGCACTCCACTAGTTGCAGTTTACCAACCTGAAAATGTGCCATTTATCCCAACTCTCTGTTTCCTGTTTGTTAGCCAATCTTCTATCCATGCTAATATATTACCCCCAACACCATGCAGAATGGTGCCTTATCGGATGCCTTTCCAGTCACTCATGACACCAAGCAAATCTACGTAATTGCTGCAGTTCTGCTTGCCATCTATCTTTAGTCCATGCTCTTGTCTGCACTCAAAGATCTCGACAAAGGAGTGCACATTCAATTCAGGACATATGGCAACCCCTTCAATCAGCAAAGGCTCAAGGCTTGCACAAAGATCAAAAAACAGCTACTAAGTAAACTCTTGTTTTCCCATCACTGTGTTCTCATAGCACACACTCCGGAGGGCATCCAGCTGCTTGTTGACCGCTCTTCCCAAACTTCTAAATACTTTAGCCCTACAATAAGTCTGAAAAAGATAGAGATCTTGTACCCCTGGCCACAATCTACAAGACTCTACAGTTACAATTACCAATACACTCCTCAACTCAGTTCAGAAGTTTTGCTATCTTGAGAGTATCCTCTCCAACATCACTACTCTGGATGATGAAATTGTTCATCGCCTGGCAAAAGCAAGCTTAGCATTCAGCAAGCTCACCTACAGGCTTTGGAGAGAGCATGTCTCAAAATAAAGATCGAAGTCTACCAGGCAGTGGTTCTCACATCACTTCTCTATGGCATGGACAACGTACTGGCATCACATAAAGCAACTAGATGCCTTCCACCTTTGCTGCTTAAGATCTATCAACAACATCAAGTGGCAGGACAAAATCTCTAACACCAAAGTTCTTGCAAGGTGCAAGATACCAATACCTGGTATCAAGAGCATGCTCATCAGAACTCAGCTTCACTGTGTCAACCAGATGGTTCTCATGGAGGATTCCTGCTTACCAAAGGTGGTATCTTACAGCTAGCTGAGCATAGGAACTCACACCATAGGACATCTCAAACGTAGCCACAAAGACATTCTGACAGCCTATCTCAGAGTCTGTAAATTGGACCCTACTACATGCAGTGTGTACCACCTACAAGATTTTTTAAAATATTCATTCATGGGATGTGGGCATCACTTGGCTAGGCCAGCACTTATTGCCCATCCCTAATTGCCCTTGAGAATGTAGTGGTGAACTGCCTTCTTGAACCACTGCAGTCCATGTGGGGTAGGGACACCCACAGTGCTGTTAGGAAGGGAGTTCCAGGATTTTGACCCAGCGACAGTGAAGGAACGGCGATATAGTTACAAGTCAGGATGGTGTGTGACTTGGAGGGGAACTTGCAGGTGGCGGTGTTCCCAACCATTTGCTGCCCTTGTGCAGTAGCATTAGAAATTGGCCGTGGAAGGTCTTAGAGGTTTTCTGCACGCAGTGTATTGCCTCCGTGCTGTCAGCAAAAATCAACAGTTCTTATTACATTGTTGAAAGTGGCACTTAGGTCTATGCTTTCAATCACTCTTTTATTCACTCTGTAGTTTGTTGGGGCCTTTAAATTAAACAATACTGAATACCCCGGGCCAACTTGCATCCCTGGCATGCAAGATTATTGTGACACAAATGTCGGATGGCATATTTCTGTCGTTTGAGTATCATCTGTCGGTAGATATATTGAACGCTACTCATCATTTCTGTGGGGAAATTTGGAGGGGTGTAAAAATGAGCAAGGATGCAGTGGAGCTTGTTTCTGTGCAAGTTCCTGCCTGGCCTGAACCCATGATCCAGAAACATGAGTTCAAATCCCCCATGGCAGCTGGGGAAATTTAAATTCAGTTCATTAAATGAATTTGGAATAAAAAGCTAGTATCAGTAATGGAATCACAAAACTACATGACTGTCATTAGTTGACTATTGTCCTTCAAAACAGTCCTGATCCGGTTTAGATTATATGTGATAACAATGTGGTTAACTCTCAAACCACTATGACAAAGTACAAGAATAAAAAAACTGGATGGACCACCCTGCATTGACCTAAGCTCCAGACAAGACACACACAACCCAGTCCTCTTCACTAACATCTGGGGACTTGTGCCAAAATCACAGAATCATAGCATGGTTACAGCACAGGAGGCCATTTGGCCCATTATGCTTGTGCCAGCTCTCTGTAACAGCTAGTCAGCTAGTCCCACACCCCTGCCCTTTCCCTATAGCCCTGCAATTTTTTTCTCTTGAGATGCTTATCCAATTCTCCTCTGAAACTAACGATTGAATCTGTCTTCACCACAGTCTCCAGCAGTGCAATCCAGAACCTAACCACTCACTGTGGAATAAAGTTTTTCATCATGTCGCCTCTGGTTGTTTTGCCAATTACCTTAAATCACTATCCTCTGGTTCTCGATCCTTCTGCCAATGGGAACAGTTTCTCCCTATCTACTCTGTCAAGACCACTCATGATTTTGAACAACTTTATCAAATCTCCTCTCAACCTTCTCTTCTCTAATGAAAACATCTCCTGCATTGCCAATCTATCGCTGTAACTGAAGTCGCTCATCCCCGCAAGCATTCTCGTAAATCTTTTCTGCACCCTCTCCAATGTCTTTCCATCCTTCCCAAAGTGTGGTGCTCAGAATTGGACACAATACTCCAGTTGAGAGACTGAGAGATTGGGTGAGCTGTCCCACAGACTAATCAAGCAACATAAAGAAAAACGCAAAAGTGCTGGAAATACTCAGCAGGTCTGGCAGCATCTGGAGAGAAAGAAACAAAATTGATGTTCCACGTCGGATATGACTCTTCTGCAGAACCAAAGGAAGGTAAAAATGTGTTAGATTTTATGCTGTTGAAAGGGGGGAGGGGGAGGAAGAACAAAAGGGAGGGTCTGTGATAGGGTAGAGGGCAGGAGTGATTAAATGAGAAAGATGTCATGGAATAAAAGGCAAAGGGAGTGGTAATACTTGTAGTAAAAGACAAAGCATTTGTCCAGGGTGTTAACGGCAGAATAATGAACTGCTCTGCCTGAAAGCAAAAACATGAAAAACAAGTTTAAGACTGGCACATGGTTAAAAAAAAAATCAAAATGGGGGTCATCGTCCGAAATTGTTGAACTCCATGTTGAGTCCGCAAGGCTGTAAAGTGCTGAATCAGAAAATGAGGTGTTGTTCCTCGAGCTTGCGTTGAGCTGCAGCAGGCCAAGGACAGAAATGTGGGTGTGATAGCAAGGTGGTGAATCAAAATGGCAAGCAACCGGAAGCTCGGTGTCATGCTTTCATACTCAGTAGAGGTGTTCCACAAAGCAGTTACCCAATCTGCGTTTTGTCTCCCTAATGTAGAGGAGACAGCAGTGTGAGCAGTGAATACAGTATACTAAATTGAAAAAAGTACGTAAATCTCTGCTTCACCTGGAAGGAGTGTTTGGGGCCTTGGATGGTGAGGAGAGAGGAGGTAAAAGGACAGGTGTTACACCTCCTGCGTTTGCATGTGAAGGTACCCTGGGAAGAGGATAAGGTGTTGGGGGTAATGGAGGAGTGGACCAGGGTGTCGTGGGGGAGCGATCCCTTCAGAATGCTGACAGGGGAGGGGAAGATGTGTTTGGTGGTGGCATCATGCTGGAGGTGGCGGAAATGGCGGAGGATGATCTTTGGATGTGGAGGCTGGTGGGGTGGAAAGTGAGGACAAGGGGAACCCTATCGTGGTTTTGGGAGGGAGGCAAAGTGGTGAGAGCAGAAGTACGGAAAATGGGTTGGACATGGTCAAGGGCTCTGTTAACGGTGTGGGGGGGGATTCCTCGGTTGAGAAAAAAGGAAGACATAACCCCTCCATCACCATCTCTGGGTATATCCTGTTCCATTGGCAGGCCAGACTCACCAGAGGTGGTGGCATAGTGATATACAGTTTGGAGGGACTCCTCAACATTGACTCTGGACCCCATGAAGTCTCATGGCATCAGGTCAAACATGGGCAAGAAAACCTCCTGCTGATTACCACCTACTGCCTCCTCCTTGCCTGATGAATCAGTACTGCTCCATCTTGAAGACTACTTGGAAGAAGAATTGAGGGTACCTAGGGCACAGAACATACTCTGGATGTGGGACTTCAATCTCCAACACCAAGAATGGCTCAGCAGCACCACAACTGACCAAGATTGATGAGTCCTGAAGGACATAACTGCCAGACTGGACATGTGGCAGGTGGTGAGAACACCAACACAAGGGAAAAATCTACTTGGCTTTGTCCTTACCAATCTACCTATCACAGATCCATCTGTCCATGATAGCATTGGTAGGAGTGACCACTACACAGTCTTTGTGGAGACAACGTCCCATCTTCACACCGAGAACACTATCCATCATGTTGTATGGCACTACCACCGTACTAATTGGGATAGATTCAGAACAGATCTAGCAGCTCAAAACTGGACATCCATGAGGCGCTGTAGGCCATTAGCAGCAGTAGAATTGTATTCAACCACAATCTGTAACCACATGGCCCTCCATATCCTTCACTTTACCATTACCATCAAGCCAGGGGAGCAAGCCTGGTTCAATGAGAAGTGGAGGAGAGCATGCCAGGAGCAGCACCAGGCGTACTTGAAAATGAGGTGCCAAACTGGTGAAGCAACAACACAGGACTACATGCATGCTAAACAGTAGAGTGGCAAGCTATAGACAGAACAAACGATCCCACAACCAATGGATCAGATCAAAGCTCTGCAGTCCTGCCACATCCAGTCGTGAATGGTGGTGGACAATTAAACAACTAACTGGAGGAGGAGGTTTCATCCTCAATGATTGGGGAGGCCAGTACATCAGTGTAAAAATCAAGGTGGAAGTGTTTGCAACCATCTTCATCCAGAAGTGCTGAGTGGATGATCCATCTCAGCCTCCTGAGGTCCCCAGCATCACAGAGGCCAGTCTTCAACCAATTTGATTCCCTCTACATGATAAGAAGAAATGCTGAATGCACTGGATACAGCAAATTCTATGGACTCCCCCCCCCCCAACATCAGTTGTAGTGATGGAGACTTGCGCTCCAGAACTAGCCACACCTCTACCCAAGCTGTTTCAGTACAGCTACAACACTGGTATCTACCTGACAAAGTGGAAAATTGTCCAGGAATATCTTGTCCATATAAGGCAGGAGAAATCTAATCTGGCCAATTATCACCATATCAGCCTACTCTCAATCATAAGCAAAGTGATGGAAAGTGTCATTGACAGTGCTATCATTTGGCACTTACTTACCAAAAACCGTTCACCGATGCTCAGTTTGGGTTCCTCCAGGACCACTCAGCTCCAGACCTAATTAGAGCCTTGGTCCAAATATGAACAAAAGAGTTGAATTTCCGAGGTGAAGTGAGAGTGACTGCCCTAGATATCAAGGCAGCATTTGATCGAGTATGGCATCAAGGAGCTCTAGCAAAATTGAAGTCGATGGGAATCAGAGGGAAAACTCTCTACTGGTTGGATTCATACCTAGCACAAAGGAAGATGCTTGCGGTTGTTGGAGGTCAATCATCTCAGCCCCAAGACATTTCTGCAGGAGTTCCTCAGGGTAGTGTCCTAGGCCAACCATCTTCAGCTGCTTCATCAATGACCTTCCTTCAATCATAAGGTCAGAAGTGGGGATGTTCACTGATGATTGTGCAATGTTCAGCACCATTCGCAATTCCTCAGATAATGAAACAGTCTGTGCCTGTGTGCAGTAAGACCAAGACAATATTCAGGTTGATAAGTGGCAAGTAACATTTGCACCACACAAGTCCCAGGCAATAACCATCTCTAATAGAGAGAGAATCTAACCATCTACCCTTGTCATTCAACTGCAGCAACATCACTGAATCCCCCACTATCAACATCCGGGGGAGTCACCATTGACCTCTCTCTCTCTTTGGCCTCCTTGTCTCAAGAGACAATGGGTAAGTGCCTGGAAGTGGTCAGTGATTTGTGAAGCAGCGCCTGGAGTGGCTATAAAGGCCAATTCTAGAGTGACAGGCTCTTTCACAGGTGCTACAGATAAAATTGGTTGTGGGGGCTGTTACCGTGGAATCTCCCTGCTCAGCATAGTGGGGAAAGTCTTCGCTCGAGTCGCTTTAAACAGGCTCCAGAAGCTGGCTGAGCGTGTCTACCCTGAGGCACAGTGTGGCTTTCAAGCAGAGAGATTCACCATTGACATGCTGTTCACCATTGACCAGTAACAACATAAATACTATGACTACAAGAGCAGGTCAGAGACTGGATAGTCAGTGGTGAGTGACTTCTCTCCTGCCCCACCCCACCCCACACCACCCCCCCAATGTTTTTCCAACATTTACAAGGCACAAGTCAGGAGTGTGTTGGAATCCTCTCCACTTGCTTTGATGGGTGCAGCTCCAACAACACTCAAGAAGCTAGACACCTTCCAGGACAAAGCAGCCTTCTTGATTGGCACCCCATCCACCACCTTCAACATTCGTTTCCTCCACCACCGACGCACAGTGGCAGCAGTGTGTACCATTTCCAAGATGCACTACATCAACTCACCAAAGGTCTTTCATCAGCACCTTCCAAACCCACGACCTCTATCACCTAAAAGAACAAAGGCAGCAGGCACACGGAAACACCACCACCAGCAAGTTCTCCTCCAAGTCACACACCATCCTGACTTGGAACTATATCACTGTTCCTTCACTGTCGTTGGGTCAAAATCCTGGAACTCCCTTCCTAACAGCACTGTGGGATATACCTTCACCACACGGACTGTAGTGGTTCAAGAAGGCAGCTCATCACCACTTTCTCCAGGTCAATTAGGGCTGAGCAATAAATGGCCTTGCCAGATACATCTATATCCCATGAACAAATTTTTAAAAAGCTGCTGATGAACCTGTTGTGCAAGTCCAGCATCTTGTATTTTTATTTCTGCTGTAATGGTACTTGTGGGGGGGATGTAAACCCATTAAATAAATTTGAGTGTGTGACAGGTGTAAAATGAAATGTAACGATAGTGTATTACTCCTATATACAATGTTTGACTTCAAGTCACTAAGGAATGACATGTAATCAGGAAACATTAATTTATGTAACTTACAATAAAGTCTTTCATGAAGGTTATTGTGGCCTGAGTTTTTACATCCAAAACACCTGACCGCTTATGTTTTGTTGAAAAGACATAAATTGTTGTGGGTGTTTGAAGGAGCTGTGTTGCACTGTGAAGTTTTCACATTATCTGAGCCAGGGTCACTCAAAGTTTCAAGTAGGTTAAGCTCCAAGGCTTATAGTTTTATTTGGCAGACCAGACTCCCATATGATAACATCACCCTTTTAAGATCCAGCCAACAGAAGCTAAGTTTCTTTTTTGTATTGAGAGCATTTGCATGTGCTCGATTTTGGGACGGTCATTTGGACATAGGAACAGGAGTAGGTTATTCAGGCCCACCCGCACCCCAACTACCACCACCGCAGCCCCACCCCAAGCTCAGTTGGTAGCACTTTTGCTTCTGAATCACAAGCTTCCAAGTTCAAGACCCACTCCAGGGCATAAGCACAAAAATTCACAACTGAGACTCCAGTGCAGTACTGAGAGAGTGCTGCACTGTCAGAGGTGCTGTCTTTCGGATGAGATGTTAAAGTGAGGCCCCCTCTACCTGGAGCTATCTCCAATGTCCTGGCCAATATTTATCTCTTAATCATCATCACAAAAACAGATTATCTGGCCATTATCACATTGCTGTTTGTGGGAGTTTGCTGTGTACACACGGGCTGCCATGTTCCCTGCATTACAACAGTGATGACACGTCAAAAGCACTTCATTGGCTGTGAAGCACTTTGAGACATCCAGTGGTCATGAAAAGCGCTTTATAAATGCAAGTCTTTCTTTTGTCTTTAGATCTTGGCTGATCTGCATCATAACTCCATTTACCCGCCTTAGTTCCATAACCCTTAAATACCCTTGCCTAATAAAAATCTAATCAGGAGGCAAATATTTGTGAATTGTCTCCTCCCTGCACCACCACCACCCCAAACTGTTTCCATTTTTTGGCACAGCACAGTAAATATTAATGAGCCTGCAGTTACGAATGTGGGGCCCCCTTGCGCTGCTTGATAGCCATTTACTTTTGTACCCAAATTGTGTATCATCAGCATGGAAAATATAATCACAGTAAGTTCCCCAGTCCTTCCCTGTTTTTTAAAAAAAAAACACCATACAGTAAATTGCATATAAACTCCCATTTTGTTAGCGAGATTACCACCCAGATTAATTATGACTAATCATCTCCTGATCTCTTGCTTATTTCAAGTGCCAATGCATGAATATATTGGTCTAGAAATTCACTGCTTTTACTGCAGTGAAAAAATGAATTCTGCCTGCTGATGGGGTGGAGTGAGGTATTTACATGAGAATTTCTTGGGTTAGCTTATTTGCCTATCCATTGTGTTACAACCTCAGTGAGACCGTTAACGTTAAAACACTAGATATGAACTCCCCAGGCCAATTTAAAGAAATATGCAACAAGACTTCACATTTTAAGACTTTTATTAAAACTAAACTAAAAGAAATCCCCATTTACTAAATAGTATTTTGTAAGTAGCTGAGACCCAAATTATAGAAAAAGGTATTTTCTTCACTTATTAAAATACTTGACGATCTCACACCAAGCTTATACGTTGCACAGTCCTCCTTGATGGTGAAATCTTTGCAGTTAAAAGTCCCAAACTCCTCCCAGTTGCAATGGGTTGGATCTCCCAGAGCTTTCTCAAAGTCAATGTCCTCTTTGCTCACTTCTTCCGAGCACTTTCGACCTGGACTTCCATGAATAAGGCAACCTCTGGTGATCCTGCTGGCCTTTAAGTTCTCCACAACCTCAACGTTCAAAACAGATTCAAGTCTTCACAGCCTTTTGCTGTATCAGTCTTCTGAGACAAAGTGTTCCCCCTCTCTCTCCTCTCTGAGGCTGCCACCATTGGTCTTCTTTCAGTCTTCATACAGCCACATGCCTTCTGAAAATCTGTTGAGTTTAACTGGAATCAAAAGTCAATAGCCATTGTCTTTTCCAAAATGTGAAGTCCACAAGTCTGGCTACAGCAGAGCCACCCAGGCTTTCCATTGTTTCCAGGTGTTAGCAACAGCAATTCATATTTACATTTTCAGAACCACAGTCTCCTTGTTCATGATCTGAAAGTCTGGGAGGATGAAACCCATTGTTCTTCAGGTGTTATACCCTTGCCTTCTGCTTTTGAAAAGGGTCTTTAATCTAGGTTCTTTGTTGCCCTGATAATCAAGATCCCTGTCTTGTCTTTAAGCAGAGTTGATGAGGTGACCTGACTTCTCTGACTCCATCTTAAACTACATTAGAAATCACAGTTTTTAAAACATAATTATGCTACAACGTCCAGTGTTCATAACAATCGGAGTACTCGTCAGTGCAAAACTCATGTAAAGGGGAGTAATATGTTGGGGTTCATGAAAATTAGATCATAGCCTTTAAAAAGCCAGTTCTGGCTAAAGATTGGGTTACGATTCTGTTAGGGACCATTAACTTTTAAAAAGAGAAATTCGAATTCCTAGTTATTACTGAAAAAATTACATCACATGACTTCAAGTTTTAAACCAAAAACTTTACTGTACAAGAGTTGAACAAAGCAAAACACTACAATTTGGAAACACTTACATTTGAAACTTAAAATCTTAACAGAACATGAAGACGAATACTTTAAACTCTAACTCTCAACAGAACACTTCTGTTTGACAGTTACTTCCACCTCAAGAGTTCCCCTATATATTACAGGATATTGGCGGTTTGTTCACTTCTCCTGGGCCTAATCCAAAGTTTACCACAGCTCTTAGGAATTCACTTTGATTTTCCTTAATTTATCAGCTATCTTCTGAGGTATAAAATCTCTTGAATCTGAACTTTCCAGCTTGAGCATAGGTCTGCTTCAAAACAGAAACACCCCTAGTTCCTGATGGCCTCTTTGCTCCTGAGTCCAGCTGCTTTCGAAGCCAACAGCTTTCCAAAAGCCAACTGCTTTCTGTGCAACCAACAGCTTGTCTAAAGCCAACCGCTTTCCCAAAAGCCAACTACTTGTCTGTCAGCAAGCATACAGAACAAAACACCAATAGGTACCCCCTGCATCATCTACCTCCACAGCTATGTGGTACATGTGGGATGTCCCAGGTAGCAATTTAGGGATGTCCCAGATAGCAATTTAAACAAATTATTTCCAACTCCAAATCTTCCCTTTATTCTGGGAAATCATATGAATAATTTGATTGAGGTAGCTGCAGACTTCTCCATCAAGAAGTTCAGAGAGGTTCTCATTGTTTAGGGTCCTCAAACTTCCCATTATGACTTACTGAATAAATATCGGCCACCCTTTGATTTGTAATCACCCCAGGTTTGTTTGCCAGCTTCTCAAACTAGGTGTTTTCGTTTGTCTGGCATTAAAAGAAAATCAATTCCCAAATTAAAAAGTTACCTCTGGAAAATTAATACAAACCATGAAACAGATGATCATAACAATTGTAGGAGGAAGCTGGGAGGGAGCAGCAGGTAATCAGATAAGTGTGTGATGAGAACTTATCAGGCCACACGGTCCTTAAATTGCTGTTAGATTTTTTGCACACCATCTACTTAGGTGAGCAGTCTGCATACAGCCTGCGACTCATCATGAAATCCAGTTTCAGTCCTGACAATGTCCTGAAAGCAGCAAAACATTCTAGTGTAGTGCTACCAACCCTGTTTAAAATGTGGCAGGGGCTTGGGGATCATGTTACAGGAGTGGAAACCCATTATTGTGGGTCTCAGCCAGACATCTGTACTGTGCCTCACTTACAGATGCTCTTGGGCTATTTTGAGTGATTCCCAGTCCTATGTCTCACTCAACCTGTAATCACCATTCCTTACACTATAGATTGTTCCTGCTGCCCTCAACTCCACCAGTGGAGGTCAATTCTTGAGCCACAACATTGCTACGTTCTGGAACTTTCTTTTAAAACCATTTTACTTTGCTACCTCACTCTCTGCCTTCAATAGGCTCCTAAAACCCCATGTAGTAGTTTATGCTTTTGATAACCCTGACAAAATTTCTTCCCCTGTGCTTGATGTCCATGTATTCCCTTTCTCCACAAGGTGCCTGTAGAGATTCTTTTAAAGGAGCAGCACTATATTAATTGCTAGGCAAACATCTTATTGCCTTGCGAAGCAGTCAATGCTGCACCATTTTTGTCACAATGTTGCATGCATGTGATATATTTTCAGCATGACTTTTGCCATTGTGTTGTGTGTTTTCAAATAATAATAGAAGGGTTTTGCCAAGCAAATTTCTGCTGAAAGCGATGCTGCTTTAATTACACCCTTTTTGATCTAGCTGTTTCCTAATTGGTGAGCCTTGAGTAACAGTAACTTGTTTAATTGGTCAGCCAAGGAAGTTTCTGCTGGGATCAAAATAATTGTCAACGATCAGCAGTTCTATAGATTCCTGTTTTCCTTTATTATTAAAGAAAAGAACAACTTATTTTATGTATATATGTATATCCTTTTTGTGATGCAACTCAATCTAAATGAAGCATGATGATACAGACCAAGATTCTTCAGTGGAAGTTTATAAATATTCCTGATGTTAGTTGGTCTGATGTTCAGTGCAATGAGAAATTATAACCTGAATTATTGAGGAATACTGTGTGCTTGGAACAAACTATGCAGCTAAATTTTATTTATTGACCAGGAATTTGATATAACAGAATGGAATGGGAAATCATTTAGTGCAATTTAATTTAATGCACAAAATAGGCATTTTAAAAAGAAAATTTAAATAATTAAATCTCTGTTTTATCCCTTACCACTAACCTACCAGCTTTCTGTAGCCATCCTTTGTGTGGGAGGGTTGGATGAATTAAATATTGTAACATCCAGAGAAAACTATCTGTTTTATATTTGCAGATTTGCTGCACTGGAATTGCTACCCACTGAGAGTACTGTGCATGTTCACAGCCCATGCAACCGGACATGCATCGCCATGGTTACAGAAATTAAGTTGAGAAAAGAACTGGCAATGAAACACAATTGAATTAAGTCTGGGCTAATTTACAGTGTGTACTGTGACACATGGTCAAGCAAGGTAGATAGTGATCAGCAAATTTATAAAAATATGCACTGTATTTCAGTGCTGCTTGAAGTATTGGAGCAATGATTACAACAGGACAACACCCTAAGACACATTGATGTTATATACATGAAACTGAAGGATAGACTTTTGAGTTTATCTAATTTGGAGGGATTTGTTCGCAGGCTGTGGTGAAAAGTAACTCAATGCGAAAGCTGTGCCACCTACTGGACTGATACAAAAGAGCTGCAAACAATTACTGTATGATTGAAATGTAGGAACGCTGTACCCCATTTTCTGTCTACCCTGTCACTAGATGTATGAGGGATATTCTTAAGTTTTAAGTTTGCACTTGGTTCTTGTAGTCAGCAGTTTTGAAAGTGGACATGAGCTGCAGCATAGGGATTCACTAACAACAGGAGGTATCATATGAGCAGGTAGCATGAGGGCAGTTAAGTAGTTAAGAGTTGGGTGGAAGAGAATTGAAGGAGCATGAGTTGGGTCTCGGAAGAGATGAGCTTGAAAGAGGGTAGAGAGTGAGATAGAACTGGGGGATCGAAGTGTATAAGAGACCTGGTTGGGGCTGGGAGTGGGGTAGAGACAAGGGCAGGGGGAAGCAGTGGTAGAGTCAGCTGCATAGAAGGCCTCATTCAGAGAGCCAAAGAAATTCATGAGCTTTTTGTGCTTAAGGTTGGGGTGAGGTCAGGGGGTTGGGGTGAGGCAGTTCATTGCAGTTCACTGGTCCATTTATTTGACCCTCAACCATGCTTCCCAGGTCAGCCTGAATGCATGTCAAATATCAAGATTAAAAAGAAACAATAGTTCTTGACATGTGCTATAGGCCAGCAGTGGCAGTTGGAGGGACTTCCTTCTGCCTAATTTGTGGAGTACTAGATATCTAGTAGTGTGTGAGAGATTAGTCCATTCTCTCACAAATGAAAAGTTCCTCAAATCCATCTAAACATTGTTTGGCTTGTTTTTCTTTTCTTCAATTCTCTACTCCCCTTACCTTATGCCTGAAGGTATCAATTCCTCACCGAGCTCCAGTTCTATGGGTGCCACCCTCTGGTATCTTGTTTAAGTTGCTATTTTCATTGTGAACCCAGACAATGTCAGCTGGATATTTGGCCAGGGGGTGCATCACAGTCAAACCTAATCCTCTCCTCACCTGTTGTCCAGTTGCACATTTCCAGCAGGGGTTGCTGAAGTTGGAGTTGGAGACAGTTTTCCATTGCTAACCCAGTGGCTTGGAGATCAAGCATAGTGATCCTACTGCCACCCTGGCTGAGATCAGCACAGATCAGCCAACAAATCTGGGGCAATCCTGGTTTGCATTTCAAAAAGCAGAAGTAAATTGATTTTCCCTGTTTACAAAGATACATAACACTTCCTCCACACAAGATCAGGTGGCAGGTTGTTCAACCTTGCCTGTCTTAGAGCGAAGACCAAAGTACGGAAAGTCCTCATCAGGGAACTCCTATTTGCTGACGATGCCGCATTAACACCCCACACGGAAGAGTGTCTTTAGAGACTCATTGACAGGATTGCGGCTGCCTGCAACGAATTTGGCCTAAACATCAGCCTCAAGAAAATGACCATCATGGAATAGGACGTCAGAAATGCTCCATCCATGAATATCGGTGACCACGCTCTGGAAGTGGTTCAAGAGTTCACCAACCTAGGCTCAACTATCACCAGTAACCTGTTTCTCGATGCAGAAATCAACAAGCGCATGGGAAAGGCGTCCGCTGCTATATCCAAACTGGTCAAGAGGGTGTGGGAAGATGGCGCACTGACACGGAACACAAAAGTCTGAGTGTTTCAACCCTGTGTCCTCAGTACCTTGCTCTACAGCAGCGAGTCCTGGACAACGTATGTCAGCCAAGAGCGACGTCTCAACTCATTCAATCTTCGCTGTCTTGGCATCAGGTGGCAGGACCGTATCTCCAACACATAAGACCTCGAGGCGGCCAACATCCCCAGCATATTCCCCCTACTGAGCCAGCGGCGCTTGAGATGGCTTGGCCATGTGAGCCGCTTGGAAGATGGCAGGATCCCCAAGGACACATTGTACAGCGAGCTTGTCCCTGGTATCAGACCCACTGGCCATTCATGTCTCCGCTTTAAAGACATCTGCTAACGTGACATGAAGTCCTGTGACATTGACCACAAGTCGTGGGAGTCAGTTGCCAGTGATCTCCAGAGCTGGCGGACAGCCATAAAGGCGGGGCTAAAGAGAGGCGAGTCGAAGAGACTTTGCAGTTGGTAGGAAAAAAGACAGAAGTGCAAGGAGAGAGCCAACTGTGTAACAGCCCCGACAACCAATTTTATCTGCTGCGCCTGTGGAAGAGTCTGTCACTCTAGAATTGGCCTTTATAGCCACTCCAGGCGCTGCTGCACAATCCACTGACCACCTCTAGGTGCTTACCCATTGTTTCTCGAGACAGGGAGGCCAAAGAAGAAATTCCTAGAAGAAATAACACTTCTTATCTCCTAGACACAAGACACTGAGAAACTAATTGCAGGCATGCTTTGTAATTTGAGGTACAGGTGAGAAGAGATCAGGTTCATGTGTCAAGCAGCCATTAAACATTGTTCTACAGATCAAGAGTGATAATAATAACATAACATTTTAAAACCTGAAGTTTTGATTTCAAGAAGGAAAAACAGGACTGTTTTCAAAAACGATTGTTAACATTGAAAGTCTGTAGATGGCTAATGTAAGCCTCTCTAATCCCTAACAGCATAAGTTCTTCAAATTCATTTCAATTCACTGTGATAAATTTTGATGGACAATACGAAGATGTTTTATCCCTGGCCTTTGCAGCTATTAGTATGGCATTGTGCTATTTTTGTACCTTCGTTATCAGGTAGAATTTTAAATGTGCTTTTGATGATTATTGAAGGAACATCTTTTATGCACAGCTCAATAAAATGTGAAAGATCTGACTTTTTAGGTTGTTAGCGTTTTACAGTTACCCAGTTGCTAATCCATCTGGGCTATTGTTTATGGACATTTCGGACACAGTTGTTATGAAACATTTCAGGAATTTCATGGGCGATGTGTTTTTTTTAAAGTTAATCACTGTTGGTGTAGAAGTGAAAATAAGCTCCTTCACTTTTTAAATCCACTAGCATCAATGAAAGAATGAGTTAGGGTTGCTTGTGCAGCAGCTGAGGATAATGCTTAAAGGAAGTGTGCTGTCACACTAATGCAAATACTCGGCATGTGGAAATCACTTGTTAAGTTGATCAGTTGTATTCTCCCACTCCCATTCCAATACAAACAAAATATTGAGGTCTATTGTCAGCAATTCAATGACATAAAAAGGCCTAGGAGAGGGCAAATTGTCAAGCAATGAACAATGCAGACTCACAACAATGCTGGATTCATCTCCCGATCTGAGGAGAAGATGTATGACTATTTCAGACTGTGGTTTTTGATCGAATGGGAAAACCACTCAAGCAACATTATAACAGCACCAGTGCTTGAATCAAGCACCTACTTTGTAGCAGGAACACAAGAGCTATCAGAGCTGAACCTACACAATTCGGGGCTAAACATCCTCAGGCCGCGTCCCGCAATTGATGCCGGGATCGTGATTGCTCGTGCCTGCACATCCTGGCTGGCACCTCCCATATCCATTCCTCTGGAGGCTGGTTTACCTCACCTGACTTGGTGTACTGACCTCACACTGGGCCTCTTATAGGAAGTGGAAACTCTCTGCCTTTCGTGACATGAGCAAGCCCAACCAACTTCAGCTGCTTCAGCAAGACCTTCCCTCCAAAATAAGGTCAGAAGAGGGGATGTTCACTGATGATTACACAGTGTTCAGTACCTTTCGTAATTCCTCAGATAATGAAGCAGTCCGTGCTTGCATGCAGCAAGACCTGGACGACATCCAGGCTTGGGCTTATAAGTGGCAAATAATATCCGTGTCTCACAAGGGGCAGGCAATGACCATCTCCAACAAGAGAGAATCTAACCATTGCCCTTGACTTTGAAAGGCATTAACATCGTTGAATTTTCAAACATCAACATCCTGGGGGTTACCATTGACCAGAAACTTAACTGGACCAGCCCTATAAATACTTCAGCTACAAGAGCAGGTCAGAGGCTAGGAATCCTGCAGCGAGTAACTCACCTCCTGACTCCCCAAAGCCTGTCCACCATCTACAAGGCACAAGCCAGGAGTGTGATGGAATACTCTTCAATTGCCTGGATGGGTACAGCTCCAACAACTCTCAGGAAGCTTGACACCACCCAGGACAAAGCAGCCCACTAGATCAGCACCCTATCTACCACCTTAAACATTCAATTCCTCCACTGCCGGCGCACAGTGGCAGCAGTATGTACTATCTACAAGATGCACTGCAGCAACTCGCCAAGCCTCCTTCGACAGCACCTTCCAAACCCACGACCTCTAGTACTGAGAAGGACAAGGGCAGCAGATGTATGGGAACACCACCACAAGCAAGTTCCCCGCCAAGTCACATACCATCCTGACTTGGAACTATATCGCCATTCCTTCATGGCCACTGGGTGAAAATCCTGGAAATCCCTTCGTAAAGCACAATGTGTGTACGTACACCACATGGACTGTAGTGGTTCAAGAAGGCAGCTCACCATCACCTTCTCAAGGGCAATTAGGAATGGCATTAAATGCTGGCCTAGCCAGCGTCGCTCACAAATAAAAAAAAAGCATAATTTCTGGACTGAGGTCAGGACATGGTGACCTGGATCCCAGCCCTTTACCATGCCGTTCTGCTGGACGTACGGTGAGAGTCTGGCAGAATCCACAAGGAAATTTTACCCCTTTACTCATCCAAGAAGTTAGCATCAAATCAGGCCCACCCTTTCTGCCCTTAAGAAAGAAAAACTTGCATTTATATAGAACCTTTCATGACATTAGGATGTCCCAAAGCCAATGAAGTACTTCTTTTTGAAGTTTAGTCACTGTTGTAGAGAAATGCAGTTGTGTCTCATCATGCAGCAGGCAAATTGCACACAATAAGGTTCCACAAACAACAAAGATAATCGACCAAATGATCTGTGTCCGTGCTATTAGTTGAAAGATAAATGTGGCCAGGGCACCAGGAAAACTCTTCTGAGTTACTGCTGCCAAAACACAACATAAAATTTCATTTCAAACTTCCTGCAAATCAAGATATATTCTGGGATGAATGAATCATGAATACACCCCAGGTAACTGGAAAATGAGTGACATTATTTTTGGCATCATGCACCAATAGGATGAGGTGGCAAATATTTGTTTTCAAATTGTCTCCAGAGTGACATGTCACAATCTTCACTTTTTGGACTGTGTATTCTCAAGTTTAGTATCACCAATCACGTCTGTAAGCAGACCTCACACGTTCTCCAACCCAGAGTACTCCTTTTACTGCCCACTATCCAGTTCAACAATACCATCACTGTTGTTCCATATATCAACGTTGTGTGTGCCACCATGCACGTTCTCATTTTTACAGCAGATGACGAGATACAACTGCATGCCAACAAACAGGTTTATTTGATATAAAATACATGAATGAACAGAATGCAGGTTTTGCAATGAGCCCTGTCAACTTCATTAACTCTTTGGTTCATGAAAATTAACAAAAATACTGACTCCTTAGGAGTAAGCCTACTTTCAAGCTTGCTATCCCAATGCTAACTGGCCTTTGATTTCTGTTATAGGCTGCTGAGTCTCACTTGCCCATTCTGTCTTTTAAAGAAAGGGAGTGAGAGAATAAAGAAAGATCTAGGCCCTTTAGGAGGGTGAGGTCGGGCTATTGCCCACCAAGCTGGCAGTCAGCATTCTCATGCGTTTCTTTGTGTTATCTTAAGCAACACCATGAGGTATGTGAATTCCAGTTTCTTGAAGATCTCTAGAAGTTTTATTAACAGCTAAAAGTAGTACATACAATACAGAACAAACTATATACAGAACCTTTGTCCAGGGTGTTACAGTGCAGAGTGACTATGGCTTCTCGTCACATGACTACATTCTAGTACTTAGCTCATTAGCATACTGTGTTCTTAAAGGGACATCACTCTTAAAGCGATCGGACAACAACCACGGCTTCAAATTGCATTCACCCTAAGAACAGTAGGAAAGCAGCATATTTCTTACTTTTTAATACAATTACTATAGCTGGCTATAGTACTGAATAGTCATAGGCTCGGAATTTCCTGAAAACATGGCAATGAAGCATCTGCAGTGAATGCCATTATTCTGGCATGCAAGTTCCAGGATATTATGGTGTAAGTGACTTAATGTCTTGAGACCTCTGCACTGCTCCGCATGTTCATTCACTTAAACAAGCTACAGTAAATCATTATAGCCCTGCCTCACTATTGAGATCAATGGTGATCACAAATTTGTGAATGAATGCTGATTTGATGGCTACTGCCACGTAGACCCTTTAAGGATAGTGCTGGTGGTCTGGCAGTAGCCTGGTTTATCTCTCCTAGATTGGTTCCATTAAAAATATTTTCAACAGCAGTTGGGTCAGAATCGTTCATCTGTGGCAAGTGAACAGGCCCAACATGTATTCAGAAGAGAAGTGTTTTCCTTATTGAATATCATGACTTGATCTTGCAGGTTTTGGCAGCAGAATGTTCTTCTTCCAAATGAACAAGAGGACGTCTTGCTCTGAAGTTTGGAAATCACAATCATCATCTCTTTCCTCCGATGCACAGTTTCCAACCCCCCCCCCCCCACCCCACCGAGACCATTAGGAGGGTTTAAGTTTTCGCTTCTGTAAGAGCTCCTTAAATATAATTAGGAGCATTTTGTCCAAGTATATAGAAGCTTAACAAATCTTTTTCCTTGTTTAAGATTTGATTCTTTTCTGTTTGGTTGGAAAGACTTGTATTTTGAGTTGCCTTCAGTTGCCTAGGCCCTAAGCTATGGAATTCCCTCCCTACCCCTCTCCACCTCTCTACCTCATTTTCCTTCTTTAAGACATTCCTTAAAACCTACCTCTTTGACCAAGCTTTTGGTCATCTGATCTAATCTCTTCTTAGGTGGCTCAGTGTCATATTTTGTTTTATAACACCCCTGTGAAGCACCTTGGGATGTTTTATTACATTAAAAGCACTATATAAATATAAATTGTTATTGTTGCATATAAAGGGATTGTTCATCAAACACAGGGACACCAAGCTGTAAAATCTGTTTCTGTGGCACCTCAACTCTAATAATAATTTCGATGTTCCTCATTTGTAAATTTTAACCAGTTAATCTGGAAGTGCCCGGGTCAAGTTGCAGAACTATGGTAACAGTTTTGTTTCAGTTGGATGAACAATGCAATACTGTTCAAGTGATCAAAATTGGAATTGTTGGAGCGAACACTGGTTGTCGGCTGCAGTGCTTCTGATTTGCCACTACGCGCGCTGCGCTGCATTCTAATCGGAAAAACAGCAAACTTTGGCGTAAATTCGCCCCTGTGTGATCAGGGCACACAACAATCTAACTTGTGTCGATCGCCGATGATAATGCCAGTGTAGGAAATTCTGGGCCATAACCTTTGTTGATAGCCTAAATGTTTGTCAATGAGTGGCCATATCATCTCCCAGCATTTGTCATTGTATCAAAACTACACATACCTGATTATGTAATCAGTTTTGATACCAGCAAACCTGTTTGTGCGTAGCTAATTAACACTTACAGTTACCATGGGAAGCAGCACAGCTTCACGTCTCTCTCATTAAAAACTAATTCCTTCTTTGCTAGCATCGTTAGTATTTTTGTTTTTTTTTAAAGATTGTGGTAGAATTGTTTTTCATTCGTTCTTGGGATTTGAGTTTCACTGGCAAGTCTAGCATTTGTTGCCCATCCTCAATTTCCCTTGAGTAGGTGGTGGTGCGCCACCTTCTTGAACCGCTGCAGGCCATGTGGCGTAGGTAAACCCAGACTGTTGCTTGGGAGGGAGTTCCAGGATTTTGACCCACTGACTTCTTATACTTCTGCCATCTACTGCCAGCTGCAAACATACTTCCATAAAGCACTGCCCAGAGGTTGCGCCTCCACTTATCCAGTTTATGCTAACCTCAGAAGAGTTTCCGGTTTGACTTTTTCATTTTACAGCACTCAAGCCTGGTCCTTAGGCTATTTTCATCTAGCGAATGCATTCTGAGGGTTGAAGCAGTGAGTGAAAATGTTCATGGGGCAGTGAGGCTGGGGTTAGGAGAGAAGCACGGTCATACATCTACTTATTCACACTGCCCAGAGTTAACTTTAACAGGTGGTTTTGTAACAGCAGTATGTGGTGAAAGAGTTAAAAAGAAAAACAAATTAGCATGTTAAGTTTCATTATTAACCTGGTTGGTGCGTTGCAGAAGTAGTCTGATAATTGCATGGTTATAGGCCACAAAATATTAGGGGCTAAGTCCATATGCAGGAAACATTGTAGTTTTTGAATAATCACTTCAAAAAATTGAGAATTGGAATTGTTAGAAGAGAAAAACATGGAAGAAGCACAATTATTTTCTGCACACATTAAAATGAGAAGTATTTGCTGTTTTGAATTGTTTTTATCCTGAAACTTACTTACATTGTCCAATTATGAGTTTAATTTTACACAGAAATGTGGACAGACAACCTTTTAATTGTACACGAAGAGCCTCATGAATACTTTATTCAATCAGACTCCACCCCACTATCGTTGTGTAAATTTATACTCCTCTGTTCTATCTCTGCAAGGATAATTATAATTTTTTATTTAATTATCTGAAGTTGAATTGCTGGAAATGAGTGGTTGCATTGTCAGCCAATCACACTAACATTAGAATATGGGCTCGCCCAGTTGCTATAAATTTAAAATGGGATTTCCCCCAGTGAACAAATCCTTAGATCCTTAGAAGTGTAAAGTGCGAGTATGCTGTTTAAGTGCTGGATTTAAACTAGTCGCAGGGCATGGATAATACTGATTGTGACTTAAGGCAGAAACAAGAACTTGTGTGACACTTTTGCAGGTATGGTTTATTGATATATGTTACAAAAAGTAATCTAACATGTTGAAAGAAATTCAGCCTCCAAATACAAACTAGAAATGACTGTAGTCCTAGGGGAGGAAATCACCTACAGGTCCTTTAACAAATCTGTATCTTGCACGGTAGCTGATCTTTCCTCACTATGTGTCACAGCTGGATGCTTAGAATGGCTTCAGTGCTAACCAGAGGCAGCTGTGAAACTTAAGGAATTAGCAGTGGAATTGAAACATTATAGTAAAATATTAAGACTCATAACTATAAATTAACTAATGTTAAAATAATAGCATGGCTCCAAGTTACTGCCAGGTTTGAAGGAGAACAAAAGCCAGACAGGGAGGAGTTTTTCTTTCAAATGAGCAAGATTCTATCTACAAATAAATAATATGACCCTAAAAGTTACATTGTGCTGTACTACCGTGAAAATCCTTAATATTGTTCGAGTTTGCATTAAGGCCGCCCTTAAAATAACGAATATTTTCAAGCCCTTGGCAGCACTTTCACGTCTCAGTCAGAAAATTTTGGGTTCAAGTACCACTCCAAAGACTTGAGCACATAATCCAGGCTGACACTTCAGTGCAGTAGTGACAGAGCGCTGATCAGTCAGAGGTGCTATCTTTCAGATGAGACATTAAACCAAGACCCCATCTGTCCTCTCAAGTGGATGGAAAAGATCCCTTGGCACTATTCAAAGAAGAACAGAGAGTTCTACCTGATGTCCTGACCGATATTTATCCCTTAGCCAACATCATTAAAATAGATTATCTAGTCATGTATCACACTGCTCTTTTCTAAAACCTTGCTGAGCACAAATTGCTTACCATGTTTCCCTACATTACAACAGTGACTACAATTCAAAAACAGTTAATTGGCTGTAACGTGCTTTGAGACATACTGAGGTCATAGAAAGTCCTTTCCTCCCATGTGAATGCGGGAGCATATTCCCGATGTTGTCCTTGGAGAGAGGTCCCTCACTGTGAAGCCCACAGAATTGGACAGGTAAGCCCCATCGCACTTGTCACTTGGCAGTGAACAGTCAATTCTGTGGGAGTAAGTTTTTTTAAATTTTGGAGGCTATTGTAATGGGTCCCATAGTGAATTCACCTTGATCTTTGACAGTTTAGCATCTGATTGTTGAACACCAATGTAAAATGGACAGAATTCCATGATTTGGGTTGCCTCAGGTCGGACACCTGAGATTTCTCTGCTATTTTCAGCTAGCCAAACTGATCTTTTTTTTTATTCTTTCATGGGATGTGGGTGTCGCTTGCAAGACCAGCATTTATTGTCCATCACAAATTGCCCTTGAACTGAATGGCTTGCTAGGCCATTTCAGAGGGCATTTAAGAGTCAACCACATTGCTGTAGGTCTGGAGTCACATATAGGCCAGACCAGGTAAGGACAGCAGATTTCCTTCCCTGAAGGACAATAATGAACCAGGTGGTTTGTTTTTTACAACAATTGATGATAGTTTCATGGCGCTATTACTGAGACTAGCTTTCAATTCCAGATTTTTTAAATTAATTAATTGAATTTAAATTCCACCAGCTGCTGTGGTGGGATTTGAATCCATGTCCCTAGGGCATTAGCCTGGACCTCTGAATTACTAGCCCAGTGACATTACCATTATGCCACCATCTCCCCTTCATCACTACGGCCAATGTACATTTGTTCACTAATACGAAAGAAAAATGCTGCAGATACTGGAAATCCAAAATAGAAACAGAAAATGCTGCAAATACTCAGCAGGTCTGGCAGCATCTGTGGAGATAGAAACAGAGTTAATGCTTCAGACTGATAACCATTCGTCAGAACTGGAATTCTGTTCTGGCCTTATTGCAGCTTTGATGAAAGGTCATCAACCTGAAATGTTAACTCTGTTTCTTTCTCCACATTTACTGCCTGACCTGCTGAGCATTTCCATTATTTTCTGTTTTCATTTATTTTTATCTGCTGCTTGCTATTATTTACTCTGTAATTCAACAGTCCTTTGGTGCACCCTTCCAAAGGCAGCATTCCTATTCTCACCACTTACCCCAACAAAGCAAAGTGCTCAGCATGTGCTTTTATATTGAATCTGCCAACAACTGTTCTGGATTTGGAAAAGGAAGGAGGGAGGAAAGGGGTGTGTTTTCACACCTGGCTTCTAGCACCCACCTGTGGGCAGCCAGAGACACATATCTGAGTGAAAAGACCTGCTATTGCTGTCTACACTTCAGTGGCGAGGCAGTCACCGAATTGTGCTGTTTACTGGAGCCTCACCTCCAGAATATGTTCAGCAAAAGGATGGAACAGTAACAACAATTTATTTCTATATTGCACCTTTAACATAGTAAAGTCCCAAGGTGCTTCACAGAGGTTACCAAACAAAATGTGACACCTAGAAACATTAAGACAGATGACCAAAAGCTTGGTTAAAGAGGTAGGTTTTAAGGAGAGAGAGGTAGCGATCTGCTGAGATTTAGAGAGGAAATGCTAGAACTTAGGTTCTAGGAAGCTGAAGGCACTGTTGCCATTGGTGTGGCAATAAAAATTGGGGATATGCAAGAGGCAGGATTGGAGGAATGCCGACATCTCAGAGGATTAGAGCTGGAAGAATTTACAGAGATAGGGAAGGAAAACAAGGATGAGAATTTTTAACTTGAGATGTTGCCAGACTAGGAGCCAGTGTAGGTCAGTGATCCCAGGAGTGATGGGTGAATGGGACCTGGTGAGAGTTAGGATATGGGCAGCAGAGTTTGGATGGCCTACTGTTGCAAAAATCTCCACTCCATTGAACATTTATACACACACTCATTTCAAGCCATGACTGGTGGTGTTTGTAGGACATATCCTAGACTGATATGTCAAGCAGGCCATTTAGAACACAGAATCATAGAAAAATAGGAGCAGGTGTAGGCCACTCGGCCCTTCGAGCCTGCACCGCCATTCAATACGATCATGGCTGATCATCCAAACTCACTACCCTGTTCCCGCTTTCTCCCTGTATCCCTTGATCCCTTTAGCCCAAAGAACTATAGCTAACTCTTTCTTGAATATATTTAATGATTTGGCCTCAACTCTTCCTGTGGTAGAGAATTCCACAGGTTCACCACTCTCTGAGTGAAGAAATCCCTCCTCATCTCAGTCCCAAATGGCTTACCCCTTATCCTTAGACTGTGACCCCTGGTCCTGGACTACCCCGCCATCGGCAACATCCTTCCTGCATCTAGTCTGTCCAGTCCTGTTCGAATTTTGTAGGTTTCTATGAGATCCCCTCTCATTCTTTTAAACTCTAGCGAATACAAGCCTAATTGACCCATTCTCTCTTCACATGTCACTCCTGCCATCCCAGGAATCAGTCTGGTGAACCTTCGCTGCACTCCCTCCATAGCAAGAGCATCCTTCCTCAGATAAGGAGACCAAAACTGCACACAATACTCGAGATGTTGTCTCACCAAGGCCTTGTATAATTGCAGCAAGACATCCTTGCTTCTGTACTTGAATCCTCTCGCTATGAAGGCCAACATACCATTTGCCTTCTTAACTGCCTGCTGCACCTGCATGCTTATTTTCAGCAACTGGTGCACAAGGACACCCAGGTCTCGTTGCACCTCCCCCTTTCCCAATCTGTCACAGTTCAGATAATAATTTGCCTTTCTGTTTTTGCCACCAAAGTGGATAACCTCACATTTATCCACATTATACTGCATCTGCCACGCATCTGCCCACTCAACCTGTCCAAATCACACTGGAGCTTCTCTGCAAACTCCTCACAGCTCCCACTCCCACTCAGCTTTGTGTTGTCTGCAAACTTGGATATATTACATTTAATTCCCTCATCTATATCATTAATATACATTGTGAATTTGTTTGCCAAGATGACACTTATGTTACTTTCTCCATCAAAAGGGGAGAACAACTCAAACAGGCATAGCATGCATGAGTATGGTACTGTGGTGAATATGATTCTGGATTAGCAATCCAGAGCTCATGACTTTAAATCTCACTACACCAGTTCTGATGAAAAGTCACAGACCTGATGAGTATTTCCAGCACTTCCTGTTTTTATTTCAGACTTACAGCATCTACAGTATTTTGCTGGACTCTAATCCAACCAATCTATTTTTCTTCGTGTGTGTGTGTGTGTGTGTGTGTGTGTGTGTGTGTGTGTGTGTGTGTGTGTGTGTGTGTGTGTGTGTGTGTGTGTGTGTGTGTGTGTGTGTGTGTGTGTGAAAGTTGGAGCATAGTATTACTTAGATTGGGTTTTGATTTTTAAGCACAATAAACTAACCTCTTTCTTGTTTCAACTCAAGAAAACCTGACCGATTGGTTCTTTTATGATCATAGCACATAAAGGGTTAAACATTCACGGAATTGGTAAGCACATCCATTGTTTAAAAGAAATTAACCTTGTTGCCATCAAACAAGGAGAGGGACAAGAGGGGAGCCTTTCAACCCCTCCTCATCTGATCATAACAGAAATTTGTGGGTTCCTGTCCAGGATCAAAAGTCAAATACAATGAGAAATTGGAAGTGAGAAACCAAATTGATCCTTAGCAAAAAATCTAAAAACTTCAAAACATGTTTTCTTGTGGTCTTCAGTGCTACAGTACTAAAATTTCCACAATCGAGGCCAGTACCTTCCTAGACAGGAATAAACGAATGATAAGAGTTAGAACAGGGCCAATCAAGGATAGTAGTGGGAAGTTGTGTGCGGAATCAGAGGAGATAGGGGAAGCGTTAAATGAATATTTTTCGTCAGTATTTACAGTAGAGAAAGAAAATGTTGCCGAGGAGATTACTGAGATACAGCCTACTAGGCTAGATGGGATTGAGATTCACAAGGAGGAGGTGTTAGCAATTTTGGAAAGAGTGAAAATAGATAAGTCCCCTGGGCCAGATGGGATTTATCCTAGGATTCTCTGGGAAGCCAGGGAGGAGATTGCAGAGCCGTTGTTGTTGATCTTTAAGTCGTCATTGTCGACAGGAGTAGTGCCGGAGGACTGGAGGATAGCAAATGTTGTCCCCTTGTTCAAGAAGGGGAGTAGAGACAGCCCTGGTAATTATAGACCTGTGAGCCTTACTTCGGTTGTGGGTAAAATGTTGGAAAAGGTTATAAGAGACAGGATTTATAATCATCTTGAAAAGAATAAGTTCATTTGCGATAGTCAGCACGGTTTTGTGAAAGGTAGGTCGTGCCTCACAAACCTTATTGAGTTTTTCGAGAAGGTGACCAAACAGGTGGATGAGGGTAAAGCCGTGGATGTGGTGTATATGGATTTCAGTAAGGCGTTTGATAAGGTTCCCCACGGTAGGCTATTGCAGAAAATACGCAAGTATGGGGTTGAAGGTGATTTAGAGCTTTGGATCAGAAATTGGCTAGCTGAAAGAAGACAGAGGGTGGTGGTTGATGGCAAATGTTCATCCTGGAGTTTAGTTACTAGTGGTGTACCGCAAGGTTCTGTTTTGGGGCCACTGCTGTTTGTCATTTTTATAAACGACCTGGATGAGGGTGTAGAAGGGTGGGTTAGTAAATTTGCGGATGACACGAAGGTCGGTGGAGTTGTGGATAGTGTCGAAGGGTGTTGTAGGGTACAGAGGGACATAGATAGGCTGCAGAGCTGGGCTGAGAGATGGCAAATGGAGTTTAATGCGGAGAAGTGTGAGGTGATTCACTTTGGAAGGAGTAACAGCAATGCAGAGTACTGGGCTAATGGGAAGATTCTTGGTAGTGTAGATGAGCAGAGAGATCTTGGTATCCAGGTACATAAATCCCTGAAAGTTGCTACCCAGGTTAATAGGGCTGTTAAGAAGGCATATGGTGTGTTAGCCTTTATTAGTAGGGGGATCGAGTTTCAGAGCCACGGGGTCATGATGCAGCTGTACAAAACTCTGGTGAGGCCGCACCTGGAGTATTGCGTGCAGTTCTGGTCACCGCATTATAGGAAGGATGTCGAAGCTTTGGAAAGGGTGCAGAGGAGATTTACTAGGATGTTGCCTGGTATGGAAGGAAGGTCTTACGAGGAAAGGCTGAGGGACTTGGGGTTGTTTTCGTTAGAGAGAAGGAGGAGGAGAGGTGACTTAATAGAGACATACAAGATAATCAGAGGGTTAGATAGGGTGGATAGTGAGAGTCTTTTTCCTCGGATGAGGATGGCAAACACGAGGGGACATAGCTTTAAGTTGAGGGGTGAAAGATATAGGACAGATGTCAGAGGTAGTTTCTTTACGCAGAGAGTAGTAGGGGCGTGGAACGCCCTGCCTGCAACAGTAGTAGACTCGCCAACTTTAAGGGCATTTAAGTGGTCATTGGATAGACATATGGATGTAAATGGAATAGTGTAGGTCAGATGATCGGCGCAACATCGAGGGCCGAAGGGCCTGTACTGCGCTGTAATATTCTAATTCTAATTCTAATTCTAGACTAGAGTGAAGTAACTTGGGACAGGTTAAAAGCCCTATCTATTGAAGCATTGAGGAATGTAGCTGGGCAGTTAGAGATTACTATCCATCCAAATGCTAGGAAACACGAATCCAAAAACTTGTGGCCAACTATTTTGCGCTTGAAACTGAAGACTCGGAGACAGGCTTAGAGTCAAAAAAAAAGTAACATTAGCTAAGATTCAGCTAGAACAGAGGAGACTAGAATTAGAATTCCAAAGACAGAAGGAGGAGAGTATCAGGAAAGGGAAAAAGGAAGAGCTTTCCAAAGGTATTTAAGGCAGCCCAAACTAACTATGGGAAGCCACAATGCACTCAGTGAAGGCATCGCTAATGAGGGAACTACTCTTAACTCAGGACTGAGTGCTGAGCTCTTAAAGTTCTCCCAGCTTTACCAAAGCTCAATGAGGGGGATGTGGAAGCATTTTTTGTCTCTTTTGAAAAGCTTGCAAAACAGCTGAAGTGGCCGGCAGAGAGCTACACCCTGCTATTGCAAAGCAAACTAACAGGAAAGGCCCATGAGGTTTATTCACTGTTGCATGATGAGAGTTCATCAGACTACGAGAAGACCAAAAATGCTATCCTGAGTGCATATGACCTGGTACCGGAGGCATACCGTCAAAAATTCCGAAACCTCCAAAAGCAGCTTGAACAAACTTACCTCCAGTTTGAAAGAATTAAGCAATTCAGTTTTGACCAATGGATACAGGCACTCAAGATACAGCCCACATATGAAAACCTCAGAGAGGTGATCATTCTCGACAAGTTCAAAAACTCACTTCCCCTTTCCATTAAAACCCATGAGGAGGAACAAAATGTTCCAAGAGCCAGGCAGGCAGCAACCCTGGCTGATGAATTTATGTTTTTCCACAAGCCCTTACCCCAAGGGAAACCTTTCCTTAGTCACTCCAGAAACCCGAAAAGGATAAAAGATGGGATGGTGAAAGGGTGAGAAGAGAAAGCTGGACACACGGGGGTCCTCCTCAGGCCAAAAAAGGACAGTGCTGAGAGCAGGAGTGATGCCAGAAGACCTGTGTGTTTCCATTGTAGCAAGGCAGGTCACTTTCTAGCTGACTGCTGGATGTTACTGGGAAAACCTGTAGGATTAATTAGGGCACACCAGACCAATGCAGGAAAAGGGACCCTGATGGAAAGCATAGCAGAGCAGGCTGTGGCTTTAAAGGGAGAGGCAGTGGCATAGTGGTAATGTCACTGGACCAGTAATCCAGAGGCCCAGGACAATGCCCTGAGGACAGAGGTCCAAATGGCACCACGGAAGCTGATGGAATTTAAATTCAACTAATTAATTAAAAAATCTGGAATTGAAAGGTAGTCTCAATAATATTGCCATGAAACTATCATTGATTGTTGTAAGAACGCATCTGGTTCACTAATGTCCTTTCGGGAAGGAAATTTTCTGTCCTTACCTGGTCTGGCCTACATGTGACTCCAGACCCACAGCAATGTGGTTGACTCTTAACCACCCTCTGAAATGGCCTAGCAAGCCACTTAGTTGTCCAGGGCAATTAGTGATGGGCAAAACGTGCTGGCCTTGCCAACGACACCACATCCCATGAAAGAATTTAAAAAAAACAACTGCGCAGTAAGACCCAGTAAACCTACCGCTGAGAGTGCGGAAAAATCTAACAAGAACCCTGAAGGTTATCAGGATTTTGTATCCCAAGGAAAAGTGACCCCATACCCCTCGAGTGAGGCAAGCAAGCCCATAGTGATACTTAGGGATACAGGGGCCACCCAATCCCTTCTGCTGGGAAAAGGCATGACCTTTCCCTCAGAGTGTGCTTTGAATGCTAGAGTGTTAGTAACCGGTATCGGTGCTCATACCTTTACATCGGGTGCACCTGGAGTGCAACCTTGTTTCAGGATCGGTAACCATGGGGATTGTCCCTCGTTTACTTGTGGACGGGGTCAACCTGCTCCTGGGTAATGATCTGGCGGGGCAAAGGTGATAGCTTCCCCAGTGGTTTCAGAGAGACCAGAAGAGATCAGGGAGACAGAGCAGTTGCAGGAGAAGGTCCCCGGCATTTTCCCTGACTGTGTGGTGACCCGGTCCATGACCAAACAAGCTCTGTCAGAGCAGGCTGAACTGGCACTACAGACAGATGACTCTACTGTCTGGTTATCTGAAACCTTATTTGGGAAGTTAGAGGACCCAAATGTCTTCTTTGGTCGAGGCTCAGCAAGTCGACCCAGTACTAAACCAGTTAGCACAGACTGCCCAAACTGAAGTTGAAGCAGAGGGAGTCCCAGAGCGCTACCATTTAAAGAATGAGGTGCTAATGAGGAAGTGGAGACCACCTCAGAGACCTGCGGACGAAAAGTGATCAGTGGTTCACCAGATAGTGGTGCTGCCAAGGTGACGTAAGGAAATACTAAGAATAGCCCATGAACTTCCAATGGCAGGACATGTTGGTATACAAAAAGTCCAAGCCCGCATAAGACAGCATTTTGAATGGGCAAAACTCCACAAAGGTGTGGTGGAGTTCTGTAAAACCTGCCACACGTGCTAGGTTATGGGGAAACCCCAACCCACAATAAAACCTGCACCCCTAATTTCCATATCGGCCTTTGGAGAACCCTTCAACAGTGTGTTGGTGGATTGTGTGGGATCCCTGCTGAAAACAAAAGGGGGCTACCAGTATCTTCTCACCATTATGGATGTGGCTACCTGATTCCCAGAGGCCATTCCCCTAAGAACTATCTCTGCCAAGGTAGTGGTGGAGGGGCTAACCCAATTCTTTACCCGATATGGGCTGCCTGCCGAGATCCAGACAGATCAGGGCACAAATCTCATGTCTGGTATCTTTCAAAAAGTCCTGGATAATTTGGATATAACCCAGCTAAAGTTCTCAGCCTACCACCCGCAGTCACAAGGGGCTTTGGAACAGTACCACCAGAACCTAAAGACAATGATCAGGGCATATTGCTATGAGTACTAACATGACCCATTGAGTCCACTGGCTTTAGTCCCTTTGAATTAGTCTATGGACACGAGGTTAGAAGTTCTCTTAAACTAATTAAGGAGAGTTTTTGGGACACAGGGATGAGCCTTCCATGTTAAACTGCATCTCCATGTTCTGGGAGTGGCTTACGCAGGGCCTGCGCAGTGGCTCAGGTGCACCTAAAAACGTCCAGACAGCGATGAAAAGGCAGGCAGATAAACATGCCAAGGCCGCAACATTTTGGTCCGGAGATCATGTGCTAGTGTTACTCGCAATACAAGGTGAACCCCTGAAAGCCCGGTTCAGTGGCCCCTATAGAGTAATAAAGAGAATGGCAGGGTGAACTATTTAATTGACACCCCAGACCATAGGAAAAAAAAGTCTGTGCCACATTACTGTGCTAAAGCAGTATCACAGCCAGGAAGGGGACAAACAAGCCCAGGTCTGTCAGGAAGTCAGGAAAGAGAAGGATGAAAAGGACAGTGAGGACGAGCTAGAGGAGAGCCTGGAGAATTCGCAAATTGAACCCCCTACTGTCCGGTTAGCCAACACTGAAATGTTAGGAACGTTAGACACTGTTTAAATGCAGAACAAAAAGGAGCCCTAACAAGGCTGCTCACAGCATTTACAGAAATCTGCCGGGACAAACAACCAGGGTGCACAACCCTAATGCTACACGATGTGGATGTAGGAGAGACCCCTCCCATAAAACAAAACCCCTATTGTCTAGGTCCCAGGAAACTGACCCAGGTTTGGGTGGAAATTCGGTATAAGTTGGTAAACAAGCTAATTGAGCCCAGCCAGAGGAGTTGGAATTCATCAGTTGTGCTCATGCCCAATCCCAGATAAAAAATAAACGAGAGCATAGTTATGGCAGTGTGAGATTGAGAAGTAAGTGTTTGAGGATGAATGTATGTGTACAGTTTCTTTTTTTTACCTATGAGCTTATAATGAAATGCCCCTGTCGTTACATTTCATTTCCTGTGGTGTAGAAGTGTCATGAACATGTACTATGTTGAATGACTTTTTTAGTCCATCCATTGGAAACCTGAACTAAACTTTAAAAAGAAAGCAGGAGACAAAGAACTTGAATTAAGCTTTAAAAGGAAATCAGCTAAAATGGCCACCACAATTTGCATCGAAATACCTCACATACCAAGGTTTCGAGGTGAAGTCGAATGTCTGGTTAATCTCCCACCAGAACAATGGCTTGCGAATTTTGAATGAGCTACCTGCCTTACCTCCATTAACAAGACATTCAAAACCATCTTGGAACATCAACACTGGTGGGGAAAAACCTAAACACTGAAACAATGGGACCCTGAGAGATTGAAATTTAGACATGATCTAATTAAATTGCAAAAGAGGGAATACACTGGACAATCATGTGACAGTCTCTCCATCTGTGTGAAAGCTTGCAGTTTCTCCTCGCTACAGCAGACAAGCACCTGGTTTTGACCAGTGCAGGACCCAAGCGGGGGTCTTTCCCTCTTTCTCTCTCCAGGCAACCCTATAAGTTTCAAAACCTACCTGCTGGCTGCAAAACATCCAAGTCTATCATTGCTGCAGCCAGAGACCCCTGGAAGAAAACTATGTGTATCACTGTCTCCAAGAAAACCCTCAACTAAGTGGCCATCTCTACCAGCCAAGAACTTCAGGACCACGAGTTCAGCTGGAAGACCACTGAATTACCAGACTCCACAGACTGTATATTCATTTAGGCTACATTTGCTGACAACACAACCACTAGGTGGCACAGTACTGGCACATGTGCAAATGCAGCCTCATCCACTGAAACATCATTGTCTGCGATATTTCTGGAGCTGCCAGTAATAAAGATAGTGCTGCTTAATTTGTGACAAAAAGTAAATGCAGCCTTAAACCCAAATCCCACAGTAGTTGCGATCGTTGCCTCCATCCAATCCCGAACAGTACCTGTGCTAGTACAGAACCAAATAATTTCATTGTAAGGCATCTTTCAATTCACCCTTTGTATTATGCTTATTATTCTAACATATTGGTTTTGGAAGTAGATTCACATGGCTTATTCTCTTTCACAATTACAGCGGTCAAATGAATTCTGGGCTATAATTCAGATAGAAGCCATCACCCTTCTCTTTGCAGCTCCCTCCTGTGCCTGTCTGCTCGCTGCTTCTCTCCCCTCAGACACTCGCTCTCGCCCTCGCCTGTTCCCCACGTTGGCCGCTCTCTCCTTCTCCACCCCACCCCCCACCCCCAACGGCGGCTCGTTCCATGCCTTGCCGCTTCCCTCTTCTTGGCCACTGGCTCCCGCATCGCCCTGTTATCCCTCGGTCACTCACTCCCCGCCTTGCCACTTCGGCAGCTTGTTCCCCGCCTCCCCACCACCCCCCCCACCCCCGTCGCTTTTTCAGGCGGCGCGGCAGGGAGCAATTGGCTGAAGGGGGAAGCGACAAGGGTGGGTGCAAGTGGCTGACGGAAGGTGGCAGGGAGCAAGTGGCTGAGGGGGGGAAGCGGCGAGACCTGCAACGAGCAGCTAGGGAGGGGAGGGGGGCAGTGGCGAGGGTGGGAGTGAGTGGCCGAGGGAGGAAGCGGCGAGGCCTGCAGCGAGCTGATGAGGGTGGAAGTGGTGAGGGCGGGTGGGAGTGGCTGAGGGAAGGCAGCAACGAGGCAGGGAGCGAGCAGCCCTGTTCCAGCATGCAATGATGTTTTAGAGCGCGTGTGCGAATTAGTCCCGGCAAGTCAGGTGCTGACGTAGGCTGCGCATGCGCAGCATCACACTGGCAGGAAGACACCGGTCTGTGCATGTGCGCAGCTGGGAACACACTGATGATGCGGTGCTTAGCTGCGTTGTCAGATGTCACTTTGATTCATTTATTTTTCTGGACTCTAATCCAACCAATCTATTCCCACTCTGTAACTTACTTGTGTGTGTGTGTGACATTCTCATATGTGTGAAAGTTGGAGCGTAGTATATTATTTTACTTCAATTGGGTTTTGAAGTTAAGTATAATAAACTAACCACTTTCTTGTTTACAATCAAGAAAATCTGTCCGATTGATTCTTTTATGATCATAGCACATAAAGGATTAAACACTCACTGAATTGGTAAGCACATCCACTGTTTAAAAGAAATAAATCCTGCTGCGGTCAAACAAGGAGAGGAACAAGAGGGGAGCCTTTCGACTCCTCCGCACCCGATCATAACAATACAGAGATAGATAGGAAAGCAAGTCGTGAGGCGGACACAGTGTCGGCAAAGAGATATAGATTAGTTAACTGAGTGGGCAAAAATTTGGCAGATGGAGTATAATGTGGGAAGTGAGGTTGTCTGCTTTGGCAGGAAGAATAGAAAAGCAGGATATTATTTACATGGAGAGACTGCAGAATGCTGTGGTACAGAGGGATCTGGGTGTTGCACAAAGTTAGCATGCAGATACAGCAAGTAATTAGGAATGTAAATGGAATGTTGGCATGTATTGCAAGGGGGATGAAATATAAAAATAGGGAAGTCATGCTATAACTGTACAGGGCATTGGTGAGAGCGTACCTAAAGTACTGTGTACAGTTTTAGTCTCCTTACTTAAGGAGGGATATACTTGCATTCAGAAAAGGTTCACTAGACTAATTCCTGGGATGAAGAGGTTGTTTTATGAGAAAAGGTTGAACACATTGGGCCTATACTCATTGGAGTGTAGAAGAATGGGAGGTGATCTTATTGAAACGTATAAGATTCTGAGGTGGTTTGTCAGGATAGATGCTGAGAGGATGTTTCCCCTCCTGGGGGAATTGAAAACTGGGGGCCCAGTTTCAAAATAAGGGGTCTCCTATATAATGCAGAGATGAGGAGGAATTTCTTGTCTCAGAGGGTCATTTATCTTTGGAATTCTCTTCCCCAGAGAGCTGTTGAGGCTGGGTCATTGAATATATTCAAAGCTGAGTTAGACAGATTTTTGATCTGCAAAGGAGTCAAAGGTTATGGGGCAGGCAGGAGAGTGGAGTTAAGGCCATAATCAGATCAGCCATGATCTTATTGAATGGCGGAGCAGGCTCGAGAGGCCCAACGGCCTACTCCTACTTCTATTTCTTATGTTCTTATGAATTATCAACTTATTTGTCCTTTCAATTTATTATACTGTATTCGCTGCTCATGATGCAGTCTTCTCTACACTGGGGAGATCAAACAGATTAGGTGATCACTTTGCAAGTGTGACCTTGAGCTACCAGTCACTTGTCATTTTAATTCTCCACCTCACTTCCACTTTGACCTTTCTGTCTTTAGCCTGCGATACTGTTTTAATGCAGCTTAAAGGAAGCTTGAGGAATGCCACCTCATCTTTTGATTAGACATTTTACAACCTCTGGACTCAACATTGAGTTCACCAATATCAGATCATATCTTCTGTCCCCATTTTTTTGGGTCAGTAGTAGCTGGTAATGATTCTGCTTTCATCAGTTTCAGCTCCTCTAGACCCAGCATTTGTTTGTTTTATTGTCCAGTCATCCGTTTTGTCATTTAATCTCTCCTGCCTTCCACCTGATCACAGACCTTCCCTTTTATTATTTCCACCCCTCCTTCCTTTTCCTGCTTCTATACTTGCTTAAAACCTTTTACATTTCTAACTTCTTCCAGTTCTGACAAAATGTCATTGACCTGAAATGCTAAACCTTTTTCTCTCTCCACAGATGCTACTTGACCTGCTGAGTATTTCCAGAATTTTGTGTTTTGACTACAGAAACAGGAATAGTCCATTCACCTCCTTGAGTCTGTTCTGCCATGCGATCAGATCATAGCTGATTTGTATCTCAACTTTAATTTATCCAATTTTGACCCATATCCATCAATACCATGATCTGACAAAAATCTATCAATCTCAGGCTTGAAAATTTTAATTGACCCAGCATCCACAGGCTTCAGGGGGAGAAAGCTTCACTACCCATTGTGTGAAAAATTACTTCCTGATCTCACTACCAAATGACCTAGCTCTAATTATTAATATTGTGCCTCCTTATCCTGGATTCCCCCAACAGAGGAAATAGTTTCTCTGTGTCTACCCTCAAATCCCTTTATAATTTTAAACACCTCAATTAGATTGCCCCTAAACTCCAGGAAATACAATCTGTCCTCACAATTATCATTCCGATGGATCTGGGAAGTCCCTCTTCCAAGGCTAATGTATCTTTACTGAGGTGTGCTGACCAGAACTGAATGCAGTACTCCAGATGGGATTAGATCAGGGCCCTATACAACTGAAGCATAACTTCCACCCCTTGGTATTCCAGCCTCCTTGAGATAAAGCCCAACATTCCATTAGTCTTTTTGATTACATGTTGTGCCTGTGCACTGGCTATTAGTGATTTCTATACCAGGACACCCAGGTTCCTTTTCTCCTCCATATTTCCTACCCTCTTATTAAGAAAATATTCCAATTTGTCTTTTTGGATCCATAGTGAGTGACCTCACATATCCCCACATTGAACTCCATCTGTCATAGTTTTGTCCATTCACTTAATCTAACAATGCCCTTTGAAACTTTCTGCTCTGTTAGCGGGAATGAATCTAGAAGAATCACTCGACACTCAGGTCTGCTCCAATGTCAAACAGTTTATTTAGTTACGCAGGCAGGGAGCAGGTCACTGGGCTGTCCAGATGCCTCTCCACTGAACAAAGGAAAATCATCCATACTTATACATTTTCAAACAGTTACTCAGCCCATCCCAGCCAGACATGGTCCAATCACAATGATTATCGATTATATACATTGATTATTAGAGTCAATAGAGTTACTAGGCATAGAGGGGCTGCATGACCGGCCCATACACAGATAGGGGATTACTCATGATGTTTTCACCTCTTTACAGGCTAGCACCTTTGTCAGCATTCCACAAGGGTGTCTGCTTTTCATTTTAATTAGCCTTTTGTTTGAGGTTGGATTACTCAGCTCCTGTGGAATGTGGTCAAGTTAACTGAGCCCCATGGTGCTTTGCAATCTCCTCACTGTTCACTAATATTATATGTTACTGGTTACTCAAGTAATATTTAAACAGTATGATATTTACTGCAGGTGCCTCTGCGCTTGGGAATACCCTACAACAATCCCCCCTTTCGGTAGGAGACTAACCCTAGTCTTCCCGACTGACACTATTTATTGTTGTTGTCTTTTTTAACCCTTTAAACTCGCCCGGTATTCCCTGCCTCGGACGTGCTGGCCAGTCATGTGATTTCAGGAATTCCGGTCGTACTATATCACATTAATGCGATCCAAATGACTTATTCCCCTGGATAGACAAATTGTCTGTCTTGCTTTTGCTCTAGTTTTCACCCTCCTTCACTGCACATATCGCCTGCATGATCGGCAGGCCAGTATGCCCCATGTTATGGCCAGTATCAACTGTACTCCGACTAGCACATGAGAAATTATCCTAATCCTAGGGTGGATATTGACGTTCATCCCCCAATCCCAGATCTTCTCCCACCAACTCCTGTCCTGCAATTCTGTGTCCGTATCTTTCTCTAGCTTTTTGATTTTTGTCTGCAGTTGGTGGTAGAGTTTTACAGATTGGCCTACCCTGAGCCTTAATTCCCTTAGTACTTCGGCCAGGTCTGGAATGGGGACTGGTTCTGGTTCCTTGTAATCCTGTTGGTGGTCATGGAGATAATCAGTGACGTTAATGATCTTGGTACCTCTACGCCGAACCTGGATAATTCGGGCTTGCCCTATAGTGACTGGTCGTAAGGGTGTAAAGCAAAAATTAGGAAACGGGATGGGGCATTGTAGATTATTGTAGTGGTAGGAACTTTCTGTGGTGGAAACGCAGTATTTCCCTTTCCCTCCGTAGCCTGTTCTTGCAAAATGCTTTGGGGCAGGTATGATCTCTATGACATAACCATCAGTTCAATTAAACCCACATTCATCCAATTCTCCCTGTCCCACCGGGTGGGGACATACTGTAATATCTCCCCTCTGCTTGCATCCCGTAAGGGAAATTCCATATCGCGTGTTATTCCTAAGTATGGCAGAGGCTTCAGCTCGATAGTATCGAAGGGAGGTGTTGCCCCGTACAACTCCAATATTTTCCAATTGGTAGTAGGGAAATGGCCCAGAATCCCGTGTGACTACAGGGATCAACAGGACTACCCCCACTCCGGTAGCTTTGCCCAATTCGCAGTCTGGGATCACTGGATATATTCTGGTAAATCCTTTCAGTGTACAGTTGTCCAGTTTCCCTTTACTCTCTGCTAGTCGAGCTAAATGTGAGCTGTCTATCCAGTCGGGCACCTCCCCCCTTTGGATCTGATCGAGATTGTGCCGTATCTGTCCCACCATCCATAAGCCATAAGCGTGGTAGAGTTGTCCCTGTCTTAGTTTCCCGGCATCTTCCTTTTCTCTATCTATGAGGTGATTGATGATCTTGGCATGGGATTCGAATATCGTAATTCCATCTAACTGTATTCCCATGCCCTCTTCTCCCAGAGTAGCCTCATCCACCTGATTTCCTTCGGCTCTCTCTAAGAATTCCTTCATTAATCCTTTAAGTCGTTCTACCTTTTCATTTAGACCTTGTATGTCCAGTGAGTTTATGACGGAAGTACCAGTATTGACTCCGGTAGCAACATCGTTAACTATTCCCCTTTTTGTTCTATAAAGCTGATCCTGACCTCGGAATCTAGTGGCACCCATGGCATCGGCAGCCTGCTGCATTACAACCTTACTTAATACACTATACATATTTCTTGCCTGTTCCATACAATATCCTGGCATTTGCATACCTGAGATATTGACCAGGACAGGCACAATCTCATGTTTAACATTATCATACAACGCTTCCCCTGGGCTCGATGTACCCACACACATCCATGTTCCTTTCAACTTTCCTTATCATCTGTTGCCCAATGGGAGGGGCAAAGCTGGATAGGGTGCAGAGGAGATTTATGAGGAAGTTGCCAGGACTGGGAAATTTCAGCTATGAGGAAAGATTGAATAGGCAAGGGTTATTTTCTTTGGAATAGAGGAGGCTCAGGGGTGACTTAATTGAAGTGCATAAACTTATGACGGGCCTAGATAGAGTACCTTAGCAGAGGGGGTCAAAAACCAGGGCCATAGATTTAAAGTAATTGGTAGAAGGATTAGAGGAGAGCTGAGGAAACATTTTTTCACCGAGAGGTAGGGACCTGGAACTCACTGCCTGAAAGGGTGGTAGAGGCAGAAACTCTCACCACATTTAAAAAGTACTAGGATGTCTACTTGAAGAACCATGACCTGCAGGGCTACGGACCTAGTGCAGGAATGTGGGATTAGGCTGGGAAGCTCTTCGGCAGCCAGCACTGACACAATGGGCTGAATGGCCTCCTTCCGTATCGTAAATTTTCTATGATTTCTAGGTAATGAGATTAGTGATCTTAATCCCTGACTGGGAATCCTCACTCTGTGCACGAGTTACTGCAATGTATCAGGTTATTATCATCTCTTCAAAAGGTGCACTAAATATTTACTTCTACCAGACCAAAGGGCAACTTTTAATTGCTGTCCACCCCATTCTGCAGTGAGATCTCACCAGAGATTCACATGATGCAATCCTTGGGCAGGCCTTAGAACAGGTACTCAAAACTCCCAACCAAAGCAGGCAGCGGTGTTATTTAAGTATCTAAAGCGGAGTCTAATGCCCGTTCTAAACATCTGGCACGACTTCGGTGGACAAGTGGGCAGCGTGTGCAATGTGCACAGTCTGTACATTGGTCCCAGATGTAGAGCAACCCAACCAGCAGTCCTTAAAGGAATGCTGTGCCTCTTCAAATATGGATGCAATATTTTTCTTTCATTTTTGTGGGGCCCCAATCAACACATGTGTGTTCCTAATGATCCCACAAAAAATACTCAGGCCAGATACTGTGCAGTATCCTCCCCACAATAACCTCCCCCCACTCCACACCTCCACCCAGGGTTGTATTGTTGGAAAGCTGATTTCCTATCTTTCCTGATCGGCGAGCAGCTTACGAGAGCCCATGTATAGCCCGCTGAACGTATGCTAATGAGGCCCACCCACCAGGATGGTTCAGGCCTCTTGCTCCTGTGATTGGGAGGGTACTAAGATTGCAACACCAGCCAGCATACCAAAATCAGCCCCTGAGACTCAGGCTCTGAACCAACATGTGATTTGATTTAAACATGGCAGGTAAATGAATAGTATTCAGTATTATGCAATGAATCATACATTTCTCTACACTCTGTTGATATACAAAATAATAGCTTTCTACTCAGAAACTGGGAAACTACTCAGTGGATCAATTCTCTGCAAGTTCTTGAAATGTTCCTAGTAAGTTAATTGAACTGCCTCTGAACTGAGTGGCATGTTGGGGGACAGGAGTGGGGAAGGTCCATGAAGTAGTGTGTATAAACTTCCCTCACAGTCTTGGCTCATTGTGCATTTGTTATGATCCACTGACATGCCCTGTGAAAAATAGGATGCACCTTCCTCCCCCTGCAATGGAGGTGCTGTGGGGGAAATTCTCTGGATGGTTGAGTGAGAGGAAGCAGCAACACTCTTTTTCTGGGTCTCTAGCATTCCCTTTGATTGAACAAACAAAGCACATGAATAGCTTCACGTTGAGACTGTTGCACAATAGAATGGGAGGCAATCACCCGACTACCCAGGGTTTGATTGAGATTCAATAATGGTTATACTTCCATTTTCCCAATTCCTGGTTGGTCCACAGTCACCTCTTCTATTCCTTTATCTTGCCTCCGTTTCCTGCACCCATCTCTGACCTTTCTTTCTGTGCTGTGCAGGCAACCTATGCCACTGGCTATCATTACCATTCCAAAGTAAATGTTTAAAACAAATTGGGGCCTAAATTTGTTAGCGCCCCAAACCGGGCATGATTCTGGTGGCACGTCAGAAAGGAGAGGCTTGAGGACAAAACTAAATTTGTCCTTGGGCCAGACTGCTACAATTCAGGTGAGCATCAATCATGCCCCTTAACGCAGCTGACTTGTCTAAACAATTTTGACCAACACCAAGACCCGCAAGCAAGTCTGGGGAAAACAATTTGGTGGGTGTGGGAGGACTCCTGCTCCTTCTGTCTCCACTACAAACAAAGTTGTCTGAAACTTTGGAGCCTTTTAATGAGTGGCCTCCAGGGGTTCCCTTTAACTAGTTAGGCAGCTGAAGTCCCAGAAATACTAAGTGGATCTTGTGCATTTAGGAGTCCAGGTCTAAAATGAGGAATTATCTAAAATATTGAAATGAGGAAAGCATTTATTTCAAGCAGCCGCCAAGGCTGCCTAAGAAAAGGCCTCCCAACCAATTTGGCAGTGGCTCAAATGCCCATGCAAATTGGACATAGGCCTCTGCCCTGCTAAATTGGTTAATGCTATGCCTGTTTGTATGCCCCTAAAATGGGGGCAACAATGTTGAATTTAAGCCCCATTGCTTATTCCAAATAAAAGGAAATAATACATCCTATTCACTCCTGAAGGTATTGACACCTTGCTGGGGTACAGTTTCAAGGACACCAGCTACACCTCAGTACTCTACCCAATTTTGACCTTAGACAATGAGTGTTGGTGGAGTGAAGGTGTGAGCATCCTTACCTGGCAGGAGGGAGACCATGATCAGTGGCCTCTGCTCCTTTTCTAGGTAAGTTTTGAGTAAAATGGCTGTAACCAGTTCTAGAGCTTCAGTCTAGGGAGTGCGTAACACCGTTCAGGTGGGGGTAAAGGATAATGAAGGAGGTGCACCTTTTGACCGTACCTTCTTCATTAATAAAATCCTTATTGATTGTTGTGGATTCCAAGCTGCAGAAATCTTGTGCCTGCAGGACTTCCCCAGCAGTGGATATTTCGATGTGACGTTCAAGAATGTGGCGGGATGCATCAAGTTCCTGAAGGTGTTCAAGGAGAAGGGAAACCAGGTGCCGCTGTCGATCCTCACAGTGGAGTCACTCTTCTTGCTGCCATTGCGACGTGACAATTCACCTCTACAACCCCCGTGTTCCTGTCGTGTACGTACTCACCTTCCTCACCAGGTGTGTCGAGGGGGCCGGCAGCAATACTGAAGTCAAGGACCCGTTTGGGATTTGGACCAGTAAGCGTCAGGTCAAGGTGACCTTGAAGGTCGATGCCAACGGAGCGATCATCCATCCGCCCTCCAGCTTCGCTATCGGGGGAATCTGAGGCTTCTTGGTCTATGCGGGGCAGCCTAGAGTTTGTCATACCTGCAGCAAATCTGGTCATATGGCTGCCAACTGCAACACAGTGACCTGCAAGAACTGCAAGAAGGAAGGCCATCAGACCAAGGACTGTAAGCAGAGTAAGTGCTGCAACCTGTGCAGTGGGGCAGGTCACCTCTACAAAACCTGCCCCAAATGCTGCCTCAGTTATGCACAGGCGGCAAGGACCAAGAAAAGGCCCGGAGAAGGAGCGGTGAATGTGTCTGGTGCTGGGAGGGAGACAAACAATCCTCTCTGCAGTGAGGAAAGTCTATCTGAGAAGGAGCAGAAAGGGGAGGCATCTGCAACCAGCGACCTAACACCTACTTCGTGCCTGGAAACTCCTCATCTAAAGACAGAGTCAATGGAGGAGGAGGCAGCAGATGGACAAACTGGTCAGTGGCAAGTGGTAAAAAGGAAAACCACAAAGAAAAAATATCCAAAAAAGGAACAGGTCACCAGCTAAACCAGTGGCAAGAGGAGGCTACTGTCTGAGACAAACTACTGCAGCTCCTCCTTATTGGACGATGAAGGGCCGGAATGATGGCACTTGCAAAAGAAGCGGCAGAACTCAAAGGAGCTGGAAGAGCAAGCTCCCCAGCTCCAGGGCACTGGAAGCTGTGACGGGCCCAGCGCGCCCCCAACCCCAAAGCGCCGAACCCAGCAAAATGCCCAGCGCACCCCAACTCCGGGAGACCGAGAGCAGAGAAGCGTCTGGCACACTCCAGCTCCAGGAAGCTGGGAGCAGTGATGTCTTTGAGGCGGGACAGAGGGGAAAGGCACCAACAGCAGAGGACAGCCCAAGCCTTGCTGCCTACAAGACCCCCCTGATGTCACCCCAGCGGAACAAAACCCCCATGAGTAAGCAGGAGGGGTTTCTGAGCCCAACGAATGTGAAACAGCTTGTGTACACTATCGGTATGTAGGAACATACCCAAGGACTGGGACTAACAAGGGCACCTGGTGTGGTAGGCAACACCCAACATTAAAATGGGTATAAAGATTGCTTTGATTAACGTGCGTAGCGTTAAATCCACTACGCAATGTGTTTTGACCTTGGACTACCTCGCCAAGGTCAAAGCCGACCTGCTGTTTCTGCAGGAGTGTGGAATCCCGCACCTCAGCACTTACAGGCAATGGTAGTGATGGTGGTCCCACGGGCCATTGGTCTGGTCAGGAGGAAATGATTCCCATTCCTCCGGCCTGGGTATTCTGCTGCGGGGAGGCAACCTCACCATCTCCGAAGTTAAGGAGGTGGTGGGCGGTTGCCTCCTTGTAGCAGATGTAATGTACAACAATGCTCCGCCCTGGTTGATCAATGCAGCGAGCGAATGACTGTCCTTCAGCAGCTCCCACTGCTGCTGACAACATCCAGGTTGGTCATTCTTGGCGGTGATTTCAACTGCATCATTGATGCAGCTGGACGATCCGGCAGTGACAACAGCAAACTGGACACTACGTCCAGCTTCCTAATAGAAACAGTAAAAGATGCCAAGCTGCACAACGTCTTCAGCAAACCTACAGACGTCGCGCAGTGCAGATACACCTGGTCAAGACCGGATGGGTCTGCCCGTTCCAGGATTGACTTCCTGTTTGTGTCCCGTGCTTTCATGGTCATCCACCATCGTCAAGCAGGTGTTCTTCTCTGACCACCGCCTCTTACTGGCCGACTGTCACTTACAGGATGACCAGCGGGTTGGCAGGGGGACATGGAAGCTGAATGTAAAACTGCTAACCCCAGAGAACATTGAGGAACTCAAAAGGGATTACAAAGGTTGGAGAACTGTGAAACTCCTCTTTGAGTCTCCAGTGCACTGGTGGGAGGCGATCAAGGAGAACATCAAGAGGTTCTTTATCTTCAAAGGTGTTCAAAGAGTGAGATAGAGACAGAAGGAAATGTCCCGACTCTAGAAAAGAATGCAAAATCTGCTCCAGCTGCAGTCGATGGGTGTCGAGGTCAAGGTGGATCTCCAAGAAGTGATGAGCCAGCAGGCCTCGCTCTTTACCACGGAGGCCTCCAAGATCAGCCTCTGGTCCAGAGTCTGCTCCATTGAGCAGGATGAGATGAACTCACATTTCTTCTTCCAAAAGGTACACAGAGAGAGCTCTGTGATCAGCAGCCTGAAAGAAGAGGATGGCTCGGTAACGTCTTCGCAGTCTGACATACTAAGGATTAGCAAATCCTTTTATGCCAGGCTGTATGATGTGAAGCCCATGGACAGCACAGCCTCCCAGTCTTTCCTGTCATCTATCATGGAGGTCTTAGATGACAGCATGTGGGAGAGTCTGGACAAACCACTAACTTTGGATGAGCTGACAAAGGCCGTCAGGTCCTTCGGGACAAGTAAAACTCCCGAAGCGACAGCCTACCGGTTGAGTTGTATTCGACTCTGTGGGACTGGATGGGCCCAGACCTGCTGGAAGTATACGAGAGTATGTTTCTGGACGGCAGCATCTCTGAATCCATGAGGAAAGGCATCATCACCCTCATTTATTACCAGAAGGGGAGAGGGCGGAAATCAGAAATTGGCGGCCCATCTCACTGCTTAATGTAGACTGCAAGATTCTGTCCAAAGTCATTGCCAGTCGAGTCAAGTTTTCTCTGGAGTTGGTGATTCACCCTGACCAGACCTGTACTGTACCTGGCAGGAAGATCTCTGATAGCCTCACGATACTCAGGGATACGGTCACCTATGTACGGGACAGGGAGGTGGACACTTGCCTCATCAGCTTGGACCAGGAGAAGCCTTTGACAGGATATCGCACGCCTACATGATGGACGTGCTCTCCAAAATGGGGTTTGGGGAGGGAATCTGCAATTGGATCAAACTGCTCTACACAAACATCAGCAATGTAGTCTCAATCAATGGGTGGGAATCAGAAAGTTTCCCGATCAAATCTGCAGTCAGACAGGGCTGTCTTCTCTCCCCTGTCTTGTTTGTTTGCTGTATCGAACCTTTTGCTGAGTCTATTAGGAAGGATACAGGCATAAGAGGAGTGACAATCCCAGGCAGTGGAGGCACTCAGGTCAAAGCCTCCCTGTACATGGATGACGTCGGCATCTTCTGCTCGGATCTGTTGTCCGTTCACAGGCTGATGAGCATCTGCGACCAATTTGAACTAGCCTCAGGAGCCAAAGTAAATCGCGGCAAGATTGAAGCCATGTTCTTTGGGAACTGGGCCGACTGATCCTTTGTCCCCTTCACCGTCAGGTCAGACTACTTGAGGGTGCTAGGGATATGGTTCGGAAGGTCCGGGGTGTGCTCCAAAATCTGGAAGGAGTAGCCATGGTACACCATGAACTGAGCATTTGGGAGCAGCGTGCTCTCTCCATTGTGGGTAAGAACCTGGTCATCAGGTGCGAGGTGCTCATGTTGTTGCTGTATGTGGCACAGGTCTGGCCCATACCCCACTCCTGTGCCAAGCCATTTTCCGCTTTATCTGGAGTTGCAAAATGGACTGGGTCCAGAAGGCCATGATGTTCAAACCTCTACATAAAGGTGGGAAAAATGTACCCACCCTGATGACCACCTTCGAATGCGGCTGCATCAAGCTGTGCGTAGAGCCCCAGTATGAAAACATCAAGTGTCACTACGTGCTGAGGTTCTATCTGTCCCCAGTGTTGCAAAGGATGGGTCTGGCCACATTGCCGTGGAACGCTCCATCCAATTGGACCGTGCCGTACCACCTATCCTTCATGGGAAAGTTTGTGTGGAAAAACACCTTTGACCACCAATCAGGCAGTGGTCTGCACGGAATGTCCTCAAGGTCCTATGAGAGAAGGAGATGGTGGATCCTGTCGGATATTTCCCCGAGCAGACTGTCAAAGTCATTTGGCAGAATGCCTCATCACCAGAACTTTCAAACAAGCACCAAGACGTAGCTTAGTTGGGGCCCTCCCAGTCATATCTTTTTTGCATGCCCAGAATCTCACCGCCTCCACACACTGCCCTCGAGGTGGCTATGGTGGGGAAGAGACTGTTGCCCATCTCCTTTTGGAATGTGCCTTTGCAAAGCAGGTGTGGAAAGATATGCAGTGGTTTTTGTCGAGGTTCATCCCAAGCAGCTCTATAAGATAAGAGTCTGTGCTCTATGGGCTGTTCCCAGGGACGCACACCGAGATAAACATCAACTGCTGCTGGAGGACCATCAACTCGGTGAAAGACGCTCTTTGGTCTGCCCGAAACTTGCTGGACTTCCAGCTCAAAGAGTTGTCCACGACTGAGTGTTGCAGACAGGCACACTCCAAGGTCCAGGACTACGTGCTGAGGGACGCAGCTTGGGGCAGCCGCTGCAAAAGCTGAATGGGGAAAGACCACTGTGCAAGGTCCTCCCAACATAATGAACTGAGGGGCTGGACCCATGGAAAACCCCTTGGGCTGTATACACCAAATATGGTTTTGCTGTAAAATGTACATTGTATGTAAAATGGAATGGAAGGGTTGTGAGGCAAATCACTCTTGTATTGAAGAAAACAGATTTCCTTTGCACTTTCTGGAATGTCAACTTGGTGCTGTTTTGAACTGCTGTGTAATTTTTTTTTTACAGAATTTTATGAAAAAAGTATATTTTTGAGGGGAAAAATGGTGTGAGCATCCCACCTGACAGCCAAAAAACGTACATTTCCAGCAGGAGCCAATGGAAAGCTATTCGGAATGGAATCGCTATCCAGCTTCTGCTACCCTATTCTGCAACGCTGAGGCCTATTGTCAGTTTATGGGCATACTGTTGCCCTGACTGACATAGTGTACACCAGCATTGAACCTTCGAATTTATCCGGTAATATGCTTAGCTATGCACTGCCTCAGACCAGCCATGATCTAATTGAATGGCAAACAGGTTTGAGGAGCTGAATAGCCTACTCCTTGTCCTATGTTCCTTAACCAGCACAGATTGTAGACAGTATGTAAAAGTGTTCTGCTGAACTAATTTTACCTAGAAAATGTAATGTTCCTTGCAAATTTTTCATCTCAATTTAAACACCTGAAAATTTCCTGGGGAATTAAAAATAAAAATTGTAAAACGGAGCGCCAGATGGATGTTTATGTTTGATTCTCTCACACAACGCACCTTCTGAAAATATGACTGTCACTTTCCACTATCCGGATGTCTTGGATACTCCAATATCATGGGATCCATTGACATGCCGGCCTGTATAACCGGGCTCTTAATATTTCATAAGTCCCTAATCTTTGGTTTGGTTTTCACTGGTGTGAAATATCATCTTCGGCACCTGAAACGGCAAACAATGCAGAGAATATACATAGGCTAAAGTATTAGTGGCTCGTTAGAACTGGGGTTAAAAACCTGAAGGACACCTGATGCTAACTTCGTTAAAAGCGAAGCTGAAACGAAAAAGTGCAGTGATACAGGTCGATCTGTAATCGCTAATAATTTACCCCGCGAGTAATATTTAGCAAATTGCTTAACGTATTAGCATTGCGGAGATAGGAATTTAAGGCGCGCACTTAAATAAATAATCGATCTTCTAAAAATAGCGCGCATCAAGGAAATCAAAGTGTCTTCTGAGTTGTGCTGCTAGACCGACAAATGATAATCTGTCATGCATTCAGCCACAAGCCACACTGCCCAGTTTAAGATGAGTTAGGTAATAATATCTGTACTGATGTGTGAGCTGGAGAAGGCGAATCCGTGCAGGTCCAGATATAAATGCAGTTAACCAACACACAAACTCTTGTGACCTTCAATGCTCTACTCTTTATTCATCAAGTAAACATACATGTATTATAGATCCACCAGCTCTGCTAGACAGCATGGAGGTATGGAGACGTAACCAAAGACAATTTGGAATATGAACAGTTTGGCTTTAAGGAAATATCTTGGGTGAAAAGATTTGTATAAAAGGCGTTCCTCCCGATCCCTACCCGGAGTATGGATAGGTCGTTCACCATGGTACCTTTTTGCACCAGGCGCTTAACACTGCTGAGTGTTTTGTTGATTGTAAGAGTGTTTTGTGCTGCTGGATGTTCCCCTGAATGTAGCTGCAGTCAGCTTCTGACGAACTGTACAGGTATCCAGCTCCAACAATTTCCAGCAGGCATCCCATTCAGTACCAAGCAACTCCTCCTCTCCGACAACAATATCTCGAGCTTGCCCGCTGTAGACCTCAACTACCTGGTTGGCCTGGTGCACCTGGACTTCAGGAACAACTCCCTATCAGAGATTTCGCAAAGCTCATTACTCAACCTCAAGATGCTGGTGTACCTCGACCTCAGCTACAATCAGTTACGAAGGATCACTCACCTAACCTTCAAATATCTGACGAATATAATTGTGCTGAAGGCGAATGGTAACAAGGAACTGACTTTCATTGACAAGCGCGCATTCTCAGCAAACCAGAAACTGCAAGAAATTGACATAAGTGGAAATGGTTTAACGTTTATTGATGCCAGTATGTTAGAGGCACTTCCACACTTACGATCAGTACGTCTGTCTGGGAACCCATGGACGTGCAACTGCAATATTGAATACTTAAGTAATTGGATTAGAAAAAACAGAAGAATTATTCCAGGTAGATTTTACTTTATTGTCTATTATTGTTGGGTGAAAATATATTTGTCACATTTAGTTGCAAATTTCACCATAGGGACAATGACATTAGGAATTGCACAAACCCATGTCACTTACAGCCCATAAAACCAACAGAGTGGTTGCTCTGGTCCCAACAACCTCATATGACTTCAAAATCAGACTCCAAAGATGAATGGACACAATACTTCATCCAATGCATAAACCAATTGATGCCTCTGATTTCATTCTGCCTTTGTACCTGAAATAACAGGGGGGCCATGTGAGGACAACAATGTTCTGGGCGCTTGTCCATATGTAAATTAAGTTGCAGTACAATTGAACGTTCCCAAAGTACATTACCTGACTGAACAATTCCAAGCCCTATGACGGCAGATAAAATCTTCAGCTAGAGAGACATATATGGACTAGATTTGAGAATCGCCTCCATACTGGATACTGGATTCAGAGACAGAATTCCAATGTACTAAACCACTTCTCTTTCATTCCTGTTATATATTACACTTGATCTAAGTGTAGCACATGCGTACATTCTGATCCCAGTATATACTGAGCACATGAAATATTCTCCTGATTTCTTCCTCCTTCTATCACTGCTTAATGTATGGGGCTCTCACTGGGCTCCAGTTCCGCAGATGACAACAGGACTTCAGTGCCTCATCCAAGTGGTTATTCTTCATGTCTGAGCTGGGAAGAACATGGGTCAGCAAGTTATTTTGCTATACGAGGATATCAAAGCTGAATCTGATCCTCAAATGTGCCCAGGCACATTTTTCACCAGATGGGATTAGTTACAATTTGCAATGGGAACTCTAAATGATTCCCCCGTTACAGTTACATTTATATAAAGCTCTGGGTAGAACCTATTGAGGGTATTGCATTCAGTTCTGGACATCGCACCTCAGGAAGGATATACTGGCCTTAGAGGGGGTGAAGCATAGATTTAGCAGAATGATACAGGGCTAAAAGGTTAAATTATAAGGACAGGTTGTATAGACTAGGCTTGTATTCCCTTAAGTGCAGAATATTTAGGGGTGATCTTTTTGCATGATTAAAGGAATTAATAAGGTAGATGGAGACAAACTATTTCTGGTAGGAGAATCCAGAACAAAGGGGTATAACCTTAAAATTAGAGCTATGCCTTTCAGAGGTGATGGCAGGAAGCACCTCTTAACACAAAGGGTAGTGAAAATCTGGAACTCCCTCCCCCAATCATCTGTTGAGGCTTGATCAATGGAAGAGTTCAAAACTGAGATTGACTATTTTTTGGTGGGCAAGGGTATTAACGGTTACAGAACCAAGGTGAGTATATGGAGTTAAGATATAGATCAGCCCTGTTCTAACTGAATGGAGGAATAGGCTTGAGGGATTGAATGACCTATGCATGCTTTTATGTTCACCCTCCCTCATTTCCTAGGATAAAATGAGGCCAATTATGTTGCTTCCAACACTCACCTGGCTGAGATCAGTTAACCTCATCTTAGGCCAATGATCAAACCTCAGATTTTTATTGTAAGATCCCTCTCAAATTCTGTCATGACCATTGGATGGAATGGTTTATTGTAGAGTTTATCCAGCTTTTCAAGTGGAAAGATAAACTTGCAGGGCTAAAGGTATCAGCATCATGGAAATGCTAGGTGTGAGATCCTTGAGACTGATCAGCAACCCATTTATTAGGCACCCCAAAATAGATAGCCGTTAGAACAGAAAATGAGTGGGTGTTATTTTAAATGAGTGAGACTTGATATATGTGATTGACAGTGGCTATGGTGATGATGCTTGTTTCCTGCAGCACCCAGCTCATATATTCATTTACCTCATTTTTATTGTCCTGGTGTGTTTTGTTTGAAATAGAATAAATGAATGGTTGGTGACAGCCCCAAAACTTCTGGTGGCCTAAACCTCAAAATCCCCAAACAAATTTGGCCACATCTTGTGCCTTTGGGCACTTGACTGAAGAGTCATCTTCAAAGCTTTCCTCTGGTACTCTGATTCTGTGAATATAGGAGTTATTTCAGAACCAAATTAACCTGTTCCTTAGAACCTCATGCTTGGAAAGTGGCTGCATTATATGGGTGAAGTTGGCAAGCTAGACTTATTGCCTATCCCCAGTTACACTGAGAAGGTGGTAGTGAGACTCCTTTGAAACCACTAACTGAGTACATTGCTAAGTCAACCACATACTGCAGATGTCATGTGTAGGCCACGCCATGTAGGGATGGAAGGTTCCCTGGCTGTAGGACATCAGGGAATCAATTGGGTTTTTATGACAAAACAACTGCTTACATGCTTTTTTTTCTGGTGACAGCCTACAGTTACCAGATTTATTTAACTCAGTCCAATTTCACAACTTTCCAAAATGGGTTTATGAACTCATTACCTTTGGGTTGCTAATCTAATACCATAACCATTATTCTACCGAGGACAATTGATAATGCATTCAAACCAGTTGCTTTGGAGTACAGGCAGTACATCATAGAGCTGAGCGGTGAGCTCCTATATTAATTTAAATTGATCTGGTTTGGACATCTTTGGAGGTTTTTTCCAATGTGTCTGGGATAAGGTCAGACTTGGTTTTGGTTGATAGTTTGGATGACATTTGCAGTCACAACCAGTGTGATGCGGAGCATCTAAATCTTCCTTTAAACTGCCTGCATACCAAAGAAATCGAAATCCAGAAATTGGAAGTTTTACACAATAAAAGGGGGATTCAGAATTGTCAAAGTATCCAAGTTTGTGTATTTGAATGAACTGGTTTATAGCACCTTCTAATTGACCGCTCTTTTCTTCATCTTTACCAGATGCTGCTAATGTCACTTGCACATTTCCAGATTCTTTGCAAGGAGTCCTTGTCATGGAAGCTGCAGATAAACTTTTCTCACTTTGCCGTAGCAAAAGACAATTCAAATTGAGAGAAGTTCTTTATTTTTGTCTTATTGGCCCAGGATTATTTTCTGCAAGCATTGTTCTCAATTTGACATTCAGTTTACTGATGGTTCATTTCAACAGATTCAAAAAGAAAGAGCTCAAACGTTATCGTAAACTCCGCAGGGCCATTTCGTTTAAATATTCCAAGAGGCCTTATGTGATTACTCAACAAATCTATGGCAAAGCCAACACAAATATGAAGGCTTGTGCAGGAACAGGACACAATGGATGACTTTATACTTGAGTGCTTGCTGCTGTGAAAATATGGCCCATATTGAATAGGAATATGGTAAACTGGCACAAAGAACGTTAAATGACTATTACGGTATTACTTTAATGGAACAAAGAACAAAGAAAATTACAGCACAGGAACAGGCCCTTCGGCCCTCCAAGCCTGCGCCGATCCAGATCCTCTACCTAAACATGTCGCCTATTTTCTAAGGGTCTGTATCTCTTTGCTTCCTGCCCATTCATGTATCTGTCTAGATACATCTTAAAAGACGCTATCGTGTTCGCATTTACCACCTCCGCTGGCAACGCGTTCCAGGCACCCACCACCCTCTGCGTAAAGAACTTTCCACGCATATCCCCCCTAAACTTTTCCCCTCTCACTTTGAACTCGTGACCCCTAGTATTTGAATCCCCCACTCTGGGGAAAAAGCTTCTTGCTATCCACCCTGTCTATACCTCTCATGATTTTGTACACCTCAATCAGGTCCCCCTTCAACCTCCGTCTTTCTAATGAAAATAATCCTAATCTACTCAACCACTCTTCATAGCTAGCGCCCTCCATACCAGGCAACATCCTGGTGAACCTCCTCTGCACCCTCTCCAAAGCATCCACATCCTTTTGGTAATGTGGCGACCAGAACTGCACGCAGTATTCCAAATGTGGCCGAACCAAAGTCCTATACAACTGTAACATGACCTGCCAACTCTTGTACTCAATACCCCGTCCGATGAAGGAAAGCATGCCGTATGCCTTCTTGACCACTCTATTTACCTGCGTTGCCACCTTCAGGGAACAGTGGACCTGAACACCCAAATCTCTCTGGACATCAATTTTCCCCAGGACTTTTCCATTTACTGTATAGTTCACTCTTGAATTGGATCTTCCAAAATGCATCACCTCGCATTTACCCTGATTGAACTCCATCTGCCATTTCTCTGCCCAACTCTCCAATCTATTTATACTCTGCTGTATTCTCTGACAGTCCCCTTCACTATCTGCTACTCCACCAATCTTAGTGTCTCTGCAAACTTGCTAATCAGATCACCTATACTTTCCTCCAAATCATTTATGTATATCACAAACAACAGTGGTCCCAGCACGGATCCCTGTGGAACACCACTGGTCACACGTCTCCATTTTGAGAAACTCCCTTCCACTGCTACTCTCTATCTCCTGTTGCCCAGCCAGTTCTTTATCCATCTAGCTAGTACACCCTGGATCCCATGCGACTTCACTTTCTCCATCAGCCTACCATGGGGAACCTTATCAAACGCCTTACTGAAGTCCATGTATATGACATCTACAGCCCTTCTCTCATCAATCAACTTTGTCACTTCCTCAAAGAATTCTATTAAGTTGGTAAGACATGACCTTCCCTGCACAAAACCATGTTGCCTATCACTGATAAGCCCATTTTCTTCCAAATGGGAATAGATCCTATCCCTCAGTATCTTCTCCAGCAGCTTCCCTACCACTGACGTCAGGCTCACCGGTCTATAATTACCTGGATTATCCCTGCTACCCTTCTTAAATAAGGGGACAACATTAGCAATTCTCCAGTCCTCTGGGACCTCACCCGTGTTTAAGGATGCTGCAAAGATATCTGTTAAGGCCCCAGCTATTTCCTCTCTCGCTTCCCTCAGTAACCTGGGACAGATCCCATCCAGACCTGGGGACTTGTCCACCTTAATGCCTTTTAGCATACCCAACACTTCCTCCCTCCTTATGCCGACTTGACCTAGAGTAATCAAACATCTGTCCCTAACCTCAACATCCGTCATGTCCCTCTCCTCGGTGAATACCGATGCAAAGTACTCGTTTAGAATCTCACCCATTTTCTCTGACTCCACGCATAACTTTCCTCCTTTGTCCTTGAGTGGGTCAATCCTTTCTCTAGTTACCCTCTTGCTCCTTATATATGAATAAAAGGCTTTGGGATTTTCCTTAACCCTGTTTGCTAAAGATATTTCATGACCCTTTTAGCCCTCTTAATTCCTCGTTTCAGATTGGTCCTACATTCCCGATATTCTTCCAAAGCTTCGTCTTTCTTCAGCCGCCTAGACCTTATGTATGCTTCCTTTTTCCTCTTAGCTAGTCTCACAATTTCACCTGTCATCCATGGTTCCCTAATCTTGCCATTTCTATCCCTCATTTTCACAGGAACATGTCTCTCCTGCACGCTAATCAACCTCTCTTTAAAAGCCTCCCACATATCAAATGTGGATTTACCTTCAAACAGCTGCTCCCAATCTACATTCCCCAGCTCCTGCTGAATTTTGGTATAGTTGGCCTTCCCCCAATTTAGCACTCTTCCTTTAGGACCACTCTCGTCTTTGTCCATGAGTATTCTAAAACTTACGGAATTGTGATCACTATTCCCAAAGTAGTCCCCTACTGAAACTTCAACCACCTGGCCGGGCTCATTCCCCAACACCAGGTCTAGTATGGCCCCTTCCCGAGTTGGACTATTTACATACTGCTCTAGAAAACCCTGCTGGATCCTCCTTACAAATTCTGCTCCATCTAGACCTCTAACACTAAGTGAATCCCAGTCAATGTTGGGAAAATTAAAATCTCCTATCACCACCACTCTGTTGCTCCTACATCTTTCCATAATCTGTTTACATATTTGTACCTCTATCTCACGCTCGCTGTTGGGAGGCCTGTAGTTCAGCCCCAACATTGTTACCGCACCCTTCCTATTTCTGAGTTCTGCCCATATTGCCTCACAGCTTGAGTCCTCCATAGTGCCTTCCTTCAGCACAGCTGTGATATCCTCTTTGACCAGTAATGCAACTCCTCCACCCCTTTTACCTCCCTCTCTATCCCGCCTGAAGCATCGATATCCTGGGATATTTAGTTGCCAATCATGCCCTTCCCTTAACCATCAGCGATCAGTGCCTATACAATCAGATTATAATTAACTTTCTCAAATGGACTTGCAATTGACCCTTTAGAAATTCAATTTTGTAGCATTTTGAATCTCATATACCACACACAAATAATTTCTGCACATTTATTTGCTTCTGAATAGTACAGAGAATTACAGAAGTATCCAGATTTTATGATTCTTATTACTTTTGAAAATGAAATCTGTTAATATTGTAATCTTATTTTCTTCCTAAATGCAGGATAGATCCAAAGAGTTAATTAAGGTTGAACATCTTAGGACTTTTTTCTGGAACATTGCGAACTGCCATAATAACTCATTTTGCATGGAGAGAGAATTCTAAGTATTGAAACAAGAAAAAAAATTAATTGGTAATAATGTATGGATACATTCGCAATGTGTACAGACAAAGTAAAGAGGTTGCAAAACTAAAGTGTATTTTTTTACTCTTTTAAATTGGGTTAAGTTTGACTTTCAATATTATGTCAAAGATGAGGTCTAGAGGGATTGGGTGGTGGATTGACATAGCACAATGTCCTTTCACCTCACAGACCTGACTTTGAATCCAGCCCAAATTGGTGGAAAGGAAGTCCCCGTTTTCCATTGGGATGGCTGAATAAAACACGTTGGATCGCTACCATAAATTCCAGGGAATACAGGGTAGCTGTACAAAATCGACCATAGCTTGGCGCAATTGTTTTTACTTAGAGAAGCCTCAAAGTGGCAGGTAGGAGAAATGTAAATATGATGGTGGTATGATAGGAAATTCCCTTCTTAGGTTGTGATTAAGGCAAAATATTGGGTCTGAGAGTCTCACTCTTAGCCTGGGGGTACACCATGCTGACACAGAGTGCCAAAAGCAGACAAATGTTCCATATCTCACAACTGATACTGCTTACCTTAATGAACACAAAATACAAGTGGAAGCCTCTGTGATGTTTCATATTTACCGCTGAAATGAAAAATTTTGGAGCAATTTTTGAACAGCTGCAAAGATTCTAGACAACATAGAAGCAGAGGCAAATTTGTATTTATTGTAAATAGATTGCTGGTTGTCCTGTAGCATTGTGTATGGTAAGTCAGAGAGTATGTCTCACTCTTACCTCTCTCTGTTGTCCACATATTGCTGTTTCTCTCCCTGCATCGTTCTTCCTAACTTCCTTGTTTTTCCTCTCCCTGTCCTCCTCTGTTTCTTTCCCTGATGTTTTCTTCTTTCTATTCAGGTGGGAGGTGTTGGGTGGGGAAACAACCACTGCAGCTGGAAGCTACATTTGCCGGTGAGAGCTGCGGGGAAAATGTGACCCTCAGAGGCTCCCTTTCCAAAACAAGACTTCAGTTAGAGTACTGTATTCAGCATTAAACACCAAACCATAGGAAGGATAGTGAGCCTTTAGAGTGGCTACAACTCAAATTTACTGAGATGTTGCATGGTGTGAGAAAATACAAATATGAAGAAAAACTTAAATAATCGGGGCATTTTTCAGTAACAAAGCACAGATTATGGGTTCACACGGCAGAAATGTTCAAAATAATGAAAGGATTGGGCAGGACAGAGAGAAACAGACAGTTTTCAGTAGTTGAAGGCTCTAGAATGAGGGACCATAGCTACAAGATTAAATGTAAGAGATTTAGAACAAAGGACAAGAGAAATTGCCATACACAGAGAGTTGTGAGGTTGCTAGGTTTGACTCTAGCCAGTGGAGTGTTTACCAATGATTCCCATTGACTTCAATTTGACTCGGGCTCCTTGCTGCCACACTTGGTGAAATGCTGCCTTGAAGTCAAGTGCAGTCACTGTCACCTCACTTCTGGAATTGAGTTCTTTTGTCCATGTTTGGACCAAGGCTGTAATGAGGTCAGGAACCAAGTGGCCCTGGCGGAACCTGAACTGAAAATCGATGAGCAGGTTATTGGCGAGCAAGTGGTGCTTAATAGCACTGTTGATAACCCCTTCCATCACTTTGCTGATTGATGATTGAGAGTAGGCTGATGTGGCAGTAACGGACCAGATTGGATTTCTCCTGCTTTTTGTGGACAGGACTACCTTGGCAATTTTTTCACTTTATCAGGTAGATGCCAATGTTGTAGCTTGGCTAGGGGCACAGCTAGTTCTGGAGTACAAGTCTTCAGTACTACAGCCGGGATGTTGTCGGGACCCATAGCCTTTGCTGTATCCAGTGTGCGCTGCTGTTTCTTGATATCAGGTGGAATGAATCAAATTGGTTGAAGATTGGCATAAGTGATTCTGGGACCTCAGGAGGAGGCTGAGATGAATTATCCACTTGGCACTTCGGGCTGAAGGTGATTGCAAATGCTTCAACCTTATTTTTTGCACTGACATGCTGGACTCTGCCATCATTGAGGACTGGGATGGTCATAGAATCACCTACTCCTGTCCGTTGTTTCATTTTCCACCACCAGTGCTGTCTGGATGTGGCAGGACTGCGAAGCTTTGATCCGATCTGTTGGTTGTGTGATCGCTTAGCTCTGACAATAGCACGTTGCTTCTGTTGTTTAGTATGCATGTTGTCCTGTGTTGTAGCTTCACTAGCTTGGCCCCTCGATGCTGAGTAGCCTACAATGGTCCACTAAAGCTGGTGAGGTTGTTCACTGCCTGGTGCAACTGGTAATTTGTGCTGGAAAATATGTCCTACAAAAGTATGTAGGACATGCTTAAGCAGCCTCCCATCTGCTCAGGCAGACAAGCTGCTGATCCATTTACAGGCACACCTGAAAATTGTATCAGGCAGGCCTTAGGCATCACTGGAGCAACCCTAATTTTTAATTGCTGGCTGCCCTTTTCTCAGGCAAGAAATGGAGAGCTGGCAATTGAAAATTGGGCCCTCTTTCTTTATCTGTAACTCCCTATCTTTTACCTACTGGCCCATGGGCGTCAATAATTTCTGTCACAAAAATGCAAGTAAGATAATCAGAGGTTTTCTGTTCAATGAAAAATTTAAACTGTGCCTTCTTTTGAAAAATGATTAATATTAGGAAGAGAAAAAATGGGTTAGTTTTAACTTTGCCCAATAGTGTAAAGTGGGCAATGTAAAAGTGGGCAATATTGAATTGGCTATTCATAAAGTACTATGCCCAATTTTCCCTCCTATTGACTTAAATTAGGCATGGTGTGTATTGGGCAGCAAATTCAATATCACCCATTTTACCCCACGTTTAAAGTTAAATTTATCCCTACTCTCCCTCAGTTTAATTGCTTATTGAATTTTATAGAGCACAAGTTACCACAGGTGTGTAATCAATAGACTGTCATTTTTCACTCTTTCGCGCACATACAGACTATCTGTTTATTTAAAAAATATCAATTTAAACTTTACCTTACAACTTGTGAAATTTCCCCTCTAATTTTTCTTCAGTTAGTTTGGAACAGAAAGTGTGAGAAGCTAAAGAAATACTGTACAGTGATTTAGGAGATTTAATAGTACTAATGCACCCTGGGAAATTGGGGGTCATGCACATGCTCAGACTGCATTCAGTGAATAGAATCACAGCTCTCAGCACAAATATCATGTTCAAGCTCAAGTTCATGGGAAAGGGTGAGGCTTTTAGGTGCAAAACCTTTAATGAGGACATTAAAAGACACTAAATACAATTCAATGAATGATTATATTGTGAAATATAAATATACCTTGTTACTATTTTTTATTTTGTTTAAATTCTTATTTTGAACATTAGAAATTTTAGTTATTGTGGCAAAAATGGACATGTAAACATTTTGTGCAACTTGAGGGGACAAGGCAATAAAGTGCCACCTAGAGGCCTGTCCTGCAATTGCATGCTGTAAACTCAATGGTTTCTTGTGATACAACTGGAGTATTATAGGTCAATGATCTGATTAACACTGGAAACCCTAATATAGCACCACTTACAGCAATTCTAATGAAGTGGATATTTTGACATGACAATGTCCATGGGAATAATTACATAGAATTTTTCAATGGAACATGTGGGGAGGCGGTGGCTAGTGGTAATGTCCCCAGGCTCTGGGGACATGGGGTTTGAATCCCACCACGGCAGCTGGTGGAATTTGAATTCAATTAATAAAAATATGGAATTAAAAAGCTGTTCTAGTGGTGACCATGAAACCATTGTTGTAAAAACCCATCTGGTTTTTCACTAATGGCCTTTAGGGACCTGGTCTGGCCTACATGTGACTCCAGACCCACAGCAATGTGGTTGACTCTTAAATGCCCTCTGAAATGGCCTAACAAGCCACTCAGTTGTATCAAATTGCCACAAAGTGTAAGAAAAGGAATGAAACCTGATGGACCACCTGTCATTGACCGAGGCACCGGAAAGGGCAACCCCAGCCCTGTTGACCCTGCAAAGTCTGTGCCAAAATTGGGAGAACTGTCCCACAGACTAGTCAAGCAACAGCCTGACGTAGTCATACTCATGGAATCATACCTTGCAGACAACATCCCAGACACCACCATCACCATCCCTGTCTATTCTGTCCCACCGGCAGGACAGACCAACCCACCAGAGATGGCGACACAGTGGTATACAGTCGGGACGGAGTTGCCCTGGGAGTCCTCAACATTAACTCCGGACCCCATGAAGTCTCATGGCATCAAATCAAACATGGACAAGGAAACCTCCTGCTGATTACCACCTACCACACCCCCCACCCACCCTGCTGATGAACCAGTGCTTCTCCAAGTTGAATACCAATTGGATGAAATAAAGAGGGTAGCAAGGGCATAAAATGTACTCTGGGACTTCAATGTCCATCACCAAGAGTGGCTCGGTAGCACCACTCCTAGCCAAGTCCTAAAGGACATATCTGCTAGACTGGGCCTGCAGTAGGTGGTAAGAAAACCAACAAGAAGGAAAAACCTACTTGATCTTGTCCTCACCAAACTACCTGTCGCAGATGCATCTGCCCATGACAGTATTGGTAGAAGTGACCACCACAGTCCTTGTTGAGACAAAGTCGCGTCTTCACACTGAGAATACCCACCATCATGTTGTCTGGCACGACCACCGTGCTAAATGGGATAGATTTTGAACAGATCTTGCAATGTAAAACTGGGCATCCATGAGGCGCTGTGGGCCATTAGCAGCAGCAGAATTGTATTCAACCACAATCTGTAACCTCATGGCCCAGCATATCCCCCACTCTACCATTACCATCAAGCCAGGAGACCAACCCAGGTACAATGAAGAGTGCAGGAGGGCATGCCAGGAGCAGCAGCAGGCATACCTCGAAATGAGGCGTCTGCCTGGTGAAGCTACAACACAGAACTACTTGCATGCCAAACAGCAGAAGCAGCATGTGATAGACAGGGCTAAGTGATCCCACAACCAATGGATCAGATCCAAGCTCTGCAGTCCTGTCACTTCTTGTCGTGAATGGTGGTGGACAATTAAACAACTAACAGGGGGAGGAGACTCCACAAACATCCCCATCGTCAACAATTGGGGAGCCCAGCACATCAGTGCAAAAGACAAAGCTGAAGCAGTTGCAAGAATCTTCAGCTGAGTGGATGACCCATCTCGGCCTCCTCCTGAGGTCCCTAGCATCACAGAAGCCAGTCTTCAGCTGATTTGATTCACTCCATGTGATATCAAGAAACGGCTGAAGGCACTGGATACTGCAAAGGCTATGGGCCCTGACAACATTCCAGCAATAGTACTGAAGACTTGTGCTGCAGAACTAGCCATGCCACGAGCCAAACTGTTCCAGTACAGCTACAACACTGGCATCTACTTGGCAATGCGGACAATTGCCCAGGTATGTCCTGTACACAAAAAGGACAAATCTAACCAGGCTAATTACCGCTCTATCAGTCTACTTTCGATCATCAGAAAAGTCATGGAAGGTGCCGTCGACAGTACTATAAAGCGGCAATTGCTCAACAATAACCTGCTCACTGATGCTCAGTTTGGGTTCTGTCAGGACCACTCAGCTCCTGACCTCATTACAGCCTTGGTTTGAACATGGACAAAAGAGCTGAACTCCAGAGGTGAGGTGAGAGTGACTGCCCTTGACATAAAGGCAGCATTTGACCGAGTATGGCATCAAGGAGTCCTAACAAAACTGGAGTGAATGGGAATCAGGGGGAAAACTCTCCACTGGTTGGAGTCATTACTAGCACAAACGAAGATGGTTGTGGTTGTTGGAGGTCAATCATCTAAGTCCCAGGATATCATTACAGGAGTTCCTCAGGGTAGTGTCCGAGGCCCAACTATATTCAGTTGCCTCATCAATGACCTTTCCTCCATCATCAGGTCAGAAGTGGGGATATTTGCTGATGATTGCACAATGCACAGCACCATTCGTGACTCCTCAGATACTGAAGCAGCCCATGTCCAGATGCAGCAAGACCTGGGCAACATCCAGGCTTGGACTGCTAAGTGGCAAGTAACATTCGCACCACACACATCCCAGGCAATGACCATCTCAAAAAAGAGAGAATCTAACCATCTCCCCTTGACATTCAATGGCATTACCATCACTTAATCCCCACTATCAACATCCTGGGGGTTACCATTGACCAGAAAGGGAACTGGACTAGCCACATAAATACTGTGGCTACAAGAGCAGGTCAGAGGCTGGGGATCCTGTGGCAAGTAACCCACCTCCTGTCTCCCCATTGCCTGTCCACCATCTCCAAGGTACAAGTCAGGAGTGTGATGGAATACTGTCCACTTGCCTGGATGGGTGCAGCTCTAACAACACTCAAGAAGCTCGACACCATCCAGGACAAAGTAGCCCGCTTTATTAGCACCCCATCCATCACCTTCAACATTCACTCCCTTCACCACCAATGCAGAGTGGCAGTAGTGTGTACCATCTACAAGATGCCCTACATCAACTCACCAAGGCTCTTTCCACAGCACCTTGCAAACCCGCAACCTCCATCATCTAGAAGGACAAGGGCAGCAGATGCATGGAAATAGCACCATGTACAAGTTCCCCTCCAAGCCGCACACCATCCTGACTTGGAACTATATCGCCATTCCTTCACTGTCTCTGGGTCAAAATCTTGAAACTCCCTTCCTAACAGCATTGTGGGTGTACATACACACCAAGGACTTCAGCGGTTCAGGAAGGCAGCTCACCACCACCTTCTCAACGGCAATTAGGGATGTGCAATAAATGCTGGCCTAGCCAGCGATGCCCACATCCCATGAGTGAATAAAAAATACATTCCTGCTGACATCTGGGTCTGTGCCAGTTTGGTGAGAACCTTGAAATCAGTGGTCCAGGAACCTGCTGGAAATGGATGGGAGCCTCAGTATGCTGTGCATATCAGGGTTCTATAAGGTCAGCAGGACACCAATGTAATTTTGAGGTGCTGAGCAGCCTAACCAGCGGTTCTTAAAGGGACCACTACAGGATGCTCAAAACGAAGTGTTAAAATAAGGTTTGTACATGTTTTTTATGAGGGCAGAAGGATTATTAAATGTCCATGCCTCCCCACCTCTCACATCGTTCCCATTTCCCTGCCACTTCCACAGGATGGCCCCGGCCCCCCACTTAACTTTCCTGAACCAGCAGGGCTTTGTGGTGGAGCCATCAGATTTCCAACCCCTTCCACCTGGCAGGCTACTGGGAAAGGGCAAGGAGGTGTCAGAGTGGTCAGCAAAACATATGGGATCTAGGGCTTCATAAATAGAGGCATTGAGTGCAAAAGCAGGAGAGTTATGCTGAACTGTTATAAAGCTCTGGATAGGCTACAACTGGAGTACTGCATCCAGTTCTGGTCACCATATTTTAGGAAGGATGTGAGGTTCCTTGAGAGGATGCAGAGGGGATTTACCAGAATGGTTCCAGGTTTGAGGGATTTTAGTCAGAAGGTTAGGTTGGAAAAGCTGGGGCTGTTCTCCCTGGAGCAAAGGAGATTGAGGGGAGATTTGATAGCAGTGTATAAGATTATGACAGGCTTAGATATGTCAGACAAAGAAAAACTGTTCCTGTTAACTGATGATACAAGGATTAGGGCCTCCTTCTATTCTGGAAATGACTCTATGACTCCATGATGCAATGCTGATTGCTTCAGATTGCTTCTACCTGGCAGGTGATTATGAAAATCTATTCTGCATTACGTAATATAAGTGTTGGTCTTGAAAGCAGTTTTGCATTGTGAAAAACACAGTATTCCAAGTCAGGATGGTGTGTGACTTGGAGGGGAACTTGCAGGTGGTGGTGTTATCATGTATTTGCTGCCCTTGTCCTTCTAGATGGTAGAGGTCGCTGTCTGAGGAGCCTTGGTGCATTGCTGCAGTGCATTTTGTAGATGGTACAGACTGCTGCCACTGTGTGTCGGTGGTGGAGGGAGTGAATGTTTGTAGATGGGGTGCCAATCAAGCGGGCTGCTTTGTCCTGGATGGTGTCGAGCTTCTTGAGTGTTGTTGGAGCTGCACCCATCCAGGCAAATGGAGAGTATTCCATCACACTCCTGACTTGTAACTTGTAGATGGTAGACAGGCTTTGGGGAGTCAGGAGGTGAGTTACTCGCCTCAGGATTCCTAGCCTCTGACCTGCTCTTGTAGCCATGGTATTTATATGGCTACTCCAGTTCAGTTTCTGGTCAATGGTAGCCCCTAGGATGTTGATAGTGGGGGATTCAGCGATGGTAATGCCATTGAATGTCAAGGGGAGATGGTTAGATTCTCTCTTGTTGGAGATGGTCATTGCCTGGCACTTGTGTGGCACGAATGTTACTTGCCACTTATCAGCCCAAGCCTGGATATTGTCCGGGTCTTGCTGCATTTCTACACAGACTGCTTCAGCATCTGAGGAGTCATGAATGGTGCTGAACATTGTGCAATCATCAGCGAACATCCCCACTTCTGACCTTATGATTGAAGGAAGGTCATTGATGAAGCAACTGAAGATGGTTGGGCCCAGGACACTATCCTGAGGAACTCCTGCAGTGATGTCCTGGAGCTCAGATGATTGACCTCCAACAACCACAACCATATTCCTTTGCGCTAGGTATGACTCCAGCCAGTGGAGAGTTTTCCCCCTGATTCCCATTGACCTCAGTTTTGCGAGGGCTCCATGATGTCATACTCGGTCAAATGCTGCCTTGATGTCAAGGGCAGTCACTCTCACCTCACCTCTTCACTTCAGCTCTTTTGTCCATGTTTGAACCAAGGCTATAATGAGGTCAGGAGCTGAGTGGCCCTGGCGGAACCCAAACTGAGTGTCAGTGAGCAGGTTATTACTAAGCAAGTGCTGCTTGATGGCACTGTTGATGACACCTTCCATCACTTTACTGATGATTGAGAGTAGGCTGATGGGGCGGTAATTGGCAAGGTTGGACTTGTCCTGCTTTGTGTGTACAAGACATACCTGGGCAATTTTCCACATTGCAGGGTAGATGCCAGTGTTGTAGCTGTACTGGAACAGCTTGGCTAGGGGCGCGGCAAGTTCTGCAGCACAGGTCTTCAGTACTATTGCCGGAATATTGTCAGGGCCCATAGCTTTTGCAGTATCCAGTGCCTTCAGTCGTTTCTTGATATCACGCGGAGTGAATCGAATTGGCTGAAGTCTGGCATCTGTGATGCTGGGGACTTCAGGAGGAGGCTGAGATGGATCATCAACTCGGCACTTCTGGCTGAAGATTGTTGCAAATGCTTCAGCCTTATCTTTTGCACTGATGTGCTGGGCTCCCCCATCATTGAGGATTGGGATATTTGTGGAGCCACCTCCTCCAGTTAGTTGTTTAATTGTCCACCACCATTCACGGCTGGATGTGGCAGGACTGCAGAGCTTCGATCTGATCCGTTGGCAATGGGATCACTTAGCTCTGTCTATCGCATGCTGCTTACGCAGTTTGGCATGCAAGTAGTCCTGGGTTGTAGCTTCACCAGGTTAACACCTTATTTTGAGGTATGCCTGGTGCTGCTTCTGGCATGCCCTCCTGCACTCTTCATTGAACCAGGGTTGGTCTCCTGGCTTGATGGTAATGGTAGAGTGGGGGATATGCCGGGCCATGAGATTGTGGTTGAGTACAATTGTGCTGCTGCTGATGGCCCACAGCGCCTCATGGATGCCCAGTTTTGCATTGCAAGATCTGTTTGAAATCTATCCCATTTAGCACGGTGCTAGTGCCATACAACACGATGGACGGTATCCTCAATGTGATGGCGGGACTTCGTCTCCACAAGGACTGTGCGGTGGTCACTCCTACCAATACAGTCATGGATAGAAGCATCTGCAGCAGGCAGATTGGTGAGGACGAGGTCAAGTATGTTTTTCCCTCGTGTTGGTTCCCACACCACCTGCCGCAGACCCAGTCTAGCAGCAATGTCCTTTAGGACTCGGCCAGCTCGGTCAGTAGTGGTGCTACCGAGCCACTCTTGGTGATGGACATTGAAGTCCCCCACCCAGAGAACATTTTGTGCCCTTGCCACCCTCAGTGCTTCCTCCAACATGGTGGAGTACTGAGTCATCAGCTGAGGGAGGGCGGTAGGTGGTAATCAGTAGGAGGTTACCTTGCCCATGTTTGACCTGATGCCATGAGACTTCATGGCGTCCGGAGTCGATGTTGAGGACTGCCAGGGCAACTCCCTCCCTACTGTATACCACTGTGCCACCACCTCTGGTGGGTCTGTCCTGCCGGTGGGACAGGACATACCCGGGGATGGTGATGGCAGAGTCTGGGACACTTTCTGTGAGGTATGATTCCGTGAGTATGACTATGTCAGGCGGTTGCTTGACTAGTCTGTGGGACAGCTCTCCCAAGTTTGGCACAAGCCCCCAGATGTTAGTAAGGAGGACTTTGCAGGGTCGACAGGGCTGGGTTTGCCATTGTCGTTTCCGGTGCCTTGGTCGATGCCGGGTGGTCCGTCCAGTTTCATTCCTTTTTATTGACTTCGTAGCGGTTAGGTACAACTGAGTGGCTTGCTAGGCCATTTCAGAGGGCATGTAAGAGTTAACCACATTGCTGTGGGTCTGGAGTCACATGTAGGCCAGACCAGGTAAGGACAACAGATTTCCTTCCCTAAAGGACATTAGTGAACCAGTTGGGTTTTTACAACAATCAGCAATGGTTTCATGGCCATCATTAGACTAGCTTTTAATTCCAGATTTATTAATTAAATTCAAATTCCACCTTCTGCTGTGGTGGGATTCGAACCCATGCCCCCACAGAAATACCCTGGGTCTCTGGGTTACTAGTCCAGTGATAATACCACTACGCCACCGCCTACCAACTGCCAATAGTGGATCAGCTGGCATTTTACAGTATTCTTTTCCATCAATGAAATACATGACCATACATATGGATAAATACTGGGCAGGACAATGGGGATAATTCTCCTGCTCTTCTTTGAACTTTGCTGTGGGATCCTATATGCCCACCTAAGAGAGCAGATGGGGCCTTGGTTTGACACAGTGGCGCAGTGGTTAGCACAGCAGCCTCATAGCTGCAGCGACCCGGGTTCAATTCTGGGTACTGCCTGTGTGGAGTTTGCAAGTTCTCCCTGTGTCTGCGTGGGTTTCTTCCGGGTGCTCCGGTTTCCTCCCACAGCCAAAAGACTTGCAGGTTGATAGGTAAATTGGCCATTATAAATTGCCCCTAGTATAGGTAGGTGGTAGGGGAATATAGGGACAGGTGGGGATGTGGTAGGAATATGGGATTAGTGTAGGATTAGCATAATATGGGTGGTTAATGGTCGGCACAGACTCGGTGGCCCGAAGGGCCTGTTTCAGTGCTGTATCTCTAAATCTAAATCTAAATCTAAATATCATTTGAAAGACGGCACCTCCAATAGTGTTACACTGGATAGTATATCTAGAATTTTGTGCTCAAGTCTTAGGGGTGGGACTGAAATTTCAGAACCTTCAGAAATATGATCAGTAACTTCGCAGATGACAGAATAATTGGTGGTGTCGTAAATAGTGAGGAGGAAAACCTTAGATTACAGGATGATATAGATGGGCTGGTAAGATGGGCAGAGCAGTGCCAAATTGAATTTAATCCTGAGAAGTGTGAGGTAATGCATTTTGGGAGGACTAACAAGGCAAAGGAATATACAATGGATGGTAGGACCCTAGGAAGTACAGAGGGTCAGAGGGACCTTGGTGTACTTGTCCATAGATCACTGAAGGCAGCAGCATAGGTAGATAAGGTGGTTAGGAAGGCATATGGGATACTTGCCTTTATTAGCCGTAGCATAGAATATAAGAGCAGGGAAGATATGATGGAGCTGTATAAAACACTAGTTAGGCCACAGCTGGAGTACTGTGTACAGTTCTGGTCGTCACGCTATGGGAAGGATGTGATTGCACTGGAGAGGGTGCAGAGCAGATTCACCAGGATGTTGCCTGGGCTGGAGCATTTCATCCATGAATAGAGACTGGATAGGCTAGGGTTGTTTTCCTTAGAGCAGAGAAGGCTGAGGGGGTACCTGATTGAGGTATACAAAATTATGAGGGGCATAGATAGGGTAGATAGGAAGAAACATTTTCGCTTAGCGGAAGTGTCAATAACCAGGGGGCATAGATTTAAGGTAAATATTTATTTTATTTAGAGATACAGCACTGAAACAGGCCCTTCGGCCCACCGAGTCTGTGCCAACCAACAACCACCCATTTTATACTAATCCTACATTAACCCCATATTCTCTACCACATCCCCACCATTCTCCTACCACCTACCTATACTAGGGGCAATTTACAATGGCCAATTTACCTATCAACCTGCAAGTCTTTGGCTGTGGGAGGAAACCAGAGCACCCAGCGGAAACCCACGCAGACACAGGGAGAACTTGCAAACTCCGCACAGGCAGTACCCAGAACTAAACCCAGGTCGCTGGAGCTGTGAGGCTGCGGTGCAAACCACTGCGCCACTGTGCCGCCATAAAGGGCAGGAGGTTTAGAGGCGGATTTGAGGAAAATATTTTTCATCCAGAGGGTGGTTGGAATCTGGAACACACTGCCTGAAGAGGTGTTAGAGGCAGGAACCCTCACGACATTTAAGAAGTATTTAGGTGAGCATTTGAAACGCCATAGCATACAAGGCTATGGGCCAAGTGCTGGACAATGGGATTAGAATAGATAGGCTTGATGGCCGGCGTGGACACGATGGGCTGAAGGGCCTGTTTCTGTGCTATATAACTCTATGACTCGAACCTCTGACTCTGAGGCAAGAGTGCACCCCACTGAGCCAAGGTTGACACCTTGAGAGAAACAGCAGGACCTAAATGGACATGGGGAAAGGCAGAAAGAGAGCCAGCCCAATGATGTTAGCCCAATTTTATTTATTCAGTTTCTGTTTATCTTATTAATTAATTCATTGGCTCCCACCACCCCCCCAACCCCCCAAAGCCTGATTTTATACACTGAGCTGCCATTTAATTAAGCATTTTTGCAAAGCCAAATTTCATTTCATCAAGTTATTTGCTTGACAGCCACCAATGGTGCATTGAATTTAATTAATTTGAGTCAAATCAAAATTGGACAATTTTTTTAAAGATTTAAAACATTAGAACATACTTTACAGTCAGAAGGAAGTTAGAGGTATAACATGCCACCTAATGTTGGGCGTAATGTAAAGTAAGTAATTTGTTTAATGGTTAACCACAACAGTTACATAGTCCAAGTTTAACCATGATACTTTCTGAATTATTAGTAAAAATGTGGGGAAAAACATCCTTTATTTTTTCCTCCTTTCATATCAGTTAAGTAAAAAACAAACTATACAACAAAAATAACTTCAATAACAGACCTATCAAAATGGAGGAAGAATAAAAATCAGAAAATTAAGGACAGCAATTTGAATCTGTACCAGCATCAAGTCTCAGATGTCTTTCTTCTTGTGGCCTGATATTTTCTTGACATTCTATGGTAGAGTGATGAATGGGATAGTTCAAGTTTCAGACATCGCTTTATTTGTCTCAAACTACTACAGGAAAAAACGCATTAAGGATATGTCAACTTAAAATCCTTTTAAAAAAAATATTATGAATCTAAGATGAAGTGGTAAGTTGTTATATTAAGCACCACATCTTGATATGTCTGAATTGGAAAGATTCACATAAAAAACCTGATTAAATACTAACAAAATTTGATAAGGTTATTTTGAATAAGGGGAGTTTCCCTAACAGAAAGGTTATAAAGCATTCTGATCCAACCTTGTGCAAAATATTCAGATTAAGATGGTATCAGCAGCTCATTATCTTCTCTGGTCTTTAAATTAGTAGCCAAGATTGCAGGGCGCACAGTGGCGCAGTGGTTAGCACCGTAGCCTCACAGCTCCAGCAACCCGGGTTTAGTTCTGGGTACTGTCTTTGCGGAGTTTGCAAGTTCTCCCTGTGACTGTGTGGGTTTCTGTTGGATGCTCCCACAGCCAAAGATGTGCAGGTTGATAGGTAAATTACCCCTAGTGTAGGTAGGTAGTAGGAGAATGGTGGGGATGTGGTAGGGAATATGGAATTAATGTAGGATTAGTATAAATGGGTGGCTGTTGGTCAGCACAGAATTGGTGGGCCAAAGAGCCTGTTTCAGTGCTGTATCTCTAAATAAAATAAATAAAACAGATTAAGAACATAGTTGATGTCACATCATCGCAAGAGCTTTATTAAACAAGTTGTTCTAGCAAAATAATTTCGATATAAAAACAGAAAATGCTGGAAATACTTAGGTCTGTGAGTATCTGTGGAGAGAGAAAGACAGTTGTGTTTCAGGTCGATGACCTTTCAGTGATTCATTGATTATATCACAAACATATGACATTGACAAACCGGTTCATTCCTCAGGGCATTGCCTTGATCAATCAGTCAAGCTGCCTGGTTTAAATGTCAAACAAAGCTTGGCAGTTAACTGTCAGTCACTGTAAACTGGTGCATTCTCCATGGCAACACCTCCACCAATCAGAGTTCACTTGCCAACCAATCAGCACTCTCTTCTCATACAGTATAAAATTGTTGTTTTCCCTTACATTGGTATTCTTATGGATTGTCCTGATGAGTGCAAGACGAAAAGCTTTGACAACATGTCTCTTATTTTCAGCAATACTCAGATTCTGTACTACCAAATGACTAATGTGGTAATAACCAAACAAGAAGAGAACTAAGTTAAACCAAAAGGAAAAAAAAATTAGAAGAAAAAGAGAGGTTATTTTTGAAAATGAAAAATGAAATGATAATGCAGGCTGATTGCAGGAGGCTGCCCTTTCTGTAAGAAACTGCCAAACCTTTCTACGATCCAGCTTGTGTTATAATAGACATCCTAGTGCCAAAAATCTTTCTGTGCTTCCAGTCTGCAAACTGGTATATGACATAGGAGGCCAAAATTTCACAAGAGGATGAAACAATCTGCTTGTTATTAGCAATCAATCTACAACTTTTCAGAAAATGATAGTTCTGAAATAATAAGATTTCAACAGTCTATATTGCTTGAATGTGATACTTGTAGCATCATGTCCTCCTTTAGCAGGCACTCTCTTCAGAAGATGCGACTTGCCCCATTTGTTTTATGGACTATGATTTGGGACTCCATCTGCCCAAAGTCCTGCCATGCCTGCATATTTTCTGTGAAGATTGTCTTCAAATTCTTACTCTGAGTCATGGCGAAGAAGTTATATGTCCTTTGTGCAGGACAATGGTACATAGAAACTTCACGGTTAACACAAAAATTGTGGCAACTCTGAAGCAAGCTGCTCAACAGGATGAAGAAAACCCTGCTTTGAGCCAAAATGTAATAGAAGATGAATTATTAGAAGACGAGGAAACTATTTTGAGACCTGAACGATGTCCTCTATGCTCCGATAGCTATGATGACCTCACAAGGAGACCCAGAATCTTGGAATGTTCTCATACCTTTTGCGAGAACTGTCTGTCAGCTATCATGTCTTCCTCTTCTGGTGGCTGGGTAAAGTTTATTTACTGTCCTGTATGTAATAGTCAGTCTGCTGCGTTTTCTGCGTACTATCCATTGATTCCTCCAAGCTGTCTGTCTCCTGCAGTGTCGCCACCTCCACGATTCATCTTCAGCTTTGCTGAGCCTTGCTGGTACATGGAAGACCCTGCACGCAATGCTACAGATCTTGAAGTAGAACAGGATGAAACTAATAGTGACAATGAGAACTCTGAACCAAGTTTAGATGGGAAATGTTGTGAGGTGCGACATTTCTGTGCCCTCTTATAACGATTGCCTCAATTGAGTACTTTTAGTGGATGGCTTTTTTTTGGTACTGAGTTTGATCTTAAATATTAGCAGGCTAGTCCTCATAAGTTCATAATACTGAAGAGTTTTCTATTAATAGTTATCTGCCATTTACAACATTTTAATTTCAGATATGATTGATTTATATTTTAATAACTTTAAGAGCTCCATTGAAAATGTATTTTATCATCGGTTTCGATTAACAGAGCATATTAAATATATTTTAATATAGAATATAACATGCAGAATTCTATAACAGTTTATGCTAAATACATGGATAAATATTTCACATAATGGAAATGTTGAGTTCAATGTTTCTGCATTAAGTCTGCTAACAAAGAAAATGTCTAGTAATTAATAGTTTGTAGAATAGCATGTTTCTAGGATTCGTTATAGAAGAAACATTAAGTAAAATGAAATAAAAAAGTGAAATTGGGTAATTTGATTCACAATGGATCACAAAAATTAAGGAACATTGGAAAAAAAATTGTAAGACATTTCCACAAAGATAGTGAAGGCAAAGACCAGTTACAATAAATGCATTTCTGCATGTAATATAACAATATAATGTAACAGTTCTTTACGTTTGAACAAAAAGCAGGATACTGAAGATGTTGGAAATCTGAAACAGAAATGCTAGAAACACTCAGCAGGTCAGGCAGCATCTGTGAAGAGAGTGGACAGTTAGTGTAACCTTGAAGGTTCTACACTGGAGACACTAACTTCTCTGTTCCCTCCACAGATGCTACCTGATCTGCTGAGTGTTTCCAGCATATTTTGTTTTTATTTGCATCTTTCCTTAGGAACATAATAGGAACATAGGAGCAGAAGAAGGCAATTTGGCCACTCGAGCCTGCTCTGCAATTCAACTAGATCATGGCTGATCTTCTACCTCAACATCATTTTCCTGCATTATCTCAATATCCCTTGATATCTTAAATATCTAGGAATCTATCGAACTCTGTCTTGAACATACTCAATGACTGAACCTCCGCAGCCCTCTGGGGTAGAGAATTCCACAAATTTATCACCCTCTGAGTGAAGAAATTTATCCTCATCTCAGTCCTAAATGGCCTACCTCTTATTCTGAGACTGTGTCCTCTGGTTCTAGACCCCCCAACCAGGGAAAACATACTTTCTGCATCAACCTTGTTGAGTCCTGTAAGAATTATGTATGCTTCAATGAGGTCACCTCTTATTCTTCCAAACTCTAAAGAATACAGGCCTAGTCTCCTCAATCTCTCTTCATAGGACAATGCCACCATCCCAGGGATCAGTCTGGTGAACCTTCATTGCACTCCCTTTATAGCAAGTATATCCTTCCTTAGGTAAGGAGACCAAAACTGTGCACAATACTCCAGGTTTGCCTTGTTTACCAACCATTTCTGCAAAGGAATATTAAGGTACTGCAACAATACTAACAATGTTTTACTTACATATAAATGTTTAAATTACAAGCTTTATTTAAAACTTCCCTTCAAACTCAAACAATGATACAGTTCTTCCAAACTTGCTACTGGTTTATATGGAGAATGGTTGATTTTACGTTCTAGCAGTATAAACAGAAATAACAGGAAGGCAGCCACTGTATCTTTAAAGTACAAATTAACAGCTTGTTCTGAATTATTCTTCACTTTCCTGTTTTCTGCTCAGCTGTATATGTGCTCAACTCTCATACTTTACTTGAGGTCCATTTATAACCATTTATAACTTGGCTCTGAGTCAGAAGGTTGTGGGTTCAAGCTCCACTCTACAGGCAGGAGCACAAAACCTAAACTGATGGTCCAGTGCACTGCTGAGGGAGGGCTGCACTGTTGGAGGTGGCATTTTTAGGATGAGATCTTAAACCGAGGCCTCTTCTGCCCTATTGGGTGAACGTAAAAGATCCCATGACACTAGTTTGAAGAAGAGTGGCAGAGAGCATTGCGGGAGACCTGAGGAACATAAATACAGCACAGGCATGAGGAGAGACAGCAGAGACGACCATAGGGAGAAACACTGAAGAAGTGATATCATAACTCGTGCAGAGGGTGGAAGCTGAAGAACAGCAGATAAATATTTAAAATAAGTATTTAGGAAAAGTATCTAAGGGGATAAAATAAACCAATCTGAAACTACTTTAAATAAGAATCTGGTATAGACAAATATCAAAGAAAGAAATAATAAATAGGAGTTAAAGGGGTACCAAGATAAGACATACAAAAAACATAACAGGCATGTATATAAATACACCCTAAAAAAAAGTAGGCAGCTGAGACCTGCTGCTCCCAATTCCAGCAGCATGTGGCAAATAGGCACTTCAGGTGTCCTATGTGACCACATGTGTAGGAAGTTCCTCTGGCTGCTCCAGCTCAAGTACAGAGTTTCTGAGCTTTGAGGAGCAGCTGGAGTTACTACTTCCCCAAGGGAGGTTGAGAATTGTACATTCCAGGAGGTGGCCACCCTACAGTCACAATGAGCACAGGACAAGTGGGTGGCCATCCAGCAGGGTAAGAAGAGGTAGGCTTTCTCAATTTAAAAAACATCTCAATGTGTAATTACTTTCATACGATTCCTCCTCCACCCCATACATGAGCTGCTCAAGACTGAGTTCACTCCATGTCCAGGTTTAAAATTAAACTCTTGGGAGTTAAACCTACACATTTCTGTGCCCCTTAAATGAGAATGATTGTTTAAAAAAACCCCCACAGACATTCTGTTCATTGAGGTCAACCAAACAGCCCATTGGAATAGCTACTCAACCAGTCGTGAAGTACCTTTGACCTTTTGTCGGTTTATTCATGATTGAGGCAGCAGCTTCTGACATGAAGATTCATTCTGCTTGTCAAAAGCCATTCAGGAGTCACTGCCTGCTTTCTAGCGAATACCTTGTTTACAAAGCCACACTGCCACTGACTGATCGCCTTGATAAAGTTGATGGTAGTTTCAAGAACCCAATTCATTTTATAAGGGGAACATCAGGAGGCAAAGCAAGAATATGAAAGCTATATTAAACATGTAGAGACCTTTCGATTAAATAACTGTTCAGCCAAGGCAAATTCCAGCGAGGAAGCCTCGTCTGGTGAGTCCTGTAATGAATAGGAAACACTTCCCACTTCTGCTTTAAGACTGTCGTTGCATTTAGGACGTCACAAATGCGTTGACTGGCAACTGGTGTGACATTGGATCAAGAGGTTGGGTCGCAGTTACTGGCACATCAGCCAATTCTTCTTAACTTTCAGGTTTATCTCTTCCATCAGGTAAGGCCTTCTGCCTGTATAGAGGTACAGAACAATTTCAGCCATTATGAGTTAGCTGTTGCAACACATTGAAGTCTCCGGCAAATCAAACTTTTAAAATAGATATATTTAAAAAAAGGATCAAGTGTAATTTGCACCAAAATATATCTTGAATCAGAATGGAGTTGTGGTTTGGATAACATCATATCGACATGTTTCTGTGTAAAAAGCCGCAGGGACTACTTTGGGAATTACTGCTGATGGGAGTGCTGTTGGCTGCTGATTGCCCTCCTAATTGTACGTGCCAACAATTTATAGTGAATTGCAGAGGCAAAAACCTGAAAGCATTTCCAAAACATGTCTCATTAAACACTAGGCATCTCGACATCGCCAGCAACAGCATCACCGAAATCAATTCCCTGGAACTCAACCTTCTCAGTGACCTAGTGCATCTGGACTGCAGCAATAACAAAATATCCGAGATTTCAAAGCTGGACTTCCTCGGTGTAGTAAAGCTGGTTTACTTAGACCTCAGTTCCAATCACTTGCAAAGGATTGCTCGGACGACATTCGAACCTTTAGATAAATTGATAATCTTGAAGCTCAGCCACAACCCGGAGTTAAGAGAAATCGAGGATGGCGCCTTTGCAACAAACGTGGGGCTTCGGGAAATTAATCTCAGCAACAATAACTTGTCATTTTTAAACACGACCTCGTTAAGGAGTCTTCAAGGTTTGAAGACCATATATTTGGCCGGCAATCCCTGGGAATGTCAATGCACAATTGCAGTCCTCAGTGGGTGGATGTTTGAAAACAATAGTACTTTTCCAGGTGAGGTTTAGTGTCAAAATCTATAATCTCTTAATTCCATGCGTGCATGATATTGCGTGACATTATAGGTAATGCAGCTTGTGCTGACTTTAATGTTGATAGTTCGCGAAATGTTTGTATTAGCAGAAATAATGAGAATAAAGGAACATGAGGAGGCCATTTAGCACCTCGAGCTGGTTCCACCACTCAATGAAATCAGGCTGATTTGTGACCCAGCTCCATATACCCACCTTTGCCCTGTGTCCTTTGACACCTTTGGCTAACACAAATCTATCAATCTCAGTTTTAAAATTAACAATTGATCCAGCATCAATTGCCATTTGAGGAAGAGAGTTCCAATCTTCTACCACCCTTTGAGTGAAGACATTTTTCCTAATTTCACTCCTAAAAGGTCTGAATCGATTTTTTTGACTATACCCCCACGACTACACTCCCCAATCAGTGGAAATAGTTTCTATCTACCCTCTCTGTTCCTGTTAATATCTTGAAAACTGCAATCAAATCACCCTTTACCCTTCTAAATTCCAGTCAATAGAAGCCTAGTTTGTGTAATCTGTCATTGTAATTTAACCCTTGGAGTTCAGGTATCATTCTGGTAAATCGATGCTGCACTTCCTCCAAGGCCGTTGTATCCTTCCTAACATGTGATGCTCAGAACTGCTCACAGTATTCCAGGGCTTTGGATAGCTGAAGCACAACTTCAATACTTGAACCAAAACCCAGAAGAGAAATAAAGTTAGCAGTCAAAAAAAAATGGCAAGAGTTGAATAACTGGCTCCAGGTACCTCTCTTCTAGATTTGAACTGTCCCGAAAGAGAGCAGATACGAGTCTAACTGCTTGGAAAACCAATAAGATGAACAAATTTTTAAACATGAACTAGACAGAGCAAGAAAGAAAAATATCCTGTGAATGCTGGAAATACACAACAGTTCAGCCAACCAGTGAAGTTGGAAAACAGGCCAACTTGGTTCTGATGAAAGATATTAGGAGAAACATTAATCCTTCCTTCTCTTTCAGATGCAGACTGACAGTTCCTGCTGTGTATTTCCAGCATTTCCCATGTTTTGCACACCAGGGGCTGAATTTTAGCCAGGCGCTGCGCTCTGCAGCGGCGCCCTTTAAACTCTGCGGGGTGCCCTCATTTAGTGGCCACTACAGAGCCCCCGTGATATTACACATGGGGGCTCATTAGAAACACTGCGTCGAGCCAACCCCCCCCCTCCCCCATATTACGTGGGGAGAGGTGGGACATTCGGCGCAGTGAGAGACATTTTGAGAGTTGTGCAGCAGGTGCTGGGGCCCTATTTTAAGCACCCCAGCACCTGCTTCCTGACAACTGTCAAAGAAATACTTACCTGACTGCTGAAGAGTGGGGCTGCTGTCAATCTGGCAGCAAAGCAGAAAGTGCTGGAGAAACTCAGCAGGTCAGGCAGCATCTGTGGAGAGAGAAGCAGAGTTAACTTGTCCGAGTTCGCAAACCTGAAAGTTAACTCTGCTTCTCTCTCCACAGATGCTGCCTGACCTGCTGAGTTTCCCCAGCACTTTCTGCTTTGTTGCCCCATGCTTACCCTGCTGTGTCCCAGTGTCCTATGAAGTTGCGATCCTCTTCTTCCACTCAAGTGTAACATTGCTTCTTGTTGGCGTGCCACACCTGGGTGAATAATCTTAATTTTGTACATTCCATGACGTGAGACTTAAATATACCATAAAAGGCAAATACACAACAGAAATAAAACCATAATTGAAGAATAGTTACCTACTATGAGCATCTAATCAACTGATTGTGAAAAGCCGCAGACTAATATGCATTTGGAATCTGTATTCATTTCTCTGTTAACTGTTATGTGAAAATACATGTAACTGCAATTATACATACTTTGTTAAAAAAACAGGAAAATATGTTCATATTCTAGCTGCATTGCCAACTACAAATATTACACCAATAAATATGATCAGCCGCTGCAGAAGCAAAGTGTTCGTGAAGATGTGTCGATGTGTAAAACCATGACAACAGCACAGATTTCCTCACTAGTCCTGCACTGGTTTTCGAACATGTGCAAGACAAACCTTGCAGCCAGAAGTTAGAGCAGTTACACAGTGGAGTCACCTTTGCATTTAAAGGACCACAGCAAATGCCGAGGATGGCAGAGGGGTGCTCTAGGGTGACCCCACAGTTCAGCGAAGTTTCCCTGTTCACTCTCCTCCAGGCTGTGCTGACAGGGTGGGAGGTCCTTTTCACCAGCGATGGTGAGAAGAAGCCTTCCCACCTGAACAAGGCAGTCTGGCTGGAGATGGCAGAGGAGGTGAATAGACGTGGGGCCATCCGCCGTCAAAGAGTCCAATGCTGGAAGGGGATGAACGAGCACTCCTCCAGCCAGCCGGGGCCCACTAGGCCTCGTGTGCACAGGGTATGAGCACCAAAGTCATCCACGGCCAAAGGGCAACCAGATCAGCAACCTTCCTCCAGTCAGGCTGCTAGAGCAGAGGTTGCACCAAGAAGGGGCAACCTCTCCGTTTGCAGGAACACACTGACACAAATGGGAATGCACGGCTGTCACAGCAATATAAATATGTCTTTCACTAAACGTTCCTCGCCAACATGTGTGTCCTTTTCTCTGTGCGAATAATGTGTGCCAGCATGAAGTGCCAATATCACATCCCTTTGCATCGTTGGCCGTCGGGAGCCAACGTATACAATAACATCGTCGCTATGCCACCATTACTCATGAGCATCTCCACGGATGCAGTGACATGGAGATTGGCTCAGTCAGCTGCTGCCTCTAATGGTTTACACAGGGATGCTGCAGATGTGGACTGGTGCACAGCAGGTGAGCGAGGGTGATGTGTGGCTTGCAGAGCTCATGTCGGTTCCTATGGTGCAGAGAGCCTTTGTCTGATAAGGCACTGATGTCCATCCCTAGCTCACTACTAGCCCTGCGTGCAGAGCCTGGTTGCCATCTGCTCTCCCATGCGTCTTTCATGTTGTAGGTCCTCAGTGTCCTCATAGTCCGAGGAGGAATCCTGTTGACGTCTCTCCTCATCGTGCCAGGTCTGGCCCCTATTGGGTGCCTGATTGTGCAGAACAGCAAAGAAAGGAGCTGGCCTTTTCGGCCCGTAGTACAGGGCATCACCCTATCCATTCCTGGAATTGGAGGTACTCATTCAGCACGCCGATCTCCTGCTCAATGGCGGCTCATGTAGCTCAGTGACTGGAATTGTATCTCTCCTCTGCAGCAGTGGTGGGGTCTCTCACTGGTGTCAGGAGCCATGTCTGCAAAGGATAGCCCTTATCTTCAAGAAGCCATCCCTCTATCTGAGCCAGTTCAGTGAACAGTGGTGGCAGCTGGGACTGGCGCAAGACCCAGGTATCATGGAAGCTGCCTGAGAAGCGGTCACACATTCGCAACAAGCATCTGCGGTGATCACATACCAGCTTCACCGAGATTGACAGGGCTCCTTTAATAGTGATGTCTGCAGGTGGTAGCCTGGCAGGAAGCCTGACGGCCACATGAGTGCAGTCTATGAATATTACAACCTTTGGCTATCTGGCAATGGTGCCAGAACCAATGGCCCTCTGGGCCTGGCTGTGAGAGTCCGTCCTGAAGTGGACATACTCACTGGCCCTCCGGTGCAGGGCATTGGTGACCTCCCTGATGCAGCGGTGCACTGCTGACTGTGTGACCCCACAAAGGTCTCTGGTGGGCCCCTAAAAAGCTGCAGAGGCGTCAGGCTTGAGAACCGCTGCCACTATGAGGAACAAAGGCATAGGATGTCCACTGGAGTCCATGGGCTGCAGGTCATCCTTGAGCAGGGCACAGAGATGTGTCACCACCTTCTCTACATGTGCAACCACCTCTGACACTAGTGCTCTGGCATCCGATGGCATGTCATGTCGATGCACGGCAGTCATAATGACGAGCTCCCTTTGGGGACTGCTGCTCACGGCCGTGGGCCTCTACGTGGATCACACCTGCCTGTTGATTTTGCCTCTGGCGCATACGAGCATCCTCACGAGCAGAGCATCACACAATGTAGGATGAGCCATACCTATTTCCATGTGATAAATAAAGTTGAACCCTTCAAGGCTATGGGCCAAGTGCTGGCAAATGGGATTAGGTGTCTTTAATGCATCGGTGCAGACTTGATGGGCCGAAGGGCCTCTTCTGCACAGTATTATTCAACCTATCTATATCCCCTTGCAGATTCCTTATATCCTCATCACAACATGCCCCCCCCCACCTATTATTGTATCATCAGCAAATTTGGATATATTACACTCTGCCTCCTCCTCCAAGTCATTAATATAGATAGTAAATAATTGAGGCCCTACGACTGATCCTTGTGGGACTCCACTAGTTACGTCTTTCCAACCTGAAAAAGACCCATTAATCCCGTCTTTCTGTCTTCTGTGTGTTAACCAATCCTCAATCCATGCTAATACATTACCCTCAATACCCTGAGCTCCTATCTTGTGCAATAATCCTTTATGTGGCACCTTATTGAATACCTTCTGGAAATCCAAATACACTACATCTACCGGTTCCCCTTTATCAACTCTGCTTGTTATATCCTCAAAGAACTCTAGCAAATCTTTCGAACATGATTTCCCTTTCACAAAACCATGTTGACTCTGTTTGATTGCGTTCAGCTTTTCTAAATGTCCTGCTGTTTCTTCCAAATGACTGATGTTAGACTGACTGGCCTATAGTTTCCTGCTTTTTATCTCCCTCCCTTCTTGAACAGGGGTGTCACATAAGCGGTTTTCCAATCCACTGGGACCCTCCTGGAATCCAGTGAGTTCCGGAATATTTCGACCAATGCCTCCACTATCTCTACAATCACTTCTTTTAAAACCGTTTGATGCAGACCATCAGGTCCTGGCGACTTGTCTGCCTTTAGTCCCATTAGTTTGTCAAATACTTTGTCCCTCGTGATAGAGACAAGATCTTTCCTCCCATTAGCTCCTTGCTTATCTGATATCTGTGGGATGTTTATAATGTGGACCGTGAAGACCGATGCAAAATATTGGTTTAAATTATCTGCCATTTCCCTGTTCCCCCATTATCAATTAAGAATGCAGAGTGAGACCCCTGAAAAGGAACTTACCTTCTGCCGTGAAACCTTCTGCCTCTGTGGTACCGCCAGCTTTTCAAATCGTGAACGGGACGGCACGTGAGTGCCGCCCATTCAGCGAAAAATCCAGAGGTGTCCATGGAGAGGCAGTGGGCTGCATAATCTGCAGAAGTACGTACCGTTTAACATATTGTAATTGGAGTGCTGCCGCCATGGGGCGGGGGAGTGGGGGGGGGCCGCACCGAGGTTCCCCCACTGCTGGTAATTTGCGGCGGGCCCTTCTCGACATAGCAGGTTGAGGCGGGCCTCTCCCCGCAGGATTTTACCAGGCCCCACGCCGCGACACATGGCGTCGAGGGGCTGGTAAAATTCAGCCCCAGGTTTTGGAGTTGAAGGAAACAAGCCTTAAAAAAGGGGGATTAAAACTTAATTTTACGTGAAAAGAAGGATTTGAATTAGCATGGAGTTACAGTTGGGTTAATGTCTCTTCAAATAGGAAGGAAAAATAGAGGACACATACACTGCACGAATGTTGTTGAAATAATTCTGAATGAAGTTGAAAAAGACCCAGCAGTTTTAGTAGACCAGATGTCAGATATATCCAATTGATACAGAGCAGCAATCAACAAAGCTAATAGGATGCTGAACAACATAGTCAAAAGAATAGACTATAAGTCAACAGTAATGATCAAACCGCATAGCCGGCACCTTGAATACTGCATCCAGTTCTGCCCAACAAGGAGCAAGAGACACACACATATTCAAACACTGGACACACAACAAAGAAGAGCCATCAGGCTATGCCCAGCGTCAGGGGTCTGAATTATGAGGAGAAACTGAGGCTTTCCATCTTGGAAAGAAGGCCCCCCGAGGGGTGATCTTATAGATTTCTATACGTTTCTTAAGGGTACAGATAAAAACAAAGCCAGAATAATATTTTAATTTAAACTTTGGGATGCAGGTTCCAAAGAAGCAAAGGATAACTTTAGGGCTGATATTGGGAAATTATTCAGCACACAAAGAGTAACCAATGTGGGGAATAAGCATCCAGATAGAGCAGTGGGAGCAAAGCCTTTGTAATCATGTGAGAAACAATTGAATGCTGTCATGCAGCAGACATTAGGATGAATTAAGGTGAGCACAATGGCTTTCCTCATCTGTAATTATCTTGTGATCAACAAATAACAGGAATTTACAGAACGAAATATAGAATTCTGCAAACACTCTGCTCAGAATGTAACATTTGCCCAGCCCCAGGTGGACAGAAATCTGGGTCGCACTTTGAAAACTTTTACTGAACATAAATGCGAGTCTGACCTCTTGCTTATATTGACGGTGCTGGTGATATAATTAAATGCTTTAGAAAAATGGTTAATTTAAAGTGAAAGCAAAATACTGCGGATGCTGGAAATCTGAAACAAAAACAAGAAATGCTGGAATCACTCAGCAGGTCTGGCAGCATCTGTGGAAAGAGAAGCAGAGTTAACGTTTCGGGTCAGTGACCCTTCTTCGGAATTTAAAGTGACATTGCTGAAGTGAGGTCACCCATTTACTTTTTGAGTGCTCATTGACTGGGTTTCAAATAGACCAATGATTGCAGATAATAGTAATCATAAGATCATGACTCATAATATGCAACATTCCAAACTGGGCATTGGGCTGTGATCTTGAGCTATTGTATTTACAATAATGCAAACTACAGTGCAGCTGGTGAACGAGAGGAATCCAATCATCCATGTGAAACATAAATGCCTCAAGTATGACAGTTGCACTTTATGATACTATCTAAATTGATAGGTTGTTGCACTGAAGCAGTATCCCCTCCTGCTTCTGCAAATTCTAAGATATATCGCAGGGTGAGGTAAGAACATTTATGTCTGCTCCTTCATAGGTTGGAGTAACATTCAACTTCATCTTCAGCAGCAACAACAGGTCCACTAGCACAAAGTTAAGTCAGCTCCTGCATTATGTATCAATTAATCCCCCAATGTGAGCTGATACACTCACCAATTAGTGTTCCCTTGAAAGAACTACAAGTGACAGCAATCTAACAACGGTTAAATGCAAGAGCACAGAGGAAAAATAAGTGATAATGCAATCAAATTCAACATAAACAAAATATGCAAAACAATTGCTAAAAGTTTCTTCAGATCATGGGAATCTTGCCATGATCAGCACTGACATTGTATTAGGGGGTTTAGGAGGGGCAGTGCTCTCCCAGTGTTACCATGTCACTGGGGTCTTGTTAGGTTATAAATTCAACCTTTCCATGGTGAGGGGAGCTGTAGGAACTGATTGTCCAGATCTCTAAAATGTGGGAAATTTGAACTATTGAATGTAATTGCTACCATAGAGTCCGCCTGACATGTGGGCCACCTTAAATCTTTTGATCTCAGTACTCCTCTGAAAATACTTAAGCTTTATTTGCCCTGCACTTTTAAGAGTTAGTTTTTTTTCTCTTGAGTTCTCCCCATCACATAATCCAGATAACACAGCAGCAACATATTTTTTACTTTACTTTGATGAGATAGGTAGTCTATTAAATTCATAGATTTAACATAGATTATTTTACACATCTTCTTTTGGGCCTCCTTATCTCGAGAGACAATGGATACGCGCCTGGAGGTGGTCAGTGGTTTGTGAAGCAGCGCCTGGAGTGGCTATAAAGGCCAATTCTGGAGTGACAGGCTCTTCCACAGGTGCTGCAGAGAAATTTGTTTGTTGGGGCTGTTGCACAGTTGGCTCTCCCCTTGCGCCTCTGTTTTACACATATAACTGTGACATTGTGGCATTCAACATTTTTGCCCACAGGCACACAAAAAACATTGCAGTGCCAAGTCCTTTCAGCACTCATTATAACACAGGAACAGGAGTAGGCCATTTCGCCCTTCTAGCTCATTCCACCATTCAATGAGATCATTCTAATCTGTGACTTAACCCCATATCCCTTAATGCCTTTGTTAACAAAAAGCTACCAATCTCAGATTTAAAATTCACAATTGATCTTGCAACAATTGCTGGTTGCGGAAGAGAATTCTAAACTTCCACCATCCTTTGCAGAAGTAAAAATGTTTTCTAACTTCACTGCTATAAGGTCTGGCCCTAATCTTTCGTCTATGTCCTCTAGTTCTAGATTCCCCAACCAGCGGAAATAGTTTCTCTGTACCTTCACTATCATTTAGTTCCCCTTAATAATTTGAAAAAAATCTAACCTTCTAAATTCCAGGGAATGCAACCCTAGTTAGTGCAATCTCACCCCATAATTTAACCCATAGAATCATGGAATCATAGAAAGTTTACAGCACAGAAAGAGGTCACTTGGCCCATCATGTCAGTGCCGGCTGAAAAACGATCCACCCAGTCTAAAATAAATGCAAAATACTGCTGGAAATCTGAAATAAAAACAAGAAATGCTGGAAATACTCAGCAGGTCTGGCAGCATCTGTGGAGAGAGAAGCAGAGTTAATGTTTCAGGTCAGTGACATTTCATCAGTACTGGCAAATGTTAGAAATGTAATAGGTTTTAAGCAAATAAAGTAGGGGTGGGGCAGGAGATAACAAAGGACAATATGTTGATAGGGACACAGAGGGTCACAGAAAATAACTGACCAGAAGATCATGAAGCAAAGACAAACGATATGTTAATGGTGTGTTGAAAGACAAAGCGTGAGTGCAGAGAGGGTGTTAATTGACAGAAAAATGAACAGCCCTGGCCCAAAGCACAAACTTGAAAAAAAATTGGGTAGGCACATGGTAAAAAAATGAATGATGAAACAAACTAAAATAAAATAAAGAAAGAAAAAAGAAAAATAACTAAAAATACCCAGTCTAACCCCACCTTCCAGCATTTGGTCCGTAGCCCTGCCGATTATGGCACTTGAGGTGCATATCCAGATTTCTTTTGAATGTGTTGAGGGTTTCTTCCTCAACTACCCTTTCAGGCAGTGAGTTCCAGACCCCCCACCACCCTCTGGGTGAAAAAACTATTCCTCATCTCCCCTGTAATCTTTCTACCAGTCACTTTAAATCTATGCCCCTAGACACTGACCTCTTTGCTAAGGTAAATAGGCCCTTCACATCCACTCAATCCAGGCCCCTTAAAATTTTGTACATTTCAATTAGATCTCCCCTCAGCCTTCTCTGTTCCAAGGAGAACAACCCCAGCCGATCCAATTTTTCCTCAAAGCTGCATTTTTCCAGTCCCGGCAACATCATCGTAAATCTCCTCTATACCCTCTCCAGTGCAATTACATCTTTTCTGTAATGAGGTGACCAGAACTGCACACAGTACTCAAGTTGTGGCCTAACCAATGATTTACACTGTTAACCAATGATTTATACAGTCCAGTTATCTGGTAAATCTACACTGCATTTGGGATCATCTTTATGGGTCTGAAGTGTTTTCATCAGAAATTATTTAAGAATAATGGTAAAATGGACTTCTTTCTAACTACTTCTTTCCAAGACAGATAACAGACAATATATCACAAAGGTATGTAATTTTCAGTTCTATGTATCGTTGTGTGTAATTTTTTTTGCTTGTCTCTATTCTCATTTGTGTTTCAATGCCATTCTAATAACAAATAAATAAAGAGCAATAATTTGCTTTTGATTTAACAGATGGTGCTAATACTTTCTGCGTTTTGCCAAAATCAATGGCTGGAATCAGTGTCTCCAAAGCTTTAAGCAAGCTATTCGATATTTGTCACACACCCCTGGATTACTTCGACTATTTATTTTTCGTAGTGGTTAGTTTTGCAATATTTATCAGCGGTATCATTGTTGCCTCGCTTGCAGGTGCAATCATGGTCTGCGTTGAACGTCAAAGGAAGTTTACAGAAGATGAAGATAAAATAGAAATGCAACAATATAAACCAAAAAGGTCTATTGTGAGGAATACCAACATCAAAACTTGATATGGGACCTTACAGAAATATCATACTACCACTGCACACTTGTTAGTTACCAAGGTCATCTGTAGGTGACTTCATTAAAATATCAATTCACTAGCCAATGGATCAATGCAATGAACTGTTGTGGAAGATTGGAGTGCATCACTCTTTTCAATTATCATGGTTCTAATTACTTTATACTTCCTTTGCAATTTATGTATTATCAGAAGTACAAATTTATTTTGTAAACTATATGCCAATAAACTTTATTATACTTATTTGCAAAATCTGAGATTTTACCAAGTCAATGACTGAGTGTTGTGCATTGAGTATATAACGATCATTTCTTCCCCCATTTGTACAGTTTAATTTTGGATTAACACCAGATTACTGATACAGGAATTAGTGCATCAAGGTGGCTCTGCTTTTCTCCCCCACAGTTTTCTCACCTTTTCTTCTGAAGGTGTTGATTCAGCTGAATATAGCTGTGTGAATGTTGACAACCCCTCTAATACCTTACATGGCTGGCGATTGCTCACCTGACAGTCTAATTAGTCAGTGTTGATGAGCTATTTATGTGAGGAGGACATAATAACAAAGTTTAATCTGATCTTTACCTAGCATCCGTACATGCATACTAGATCAGAAATGGGAGCCCTAATTTTGCTCTTCCTCGAGGCCAGTTGAGGCCAGTGGTAGTGCCACTACTACCACTTTGATGGAAATCATCTAATTCAACACAAGCTACAGGCTGAAGGTGGGGTGTTCCTGGGTAAAACCTTTACCAAGGTAGCACTGACAGTAGTTTCAGATCCGTAGTGCTGCTGGAAATGGTGCTATGAAAGCCAGAGGCCCTCTGTCTTGGGTGCACTGCGCCTCTAGGTGCTTCCAGCATGGTTTGCGTGGCACCCCATGCTGAGAAGGGTGCTTACGCAGGAGGCCTCTGACTGGTACTGTCATGACATTATTCAGCCCCACCAGCTGATTGAACACTTTATTTGCAAATTTGATACACAGATCAACATATTCACTTGTCACTCAGCAAAAAAACATATTTAGCTGCAAGAAGGGCCCAGCACCAGTGTTATTTAAAAGGCCAGGCACCCAACCCACAGCAAAGGTAACTTAGAATGGCAGAGCTATTTAGAATAGCTATAGCAAAGTCTCTGGGAATACTGTGGAGTGCTTTTGGAGCTGTTGTGGTGAGTTCCTGGATTTGGCAGGGAGTGTTGCTGCATTTTCACAGACAGTACAGAGGATCTGGTGACCAGTCCACACAAAGGCGGCAACAGATATGGAGGTTGCAGTTGCAGCATCTCTGGGTCTACAACACACCAGGGAGGTGGAGTAGAGGCTGTGGAAAGGAGAGGCTCTAAGTGATGCCTTCTGCCAAGTTGGAGCTGACCTCCTCCATGCTCCTTGGCAGTGACAAAAGGCTGTCTAGCAGGCCAGCCAATAAGCCAACATCTCAGTGTGCATCTTCAACAGTGCTCTCCTGTAGGCCGTCCCATCAAAGTTTTCATCTGAGTCCCGTACAGCTGCATTTGTCTGTGACCTCTCCCTTTGTTGAGCTGGCACATGAACTATCCTTTCCACATTGCCTGGCTGCAGCCCATTTGTGCCTGGTGACTCCACATGTGCTGCTCCAACTCTATGCTACTCTCTGCATAGGTGCAGTGCCAGTAACTGAGCTGGTGGCTGTGATTGTCAGATCAAGTGATGATGCTTCTTCATCACTGGTTTGAGTTGTTCTCTCTCTCCCTTCTGTGTGTGCTGTGGCTGGGCAGGCAGTAGTTCTTGAGTGTCTGAAAGCAGGAAGTCAGAAAGGGAAGAGTTGGGGTGAGGGAAAGGTGTGGGGTGGGAAGCAAGAGGTCCATATTCACACCATCTGCAGTTTTCTCATCATGGCAGAAAGCAGGATAAGAGTGAGCTGGGAGTTGTGAAGGGGAATAAGCCACAAACGTGCCATCTTCAATGTTCTCAGTGATGCCGGATGCCATGGGCTCTGTTGCAGTAATTCCCATGATATGGAGAATCATCTCCTCTGTAGGGCTCAGGAGATGCAAGCATCCTTGTCACCCGCCAGTTCTACTCCCTTCTATTGTGTACCACCTTGTGCTGCAAGAAAGAGGGCAGGACGTCAATGATTGTGTTGTACTGTGTTTGGGGGATGTGTCTGCCAATGCTGAATAGCTGGAGGTATGCGGAAGCAGTGGGAGCTGGGTATGAGGCAGGCATCATTGGTATGTGTGTGCGGGTGAGGTGGAGAATCTGGATATTCGATGTGATTCCTGAGTGCCAGTTATTGCTGCTGGATGAATAATGGGGATGTAGTGCATTGAGCAGTGTGAGAGGCTGGTGATACAGTGGGTAGAAGATGTCATGTGAAGATACATTTACTAACCATGACCACCTACATGAGGTCATTAGACTTCTTGTGGCACTGCTGCCAAGTCCTCGGGACCAGATGCTGGGAATTGACCTTCCTGGCCACCTGCTCCCAAACCTTTCTGAGGGTAGTCCTTGAGGGCCTCCTGGCACCCCCACAAAAACACCTGCATGATGAATGCCTCCAGTGCTGCATCTGTGAACCTGGGAGCCTTCTCTCTCTGCCCTGGTGTTCCATTTTCCTTCTTCAGAATTACAGCAACAGCATTCAACAGTAGCCTTCTGCGATTCAGTGCAACCTCCCTTTAAGAGGGCCAGACTGCCTTTAAGAAGAGCTGGACAGTTGCACCACATGCTATCAGCACACGCTGCTCAGTCCCCCTCTGAGTGCTCAGGCAGCCAGCAGCAGGGGCCTCACTTGAACAAGCGCTACAATCAGGTAATGAGGCAGCACCAAATTTATGTGCTGCCTACCTCCATGGGCAACAGGTGCAGGCAGGTTGCGAATTGTGATCTCCGCACCCAACAAGCAGCGTGGACCAATTTCTAACACTATATGTTTTAAAACTACACAAGTTTTGAGATGACATCTTGGAATTAGGCTGTTCAAATATTGGTGTCTCTGGGCTTGCTCTGTTTGCATGAAATTGTTCTGTCCTCTTTTGGTGGAGGAATGTTCTGTTTTAAAATGGATGGGGTAGCACACCTATATTTAAATACAGGATGAAGAAAATTCATAGAAATGGTTAAAATTTGCAACATGTAATTTCAAGTTGAAAATTTAAAAACTTTTTAAAGGTTCCCCCAATATGACAAATTTACAACACTGTTTTACAATGTTATTGCTAATGCGTTTTGTCTATCAATTCCATCTAATCTGTTAAGGCAAACCAATTGGTACCTATATAGACCAACCAAACATCCATACAGAAGGAATAATGTTTTAAATAACATGAAAATAAATAACAAAGAAAATCCCATTTGTTTTAATGTAACCCTGAAAACAATTTACAATTAAATGATCTTAGAAATCCACACTGGATTAAGGATTGACTTGGTGGGCATTTCATGATAATTACATTTCTTTGGTTCACAAAATGGAACTAAAACAACTTGCATAGCACCTCTAATATACAAACATAGGAACAGGAGTAAGCCATTCAGTCCTTGGAGCCTGTGCCACAATTTAATTAGACCATGGATGATCTGTATCTTAATTCCAACTATCTGCCTTGGTTTCATAACTCTTAATATGCTTGCCTATCAACAATCTTCCAATCTCAGTTTTAACATTTTCTCTTGACCACCCCCCTCCCCTCCCCCTAGCTTTCTGGGGAAGAGAGTTCCAGATATCCATTACCCCTTGTGTGAAGAAGTACTTTCTGTCATCACCCCTGAATGACCTAACTCTAATTTTAAGGTTATGCGGCCTTGACCTAGACTCTTCCACTAGAGGAAACAGTTCCTTTCTATCCACTTTAATAGGTTTAAATACCTCAATTAAATCACCCCTTAATCTTTGATATTCAAGGGAATACAAGCTTAGTCTATGCAACTTGTTCTCATAATTTAACCCTTTTAGCCCTAGTATCATTCTGGTGAATCTGCGTTGCACCCCCTCCAAGGCTAATATATCCTTTCTGAGGTCCGATCCCCAGAACTGAATGCAGTACTCCAGATAGGGTCTAACCAGAACTTTGCATAGTTGTAACAGAACTTCCACCCATTTGTATTGCAGCCCTCGAGATAAAGGTCAACGTTTCTTTGGCCTTTAAAAAAAAATATTTGTACCCGTCCAGTAGCTTTTAGTGATTTCTGCACTTGGACTCATAAATCTTTCTGTTCCTCCACCATTCCTGGCTTCTTGCTGTTTAGAAAATACTCTGTACTTCTTTCTTAGGTCCAAAGTGGATGATCTCACATTTCCCCGCCCCCCCCCACCCCCCATTGAACTGCATCTGCCACAGTTTCGTCCAGTTTGACTATTGTAGTAAAACGTCACAAGGTACTTCACAGAAGCTTTATCAAACAAAGTTTGAACACCAAGCCATATAGGGAGATATTTGGACAGGTGACCAAAGGCTTGGTGAAAGAGGTAGGTTTTAAAGACAATTTTAAAAGAAGAGGGAGAGGTCCCGGAGAGCTGTGGGACTGGAGAAGGTTACAGAGATAGGGAGAGGCAAGACCACTATTTCCTGTGTTTGTGTCTTGACAACATTTTTCATAAGCAGACCAAGATTCTCATGAGCCAAAATATACATGTGTAATGATCTCTGGTGTATGGGATAGTGTGGCCCAGGCTAATATTTAATCTGGGGATAATATCATCCAATGTAAATGAGGGAAATATACCATTCAATAGATTTCCATCAGCTACATGCTTAAACAAGGAAGGGCATTAGGGATGCATCAGCATTGTTAGGGTCATGGGGAAAAGTTTGAAAGTTACAAAAAGATTAATTGCAGTGCCAAAAGTGGCAGAAGAAGGAAGAACATGAACATTTTCAAAATTTGGAGCCCCCTGCTGAGTCCTGCAGGCCTGTGGCAAGATACAACAGCAAACAACAGTAAAACTCCTTCCCCCTGCTCAGTTTAGGGAGTGTCCAGAAATGGCTTTTGCACCCGCCCAGGACATGAATAGTAGCTTGGCTCCAGGAAGTCTGATGAGGTTAGGGTGACATCAGTGGCAGCTCTGCTTTGTCTCAGATCCATCCAACAAAGTGGCTCCCAATTTTAAAAAATTCCTGTCATTCCTCCTCCTTCTAGTTTTGGCACTGTAATCAATCACCTTGTGACTGTAATCAATCATCCTGACATCCAATATTGTAAAGAGTGCACTGATGTGTGTTTTATGGGTAGGCCAATCATTTGCATACCTCCAGAAGGTTAACGAAACTAATACCTGGAATGGGTGTGTTGTCTTATGAGGAAAGGTTGGACAGGCTAGGCTTCTATCCGCTGGAGTTTAGAAGAGTAAGAGGCGACTCGACTGAAACATATAAGATCCTGAGGGGTCTTGACAGGGTGGATGTGGAAAGGATGTTTTCTCTTGTGGAAGAATCTAGAACTAGGGGTTGCTGTTTAAAAATAGGGGGTTGCCCATTTAAGACAGAGATAAGGAGAATTTTTTTCTCTCAGAGGGTCATGAGTTTTTGGAATTCTCTTCCTCAAAAGCCAGTGGAAGCAGAGTCTTTGAATAGTTTTAAGGCAAAGGTAGAGAGATTCTTGATAAGCAAGAGGGTGAAAGGTTATTGTGGAGTTGAGGTTACAATCAGATCAGCCATGATCTTATTGAATGGAGGAGCAGGCTTGAGGGGCCGAGTGGCCTACTCCTGCTCCTCATTCGTATGTTCGTATGTAAACTATTGGGATTTCTGATTCAGGCCAAAAAGGGGTGGAATCCTGTAAGATCCAGATAGCATCCCAAATTCCACCCTCTACCATAGTGTTGTGAATCTGCTTTCAGAGGAACATAGGAAATAGGAGCCGGAGTAGGCCATTCGGTCCCTCGAGCCTGCTCCGCCATTCAGCTAGATCATGGCTGATCTTCTACCTCAACGGCGTTTTCCTGGACTATCCCCATATCTCTTAATATCTTTAATATGTAGACAGCTATCAACCTCTGTCTTGAACATCCTCAATCATTGAGCCTCCACAGCCCTCCGGGGCAGAGAGTTCCAAAGATTCACCATCCTCTGAAGAAATTCTTCCTCATATCAGTCCTAAATTGCCCACCTCTTATTCTGAGACTGTGTCCCCTGCTTCAATGAGATCACCTTTCATTCTTCTAAACTCTAGAGAACACATGCCTAGTCTCCTCAATCTTTCCTCATAGGGCAATCACGCCATCCCAGGAATCAGTCTGTTGAACCTTTGTTGCAGTCACTCTATGGCAAGTATATCCTTCTTCAGGTAAAGAGACCAAAACTGTATACCGTACTCCAGGTGCAGTCTCACCAAAGCTCTCTATAATTGCAGGAAGACTTCTTTACTCCTATACTCAAATCCTCTTGCAATAAAGGCCAACACACCATTTGCCTTCCTAATTTCTTTCTGCACCTCATGTTAGCTTTCAGTGACTTATGAACAGGACACCCAGATCCCTTTGGACAGCAACGCTTCCTAATCTCCCACCATTTAAGAAATACTCTGCATTTCTGCTTTTTCCTACCAAAATGGATAACTTCACATTTTTCCACATTATATTCCATCTGCCATGTTCTGGGGCCAGTAGCTATGAGACAAACAATAGTGAGGTCAGTTATATTGAGGGCAAAGATGAATGACAGTCATTTGTGTGGTAACCCACCTGGAATAGAACTCCTAATATTGTTTTGGAAGATTGTGTCATAGTGTAAGGTGGGACAGTAACACACTATGGGAATAATCGATGAAGAGTTTAACAATGTATTTTACTGGCACTCAATTCACTTAATCTGGGAGAGCTTGACATAAACAATGGGTGCGAAACAACATGGAAAGAGTTCCTCTTGTGTGTTAGGTGTGGTGAAATTATATACTTGTTTGGAAAGAACAGGTTTATGATTTTGCAATAACTGCAGACTGGGGAAATCGCCCATACTGGTAAAGTACTTGATAAAGATCAATGGGATACATTAAGGAGTAACTCGTTAAAAGTATAGAAACACAGCACAGCATAAGGTCATGATTGTCCATGACTGAAAAGAAACAATTCTTTGCATTAAGTTGTAAAATGAGTCAGTCAAAATGAGACTGAATGCTAAATGGAAAGACTACCTGGTTTATTGACTCAGATCTATAAAATTCATGTTAATTGGATGGGTGACCAGCATCTTCTGCTTGGAATTGGAAAAATACCAGCTCTTCTGGGGCTCCTTCCTGAAGAGATATTTATTGCTAACATTCTCAGAAATAGCGTAATGCCCCTAAATAAAAAGAACTGGCCAACATAGAGTGGCAAATGACAGCAGCACACTTCAAGGTGTGTTAGCCTTTATAATATACGACATGTAACAATTTCTTACCCTTTCCTCGTTTGGCTTACTTATGCCGTTTTTGGGGGTGTCACGGTGGGAACTAACAAATGCTCAGCCCCTGCTTGTGTACCATATAATTTGGTCAGAAAAGCAGTGGTGAAGCAGCTAGGTGTCAAAAAGACATTGGATTTTAACCCTTCAGATGTGTTACGACCAGATGAGAAAGGGGTCTAAGGGTTCCCTCTCAGCTTTTTCCTGGTTTGACCATAACGGGGTTTAATTTTTAAAACACTTTGTTTTAGCTTCCCCTCAATGAGTCTTTGTTCACTGCTCTCCAATTGTAAGGCAAAGAAATCAACCAGGTTTTCTTAGATTTAAACAAGGAAGGTGTAAGTTTATTAACCTTAAAACTCTAATTCGGTTAAAACTATGAATATGCGACGCGACCACACTAGCATGCATACACGATAAACACACACGCAGATAGAGATGGAACAGGAGAAAGAATAAAGGGGAAAAGTTTGAAGTAATAACTGGAGTTCATTTACTGTCTTTTGAGTTTGATGTAGAGTCTTTGATTGCAGTTAAATCTTGCTGTTTCGTTGGGGTCCAGTGCACACTTTCAAACTTGTTTCAATGGTTTTCTATTTTGAGGCTTATTTTCCTTCCATGGGTCCCTGTCTTTGCATGAGAGGGAGAGAGAGAGAGACCTTCCTTCTCTGTTCTCTTCAAATTGCAGTCTCACTCAAACTGTTCTGTGAACACAATTCGAAACCAAACCTGGGCCAGCAGGTTAGTCATGTGAACATCTTTTTTTTAAACAAACTCGCCTGTGTTTTTGTGGATTCTCCATCTTAGCAGACACTCTCATTGGTGGGGGAGAAATGGAATACTGGCTTTTTACACATTCAATGGTGATCAAAATCCATTTGGGTTAATTGAATCAGGGAGCAGTTCCATTGTCTTCTCCAGGCAACTGTCTCTTAGAATGCAAATGTTTCCAACCACTGCTGTGATCTGTTTAAACAAGTCAACTTTTCAGTCCCGCAACAGTCTAAAAATTAATGTTTCATATGATGAAATTGATATGCCTCATTCTTGGCAGGTGGAGTTTTCATGACACCTCCATCACCAGCGGAATTAAATGAAATTTTTAGAAGAGCATTTCATTAAAAAAGATTAGAGAGAAGAGTAAGTACAGGAAAACACACATGCATCACTCTCATTCATTCAGAAATCCTGAAATTTGTTACCGCCTGTCTTTTCTTTGTAGCAGTGCTGCTTTAAACGGCCCTTTTTGGCATCCCAATAAACATGTGATTTTTGGGGAAGTTTTTCAGTTTGCACATTTCCATGACTGCCTAGGGTGTCATTGTTCCTGTTGAGGTCTGCAGGGGGAGGGTTAGATTTAGTTAGCCCTAAGTTGGAGTTCTGCTCAGGAGAGATAGTAGTGGGTAGATCCATTCGGAACTGTCTTTCAGTGCGTTGATGAATCATTCAAGGGCTTTTCACCTTAGGGGATGGTTGGTTCCCTTTTCTCCTGACTGTGGGGGAGGATTCCTTACTAATCTTCCCTTTGTCCTCTGGGACACTCCTGCTTGGTATTTGTCCAGATTCTACTGCACTCCCCTGCAGCACTTCGACTAGGTGAGGCATCACTCTCACAGCTTCTATGCCCTCTTGAGGACTTTGTTTTGTCTCTGCCGGTTTCTGTAAATGCTGTTAGCAACTCTGGGGTGGGGTGCTTCTGGTGTCTGCATTTGCATAGGAAGGTCTAATGTTTTAAACATTTCAGGGTTGGCTGACCGGATAGTAGGGGTTTCCATTTGGGATTTCTCCTGGACTTCCTTTAACCTGCCCTCGTTGTCCCTTTTTCCCCTTTCCTCTCTAACGTTTTGCCAGCTTTGTGCCTGTCTGGCCCCTTTTACTCTCATCTGGGGACCCTTACAGTTCACCAGCCTTCTGCTGGAGGGTCCTTCAAACACTGATACAGGACGTAGGGGTGCAGATTTCACTGTAGGTTGGGATTTCCCCTCAACCTGGCACATGTGCAACTCCTACAGTACTCCACCACATCTTTGTGGAGTTTTGGCAAGTCAAACTGCTGTCTTATGTGGGCTTTGGTTTTTCATATGCCGACATGTACAGCCACTGTAATCTCATGGGCCATTCTTAATATTTCTCTCAAGTACCTCTGCGGCACCACTAACTGGTGAACCACCGTCTACTCTTTGTCCTCAGGTCTGTGAGGAGAACTCCACTTCCTCATCAGTACCTCATTCTTTAAACAGTAGCAGTTAGGGACTCCCTCTGCTTCAATTTCAGACTGGACAGCCTGTGCTAACTCTCTCAATACTGGGTCAGCTTGCTGAGCCTCAGCTAGGGAAGATTCATTTAATTCATTCTCCTGGTCTTCTAACTTTCCAAAGAAAGTGTCAGACAGACAGACCTCATGGTCATCTACCTGCAGTGCCAATTCAGTCTGCTCTGGGGGAGCTGATTTGATCATGGCCCGATTCACTACACATTCAGGGAAACTGCCACTGGCCTGTCTCTCTGACCTCTTGCAGTCTTTCACTACCGGGGAAGCTACCACCTTCGCCCCCGCCAAATCTAGCAGCAGGTCAACCCCGTCCACAGGCAAACTAGGGACAATCCCTATGGTCACCGGTTCCAAAACTAGGTCGCACTCCAAGTGCACCCGGTGTAAAGATACAGGCTTACATTGCCGTCCAATACCATTCAGCACCATTCTGGTATTTACTGCACTCTCTGGGGGAAAGGTCAGGCCTTTTCCCAGTAAGAGGGATCTAGTGGCTTCTGTGTCCCTAAGGATTACTATGGGTTTGCTTGCCCCACTCAAGGGGTATGGGGTTACTCTCCCTTCAGACACAAAATCCTGATAACCTTCAGGAATCCCAGTAAATTTTCCTGCACTCGCAGCAGTAAGCTTCCTGGGTCTTACTATTACTGCAGTTAAAGCCACAGTTTGTTCTGCTGTGCTTTCCATCAGGTTCCTTTCTCCTTCACTGAGCTGGTGTGCCCTGATTAACCCTACAGGCTTTCCCCGTAGTTTTCAGCAGTCAGCTCTAAGATGACCTGCTTTATTATAATGGCAGCACACTGGTTTCTGGGTTTCACTCCTACTTACAATACTATCCTTTTTGGCTGAAGGAGGACCCCCTGTGTTTCTTGATTTTCTTTCTCTCCCAGGCTTCTATCACCTTCCCACCATTTTTCATTTTTGGATTTGTGGGGGTGAGTAGGAAAGGTTTTCCCTTGGGGAACCAACTTATAGATGAGAGCAAACTCATCAGCCAGCACTGCGGCTTGCAGGGCTCTATGAACTTTCTGTTCCTCTACATGAGTCTTTATGGAGAGTGGGAGAGAATTTTTAAATTCCTCGAGCAAAATTACCTCTCTGTGATCTTCATTGCTGGGCTGTACTTTAAGAGCCCTCAACCACTTGTCAAAAGCCAGCTGCTTACTTCTCTCAAACTCCAGGTAAGTTTGATCAGCTTGCTTCTTGAGGGTTCGAAATTTCTGGTGATAGGCTTCCGGTACGAGCTCATATGCCCTGAGAATAGTATTTTTTGTCAGTTCATAATTTGATGAACTCTCATCTGGCAACAGGGAATAAACCTCATGGGCTTTTCCAGTTAACTTGCTTTGTAACAGCAGAGTCCAAGTCTCAGCTGGCCACTTTAATTGTGTTGCAGGTTTTTCAAAATTTACAAAAAATGCTTCCACATCTCTCTCATTGAATTTTGGGATCAGTTGAGAAAATTTTAACAATTCAGTACACAGCCCTGAATTACGATCCTCCATATTGGCCATGCTTTCACTGGGGTTACTCTGTCACCCCCTAGTTAACTCAAGCCACCTCAGCTCTCTCTCTTCGCATTCCTTCTGGAAGGCTCTTGCTTTCTCTCTCTCCTCTCTTTTTCTTCACGTTCCTTCTGGAAGGTTCTTTTTCTCTTTCCTCTCTCTCTCTTTCTGTTTCCCCAAATTCAAGTTTCCACTGTTCCAGTTGTATCTTTGCTAGCAATACCCTGTCAGAGTCTATTTCTAATCCTATTTCTGCTTCTTCAGATTCAGGGGAAAAATGGTTGGCCACTAGTCTTAGGAGTTCAGACTTTCTAGCCTTGGCGTGGACAGTGATCCCACACTGCTCAGCCATTTTTCTCAACTCTTCCACAGACAGTGCTTTTAACTTTTCCCAAGTGATTTCATCCTGGCTTAGGAGTTACTGGCTTCATTCATAGACATGTTAGTATTCTATCATACACACCACAAGAAAACCTGTATTGAAATCTTTTCTCTTTTTGCTTGGGATCAATTTGACTTCCCACTTCCAATTTTTTCGTTTGTGGGTCGAATCCCGGATGAGCCCCAAAATTTCAGTTATGACCAGGTGAGAAAGTGCTTTAGGGGGTTCCCTCTTAGCCTTTTCCTGGTTTGACCATAACGGGGTTTAATTTTTAAAACACTGTGTTTTAGCTTCCCCTCCATGAATCCTTGTTCACCGCTCTCCAATTGTAGCGGCAAAGAAATCAACCAGACAGGTTTTCTTAAACTTACACCTTCCTTGTTTAAATCTATTAACCTTAAAACTCTAATTCGGTTAAAACTACTATGAATATGCGACGTGACCACACTAGCATGCATACACGATAAACACACACGCAGATAGAGATGGAACAGGAGAAAGAATAAAGGGGAAAAGTTTGAAGCAATGTCTGGAATGCATTTACTGTCTTTTGAGTTTGATGTAGAGTCTTTGATTGCAGTTAAATCTTGCTGTTTCATTGGGGTCCAGTGCACGCTTTCAAACTTGTTTCAATGGTTTTCTATTTTGAGGCTTAGTTTCCTTCCATGAGTCCCTGTCTTTGCATGAGAGGGAGAGAGAGAGAGAGAGACCTTCCTTCTCTGTTCTCTTCAAATTGCAGTCTCACTCAAACTGTTCTGTGAACACAATTCGAAACCAAACCTGGGCCAGCAGGTTAGTCATGTGAACAGCTTTTTGTGGTGGATCACTGTTGTGATCTCTTTAAACAAATCATCTATTCAGTCCAGCAACAGTTTAAAAATTAATGTTTCATATGACAAAATTGATATGCCTCATTCTTGGCAGGTGGGGTTTTCATGACAGATGCTTTGAACCAGTTTGTGACTATTGATATGCCAGAGGAAACATTTAGCTGATGTCCCACCTGCCTGTTCAGATGGATGTCAAAGATCCCATGACGCTGTTTTGAATAAGGTCAGGTGTCCTGGCAAACATTCACCTCTCAAACAACATGAACAGAACACACTAATCTAGTTATTTGACTCAATGCTGCTTATGGGACCTTGCTTTGCACAAATTGGCTGCTGAGTTTGCCTACAAAAAAACATCAGTGCTCACACTTAATTGCTTGTGTAACTTTAAGTCTGGAATAGCTTTCACTCTGGATTCTGACTGCCACTTTAGTGGATAAATGTTTTATAAAATGTGTATTAGAACAAAAGTAAAAGTAATTCAAAGAACAGGGCAGTAGGACTAGTTGGATAGCTCTACCAAAGAGACGGTACAGTTACAATGGGCCGAAGAGCTTCCTTCTCTGCTGTATCATCCTCTGATTCTACTGCCATTACAGGGATGCATAACTGATAAACGTATGAGCTGCTAGCTCATAAGATTTTGTCTGAGACTGGGCATAATTACACATCATTCAAACATACAAAATTCTTACAGGGCTCGACAAGGTAGATGCAGGAAGGATGTTTCCCCTGGCTGGGGAGTCTAGAGCCAGGAGACACAGTTTCACAATAAGGGACAAGCCATTTAGGACTGAGATGAGGAGGAACCTCTTCACTCAGAGGGTGGCGAATCTTTGGAATTCTCTGCCCCAGAGGCTCATTCATTGAATACGTTCAATACTGAGATAGATAGATTTCTACATATTAAAAACATCAAGGGATGCGGGGATAGTGCAGGAAAATGGTGTTGAAGTAGAAGATCAGCCATGATCTCATTGAATGGCAGAGCGGGTTCAAAGTGCTGAATGACATACAGCTGCTCCTATTTCTTATGTTCTTATGTAACAGAGAAATGTGGACATTTTGGCATTGGAATTCCCATAGGAAATATTTACATAGCAGCTATATGAACATACGAATTAGGAGCAGAAATAGGCCATTCGGCCCCTTGAGCCTGCTCTGCCATTCAATCAGATCATGGCTGATCAGTTCTGTGTTTCGAATTCCACTCTCCCATCTACCCCCAATATTCCCTTGCCTAACAAGAATCTATCTACCTCCGCCTTAAAAATATTCAAAGTTCTTGCCTCACCACCTTCTGAGGCAGAGAGTTCCAAAGCCGCACAACCCTTTGAAAGAAAAAACTTCTCCTCATTTCTGACCTAAAAGGGCGACCCCTAATTTTAAATGTTACCCCCTAGTTCTGGACTCACCCACAAGAGGAATCATCCTTTCCACATCTACCTTGTCAAGACCATTCAGGATCTTATAAACTTCAATCAAGGAAGTGTACAAGAGCAGCCCAAGATGATAAGGAGAAATGCTTCATCTCCCAATCATACCAACACTGGGATTGGGAATTCAGCAAATGTACGCATATCCTGGGGCAGGGTGGTAGAAAGAGGGATCTACCAATGGATATGGGGGAGAACTAGGCTAATTCAGCTATGATAGTTCCACCTTGAGACCAGTCGAATTATAGTGCTGTTAATATCCCTAAATCACACCCTCCCACATCTCAATAAATATTGATCCAGCATCCTTTTAAAAGTGTAAATTGATCCCAGATAAACTACCTCTTCTAGGAATCTGCTATTCTTGTAGTCTCTAACCTTGCTTGAGCTTGTAGCATGAAGTGATGTTGCTAATCTTCCAAGTATCCTTTTCTATTGGAAATCAAGCCTGTAACTTGTCTGATCTAGTCGCATAGCCACTCGTGCTGTCTTCCTGATGAAGGTTTTTACGACATTCCAATTGTATCTTTTCAGGATTACAATCAATTATGACAACACAAAGAGATATAATTCCTTTCTCTGAGTCATGTGATCTCATTAATGACACAGAAGCCATGATAATATGGTTTGGTACAGTGTTTAAAATCTCCTTCCTTGCCCACTCTCTTCCCCCACCCTATTTTCTCTCCTTACCCATTCATTCCCTGACTGATTTAAGCACGTAAAATGCTGAATATCTCTAGGAATATAAGAACTGGCCATTTAGCTCCTCGAGCCTGTTCCGCCATTCAATAAGATCACGACTGATCTGCAACCTAACTCCATATGGGCCTTTGCCCCATATCCTTTAATACCTTTGGATAACAAAAAGCTTTCAATCTCAGATTTAAGATTAACAGTTGATCCAGCATCAATTGCAGTTTATGGAAGAGAGTTCCAAATTTCTATTACCCTTTGCATGTAGAAATGTTTCCTAAATTCATTCCTGGAAGACCTGGCTCTAACTTTTAGACCAAACTTTTTGTGTGAGGGGCCACTTTATAATTTTTGTCCTACACAGGGGGCCGGTGAACAAATTTCAGAAAGATTAAAGTGTTAGAATTTTTTTTTACTATTAATCAAGACCACAAAAAATGTGCATTTTTGTGAACAAGCTTTAAATGGGAAGATTTATTTATTAACTTACTTTCTCATCACAGTATTGAACCCTTATTTAGTGAGATACTTGGCGTTTTTGCTTGCAGATGTCGACAATGGGCTGGATTTTACAGCCCCCCCTGACATCGGGGGTCGTGGTGAGTGGGTGGGGGGGGTGGGGGGGGTGGTTGGGGGGAGTGCAGAAAAATGCCTCTGGCAGTGGCCTGCCATGGACCTCGATGCCAGGAAGGCCCAGCCCCATATTGACGAGGGTGGCAAGGCCTCATGGCAGCTCCCCGCCACTTGGCGACAGGAGCCAAAGTAACATATTTTTTAAAAATGCAAATAAAGGAATTAAGTACTTACCCGCTCCCACTGTCCGGTCTGCTCCGATATTCGTGCCAGTGGCCGGCACTTCCACGCCTCCATCCGGAGATCCAAAGCATAACGCTGCTGGGGAGGGGGGAGCAGGTAAGTTTCTCTGTATGGTAGTGAGGGAACGGGGTAAAACTAATTTGATTGGTCTAGAGGGTGGTGGGAAGGGGTAAAGTTTAAAGTTGATGAACTTGGTGGGGGGAAGGAAGATCAGGAGCACAAGGTAAGTGTTCTGGGGGGGACGGGGAGAGGGCAGGTTTTTATTTCCATGGTTATGGGGTGGGGTGGGAGAGGGTCAGGATAGATTTATTTCATTTTTTAACAGCACTGTTTCTTTAAAAATGTAAATTGCAATGTAGGGCTCGAAGCCCTTTAAAAATGGCATTGGCCCCGAACGCAGAGGCGCCTGACGCCGTTGCCAGGGATGGACCGCCTGCCCCCTCTACATCCTCGGTATGGGGGGGGTGGTGGTGGGGTGCGGACTGCTCTGGCGATTTAAATGAGCCACTGTGCTGAATATCGCCATCTTTGAACCTTGCCGCCGAGATCGGCGGTGAGTTTATAAAATCCAGCCCAATGTCTGCCTGCACGCTCGATGTAGTGATGCAGACTTTTCCGGATAGATGTCTATCTGGGAGGAAAGATCTTGATTGCTATCTCCCTCTCTGTCTCTCTGCCTCTGTGTGTGCCTCTCTCTGTGTTTGTGTGTGTGTGTCTCTCTCTCTGTCTCTGTGTGTTTCTCTGTCTCTGTTTCACTCCCTCTGTCTCTCGCTCTGACTCTTGCTTGTTCTGTTTCGGGGCTGAATTTTGCAGACCCGCTGATGTCGGGGGTCGTGCCGGGGTGGGGGTGGGGGGTGGGTGGCGGTGCTGGAAAATGTCTCTGACAGAGGCCCGCCACAGGCTTTGACGCCGGGAAGGACTGGCCCAATATTGCTGGCAGCGGTGTGTTAGCCCGCCTCCCTGCTGCTTGGCGACGGGAGCCAAATTCAAATATTTAAATGAATTTAAATTAACAAATATATTACCTTCTTGCTCCTGCTGTCCATCCCGGAGCAATATTGGTGCCGGTGGCCGGCACTCCTGCAGCTTTGGGTCAATGTCCGGGGATCCGAGGCTGAACATTGGTCGGGAAGAGGGAGCAGGTAAGTTTTTCAATGCTGGGGGTGGTGGTGGGGTGGGGGGAGCTGTGTCAGAGTCCTTTCATTGGTGTAGGGGATGGTGGAAAGGGGTAAAGTTTAAAGTTTAAACTTTGGGTAGGGAAGGTAAGGTGCACAAGGTGTTTTGGTGGGGGCAGAGGGCAGGTAATTAATTTGATGGCTATTGAGGGCAGTGGGAGAGGGTCGAGATCAATTTATTTAATTTATTTAGTTTTTTAAGATCAATGTAGCTTTAAATCTTTAGATTGCAATGTAGGTCTCGAAGCTCTTTAAAACTGGTGTCAGCGCCTGCATAAAGGCAGCTGATGCCATTGCCGGTGATGGACCGCCTGCCCACTCCACATCATTGGTGGAGGGAGGGTGCGGTCTACCCCTGCCATTTAAATGAGCCGCCGCATTTAATATTGTGGCGGCTCCGCGATGTGCAATCCGCGTGGGCGGAAATTGTTTACGTCGAAACATAAAATGCAGCCCTCTGTCTCTTGCTCTCTCCGTCTCTCGCTGTCTCTGTCTCTCTCTTTCTCTCTGACTCTCTCTGTGTGTCTCTCCCTCCTCCCTCTGTGATTACCCCCCCCCCTCCCTGTGTCACCTTCCCCCAACTCCTGGGGCCCAGTTAACCCAGTACCCTGCCCCCAGGGTCCAGGCCCGGGCCCTGCCGTCTCCTCGGGTGGCTCCTCATAGATGACAGCGGCAGAGATGAAGAGCTGGGAGCCCGAGGCCCAGGCCAGATCCGTATGCAGGCAGAGCCAGTGCTGGGCCTGGCACCCGAGCTCAAGACCGGGAAGGCCGCACTGGGAATGCAGTTCAGGTGGGAAATGCTGGCAGACATGCAGCTCAGCCCAGGTGTCGCCATCTTACTAAAGGAGTCAGAGCATCAGGTACTGACGTGCATCCGCCATCTTGGTAAAGTAGGACATGCGCAGTGAGTCGTTTCTGCCATGTCAGTAAAAGAGCTGCAGCCGTTGTTAATCATAGAAGGTTTCGGCAAACCGGTAGAAGCCAATGGTGGATTTTCAGCAGAAATATCTTATCCTTGACCGGCCAGATAGAAACCATTGGCAGGCCAGATTCTGGCAAGAAGGCCGTTTGTTGGACAACCCTGTTTTAGATTATGCCCCCTGGACCTACACTTACCAATCAGCGGAAATAGTTTCTCTCTAACTACCCTATCTGTTCCCCTCAATGGCTTGAAAACTTTGATCAAATCACCCCTTAAACTTCTAAATTCCAGGGAGTACAACCTTAGTTTGTGTAATTTCTCCTTGTCATTTAACCCTTGGAGTCCAGCTATCATTCTGGTAAGCCTACGTTGCACTGCCTCCAAGACCAAAATATCCTTCTAATATTTAGTGACCAGAATTGCTCGCAGTACTTCAGGTGTGGTCGAAACAGTATATGTAAAGTTGAAGCATGACTTCGTAAAATAATTTAAATTTGCATAAATGTCAAGTTTGATGGAAATGTATGGATTACAAATAAATGACACACATACGACATCACCATTGCTTTATAACACCTTTAGCAAAAAAAGCCGTAAATTCTGGAAATCTGCAACAGAAAACAGAAATGACTAGAAATGCACAACAGCTCAATCAGCACCCGAAAGCAAAAGCTACTTTAACATTTTGGGCACGCCCTTACATCAAAATTGCAGGCAAATCTGTCACTCTCTTAGATGCTGAGTAACCTGTTGTGCATTTCCAGCATTGCTGTTTTTCTTGTTTACACTGCCTTGTGGTGTTTACATTTGCTCAACCACAGTTCAATATATCTGCCTAAATTGTAGAGTCATAGAATAGTACAGCACAGAAGGAGGCCATTCGGCCCATCATGTTTGTGCTGACTCTTTTGAAGAGCAACCCAGTTAGTCCCACTCCTTGGCACTTTCCCCATATCCCAGCAATTTTTTCCCCTTCACGTATTTATCCAATTCCTTTTTGAAAGCTACTATTGAATCTATATCCACCACCATATCAGGCAGTGCACTCCAAATCCTAAAGACATCTTCAACAGTCACATTATGAAACATCAAAACTCGCCAATGCATATAGATTTTTGCTGAAATGAGACATCATTATAAAGCACTTTATAAAATCATGTAGGGCACTCCAAAAAGTAGCAGCATGACAGGATAAAAACATTATGGAGATATGTGTGGACAGATGGAAGATGGCCATTGCCTTTATCAACTGATCTGTGATGGTGACTTTCTTGTTAGGATTGGGGTTAGGTTTAGCATCGAATTACGATTACCAATTAGAGTCATAGTTACAATTACAGTTAGGGTCAGGATTCAGATTACTTTATTTGTCACTGTGTGGTGACCAGAATCTACACAACTATTAGCTTTCACAGCTGTTACTGTGACTGTATCATTGGCAACCTTTTAATTTTCTTTCTCAAAGACTTTCAAGAGAGAGAGCTCAAGCATTGAGCAGTGTGAGAGGTTGCTGGCGTAGTGGGTAGGAGGTGTCAAGTGAAGATGCATTCACTGACTGTGACCACCCGCATGTGGTCATTAAACATCTTCCAGCACTGAGCCAGACTCTGGGAATTGACCTCCAAGGCCACCAGCTCCCACTCCCTTCGGAAGGTTTTTCTTGAGGGCCTCCTGGTTCACCCTGCTGAAATATGACCTCCCTCCTCCTGTCCATCTCCATAATGGCCTCCAGCACCGCATCCGTGAATCTCAGAGCCCTCTCTCTGTCCTGGTATTCCATCTCTATGGGTTTCATCAGCGGTATTCAACAGCAGCCTCCTGTGAATCAGTGCAGCTTCCCTTTAAGAGGGATCGACTGCCTTTAAGAGCTTTCTAGAACATGTACTAATCGCGCATGCAATTAGGCCCCTCTCTATTTTGCGTGCAGCTAGACAGCAGTGCAGGTCATGCTGGGCTGCAAGTTGGAATCATTTAAATGAGGAGGCAGCATTAAGTTTGCATTCTTCCTGCCTCAATGGATACAGGCACAAATCGTGAATCGTGACCCCTATGTCCAAAAACGAGTGCAGACCAATTTTTCCCCCATTATCTCTGAAGAAAATAAAAGAAATTTTCAATGCCAAGAAACACAATTACCCAGTAATTAGCACTGTGGGGAAACCGGCTCTTAATACTGGACCTTGTGTGGAAGTGTTTTGTGATTCAGTCATTGTCTCTTTTTGGTTCAGCCTCATTTACAGTCTAGCGATGTTTGGGATATCAGGGGAACAGCAGTAGGCCATTAAGCCATTGGAGCTTGTTCAACCATTCAATTAGACCATGGCTGATCTGTACCTTAACTCCATTTACCCACCTTGGTTCCACATGTCTTAATACCCTTGCCTAACAAAACTCTACATATCTTAGTTTTGAAAATTTCCATTGACAATCCCCCCACCAGCTTCAACAGCTTTATCCCAGATTTCCACTACCCTTTGTGTGATATGGATTGGAAATGTTTAGTGTAACTTATCCAAATCATCTGCTCTTTTTTTTTCAGCCAGTTATACCTTCCCTGCTTATCTCATCACAATCTTTGCAGGATTTACACTTGACTTCCCATTTTCATCATCCTTGGCTCCTCTCTCTTTTCCATCTCCTTTTTCACCAGATGCAGTATCCATTTTCCCTGACCTTTCTGGTGCCTTTTGTAATCTATATTAAATTTGGCCTATATCTTCAGCAGCTTGAATCTATATAATTACCTCTGCTATGTAAAAGATATTTTGCACCTAACATCACTGATTGTGCTCATTATTTTAAACAAATTAATTCAACTAAATGGAAAGTAGAAACTTTGCAGCTTCTCATTTTTTGTGTCTGCCAATCCATAGATATTTTTCATCAATTGTTAAATTAAAAATGCTAAATTATGGAAAGATTAACTTGCACATATTGGGGCAAGTACACCAGTAGGCACAATCTTTAAGTAACTTTTAAAACAAACAAGCTTCATTGTGGTTACTGAGATATGATACCTTTCATTATCTTATTATGTAATAGCTTTCAGATCACAGAGGGCCTTTCATCAGATGAGGAAAGTAGTTATTTGTTTTACCTGTATTTAATTTTGAAACACAGACTGTAAAGGGGATTCAGTATAATAATTGGGACCATAATTTAGCAGGTTAGTAAAACAGAGGAAAGAGCTGTTAATTTTTTATTTACAAGTAATTTGTGCCTGTTCATTACCTGCCTAATGGAGTGCTTTCATTAACATTTCATGATGCATTTCACCGTCTGCTATGAGAGAGTGAGACAACTCCGCCCACATTTCCTCTAACCTTTTACACAAATTGAATGTTGATCTAAATCTGAAATGGAGATGAAGGGCCTAAACAGGAAGCTCCATGATCCCAAACACTGAGCTCGATTGTTTACAAACATCAGAATGTGGCAATCCAAGGTACTTCCGTTAACTAGTGCCAAATTCAAAGAAAGCTGTGATGGGGCAAGCAGTAAGGAAACAAAGATTGATCAAAGTATCGGAACTGTGCATTCCCTATACTTCGTTTGCTTTGGATAATGGAGATACAACAGCTAGTTCTCATAGCAACCAGACATCAGCTCGTGTTCTAACCCAACTACTGTGTCAGCCAGTTATCAGATGCCAATTTCAGCCAGCGAGTGGTCCAATGGAGAACCTATATCAGTTCCAGCATCAAGCCACATGATAACAATTTCAGCCTTTGACATCACACTATGACCATCATTTCATTACCACACCAACTGGAATGACCACTTGAACGGTTCAGCCAGTACATTAGATCCATCAAAGGAAGGTAATTAAGTTGCACAGACAGTTTTGTATCTGGGGCATGACTTTCTCATTGACTGGCTAGCTGCAGGCCAGGACAAAACCAGGAGTGTGCAAAAAAAGATGGTAAAAATAATTTCAGATGGGCTTGCAAATTACATTAGCATCAGCAAGAAGGTAAGAAGCCTTAATTTTGTGAGTCTGGCAAAATGGGATTGTGCTGCTCCATTGCTCAGGAAAGCTTAAAAAGTAGGTTCAGACAAATATAACGCCATGGAATCCCTCTCTAAAAGTTTGCCCAGAGACCTTTGACATGTAACTCAATTGGTTGGGGAGTATAACTTCCAGTGAGACAGCAATTCTGAAAGACTGCGTTTGCTCACAATGCTGCCACAAGGTGGCGCTGCTATGGCACATGTGCAAATGCAGCCTGTGCCACTAAAACGTCACAGTTTGTGACGTCAGGCAGCTGCCAGGATTAAAGATGGCGCTGCTCAAATAATCACACGATGGCAACCTAAACACATGGCAGCACACAATGGCCGGAGGGGAGAGAGCAAGCGGGCCGGGGAGGGAGGTAGCGAGCGGGCAAGTGGGTGAGCCAGCGGTCGGGGGTGTGGCAAGCGGGCGGTAAGCGAACGGTCGGGGGGGTGGCGGTGAGCGAGCAGTTGGGGGGGCTGAGGGCAGCAAGCAGGCTGCGGGCTGAGAGCGAGTGGGCGCGGGGGGGTCAGCGTGTGGGTGGGGGGATGAGCAAGGTGGCGAGGGTCGGGAGCTGGCGGCGGGGGGAAGGAGGAGAGTGCACCCGCCACCAGCAAGGTCTTCGGCCGCGCTCTCCCCACTCCCCAGACCCCCTCTCCGCCCACCCCTACTTTCTCCAGCCCGGATCTCCCCACCACTTGCCCGCGTTGCGATGACCTCATCTGCTCATGCGCCAAACCCATCTGCCCATGTTACGCGGATGTCATCTGCGCATGTGCCAACTAGTTCTGGCACTGCAGAACGCAGCACATGCGCAGAGGGTAGGAACCAATCTGCGCATGTGCGCAGATTGGCACAGTTGGATGACGTAAGCTCCCGGCTGCCTTGTCAGTAATCACTTTGATTCTGAAATACAAAATGCAGCACATTGTGAATTGGCCACACAAGGTCATTCATCTGATTTTACAACCCATGTATGAGTAATGCCAGCACAGAGCCTTGTAAAATCAGTCCATCCAAGTACACAGATGTAATGTTGGAACTGTATATAACGCTGGTTAGGCCACAGCTGGAGTATTACATACAGTTCTGGTCACCACACTACAGGAAGGACATAATTGTTCTGGAGAGAGTGCAGAGGAAATTTACAAGAATGTTGTCAGGGCTTGAAAGTTGCGGCTATGAGGAAAGATTGTATTGGCTAGGTTGTTTTCCTTAGAACAGAGGAGGCTGAGGGGGGACTTAATTGAGGTGTAGAAAATTATGAGGGGCCCAGATAGAGTAGGCCAGTTCCCTAGCAGACAGGTCAATTACCAGGGTGCACAGATTTAAGGTGATTGATAGAAGGATTAGAGGGGACATGAGGAAAACCATTTTTCATCCAGAGGGTGGTGGGTGTCTGGAATTCACTGCCAGGAATAGTGGTAGAGGCAGAAACCCCCAACTCTTTTAAAAGGTACCTGGACATGCACCTGAAGTGCTATAACCTGCAAGGCTGCAGACCAGTTGCTGGAAGGTGGGATTAGATTGGGTGGCTAGTTTTTTCAGCCAGCGCAGACACGATGGGCTGAATGGCCTCTTTCTGTGCTGTAATTTTTCTATGGTTCCACAGTAATCTGTACGGACTGATTTGTGTCTCCCAAGATTTAACTAACATGTTCATTATTGCGACTCTCACATCACCATTATTAATTTTTTTAAATCCAGCAATTTGAAGCATAGAAGAGATACTTCATGAATTCCAATTCTCTTAAAATTGCTGGATAATTTGTGCCATTAGCTTTGCCAAAACTGATAAAGTTACCTTCTTGTCATGAGGCTCTCCGTTGAAATAAGTACATAAAAAACAGGAACAGGAGTAGTCCATATGGTGCATTGAACCTGCACCATCATTCAATAAGATCATGACTGAACTTCTACATTAATTCCACTTTTTCACCCTATCCTCATATCCCTTGATTATCTTAATGCCCAAAAATCTATCAACATGGGTTGTGAACATACGCATTGACTGAGTATCTACAGCCCTCTGGGGTAGGGAATTCCAAAGATTTGCATCACCCTAAGTGAAGAAATTTATCCTCATATCAGTCCTAAGTGACCTATTCCTTATCCTGAGACTGACAACAGTTCTAGTCTCTCCAACCAGAGGAAACAGCCCCTCAGCATCCACCCTGTAAAGCCCTCTAAGAATGTTATAACTTTCAGTGAGATCACCTCTCATTCTTCTAAACTCCAGGGAATGTAGGACAATTCTACTCAATCTCTCCTCACAGGTCAGGCCTCTCATCCTAGGAATCAATCTAATGCACACCCCTCTAAGGCAAATATATCATTCCTTAGGCAAAAACTACACAGTACTCTAGGTGCAGTCTCACCAAAGCCCTATATAATTGCAGCAAGACTCTCTTACTCTTACAGTTCAACCACCTTGCTGTAAAGGCTAACATAAAAAAAAAATACCACTTGTCTTCCCAATTGCTTGCTATACCTGCATGCTAATTGTGATTTGTGTACAAGGACATAAAATCCCTCTGAATACCAACATTTACTAGTCTCCCATCTTTTATAAAATATTCTGCCAGAATTTGAGAGGAATAAAGGGTCTAGTAAAAATGAGGAACTTAAGGATATTAGGATTGGTAAAGAAAAAGTACTGCAGAAACTAATGGGACTAAAAGCCAAAAAAGCCCCTGGACATGCTGGTCTACACTTTTGTTTGCACAAATTACACATCTACCCAACCATTCATTTCATTGACTGCGGCACAGTGGCGCAGTGGTTAGCACTGCAGCCTCACAGCTCCAGGGACCCGGGTTCGATTCTGGGTACTGCCTGTGTGGAGTTTGCAAGTTCTCCCTGTGTCTGCGTGGGTTTTCTCTGGGTGCTCCGGTTTCCTCCCACAAGCCAAAAGACTTGCAGGTTGATAGGTAAATTGGCCATTATAAATTGTCACTAGTATAGGTAGGTGGTAGGGAAATATAGGGACAGGTGGGGATGTTTGGTAGGAATATGGGATTAGTGTAGGATTAGTATAAATGGGTGGTTGATGTTCGGCACAGACTCGGTGGGCCGAAGGGCCTGTTTCAGTGCTGTATCTCTAATCTAAAGTCCAATACAACAATTCCCAAATGCAACAGTCCTCTTCTGCTTTTCTTTTTAAAATTTTTCTTACTTTTCCTTTCTGTCTCTTTCTTACCCTCTCTTTATTTTGCTTTCTGTCTCTAATGTGAGTCTAACTCACACTATTTCCTTCTCTATGGTTCACTCTGTTTCTTTTGCTATTCTTTTCTTTCATTGGTCAAGGAGATAACAATTGGGCAAGATGTTCATAAGGTTCCAGATGACACATTGGGCTGAATTTTATGGGGTCGTTTGAGACAGCAACAGAGAAGCTGGGGGGGGGGGGTCTTAAAATTGGGATGGAAGATGTCGGACATGAAGTGTGGCGTCGTGATGTCCCTTCCGGACTTTCCAGTCGGTGGCCGACATGGAGGGTGGGCTTCGCACATTCACGAGACAGGACGCCAATTATGATATTTGAGAACTCAATTGACAGCAATTTTATTCACAGTTTTGAATTTTCCTGATAGCGCATGGGAACCATGGGGCTTCAGGGCCACGCCTTGTGAAAGGGGCGACAAGGAGGCGGGAGCTCAGTGTTGGCTTCACTGGGAAGCCATCGGGTGAGGCAGCATGGCTTGGCAGGAAGGGTGGAGGAAGGGGTCATCAGGAAAGACTGTCAGGAGTGGGGGCCAAGGTGCCAGCACTGTGGGGTAGCTACACTATGGTGGCATCAGGGCAGTACCACCTCATTGAAGGCCACAAGTAAGGCAGTGTGGGAGGTGGGGGGGGGGGGAAGAGGGTCTGTTTAGCCTGGAGGCCTTGCACTCAGGGAGAGATAACCTCTTATGGGCCTCAATCACCCTGGCTTTGAGGCCCCTGTGGAGGTGGAGGCAGCAGCAAAGAGGGAGGGAGGTTCAGGCATGGGCAGGGGAAGGCCAGCAATTCTGGGGTCCACAGGAGAACCAGCCTCGGGCACAGGTGGCTGGAGAAGGATGCAGAGGGGCATGCCAACAACTTCCAGAGAGGGTCTACTGGCCGCGGCTCAACTACCTGCAGATATCCGAGTAGCATTGTCTCTGAAGACTGCACCTCTCCTGGGAGGCCATCACTAATATGGGTGCCATGATGCAGGATGAGCTGAGACCCATAGGACTTAATGGGCACCTGATGCCAAAAGTGCTGAAAGTTACTGTTGTAGCTTTCCTGCTACTTTCAGGATTCACTTTTAATCCAACAAGGGTGACTTGCCCGTGACTACAACAAACCACTATGGGTACAAGTATATTAAAAGCAAAATACTGCGGATGCTGGAAATCTGAAACAAAAACAAGAAATGCTGGAATCACTCAGCAGGTCTGGCAGCATCTGTGGAAAGAGAAGCAGAGTTAACGTTTCGGGTCAGTGACCCTTCATGGGTACAGGTATATATTGGTTATAAGTGTAGCAGATCTATTAAGTATTTTACATTCAGTGCAAAGAAGAAATACTTAACAAAGACAGCAGTCAGAGTTTGTTCCTCAGAACCTCGGCGGGAGCCCATGAGTGACTGTGGCGCAGTCTCTCTTTCTCTTGTTCTGTCCTGTTGACTGAAAATTCTCTTCTTTCTTCCTCTGGGTTTTTCATGCTGCTTCTCATGTTCAATAGCTGTTCTTTTGTATCCTTTTTCTCCTTTGAGCCTACTCGGCAACTGATAATTGCCTGGGCTATCTCATTCATTCTGTTTAATCATCATTTTTTAAAACTTTTAACATTAAATTTAGGCTTAATTTCTGGTATCACTTTGTTCCATTTTCTTGCAACTTAGTTGTTCCTTATCTAGGAACTTCATACAAATAGATGTTAGATGAATTACAGCAATGTCTTTTACTCTTGAGAACAGATCTTAGAAGCTTTAAACTTTCTGTTTTAATTGTAACTTAATTAATGTTCTGTTTTTCATTCTCCATTAGTTGCAAACATACCACGACATTATTTTCATATTTAACTCAAGGTTTGTTTTTTGCTGCCAGCTTGTTTTTTTGAGCATAACCTTGGCTCAGCATCTGGTTTTGCTTGTCAGCCTCAGACGGCATTTAACAGAGCTTACACATATTAAAGCTCTTTAAAAATATTTTAAAGCATTATTACTTAACATAATCACTTCTAATTAATAGTATACATTTTAAGATAATACACCAAGCAGTGAACTCTATTTTACACCATTGCACTGAACTTCTACTCCACTGGATCATTCCAGAGATCCACTGGAGATATTTGCAGAATCTCCCAGTTTGTGGCACATCGGTGCACCAAGGAACTCAGCAAATGCCATGTTCAGGAGGGCCGGCGACTATGTGTCCTTCAGCACCGATCCAAACAGTCAAGTTGAAAGGGCTTTAGGATTTGGGGCCATTGCTGGATTCCCGAGGTGCAGGGGGTGATTGACTGCACGCATGTGGCCATCAAGCCTCATGCAGACTAGCCTCCTGCCTTCATTAATAGGAAGGGCTTCCAATCCCTCAATGTACAACTGGTCTGCGACCATCGCAAATGGATCTTACAGGTGTGTGCACGATTCCCGATGCCTACTTACCAAGGCAGCCCCAGGTGCCAGACCTTTTCTATGTCACCTTCAAGGATGGATCCTTGGAGACAAGGGCTACTCACTGAGAACATGGCTACAGACGCCTGTGAGGAACACACAGACAAATGCAGAGGAGAGATACAACACTTGCCATGGATCGACCCAAGTGACAATTGAGCAGGCCATTGACTTCCTGAAGATGAGATTCAGATGTCTAGACTGATCCGGTGGAGCCCTTCAGTATGCCCCAGCAAGGGTCTCACATATCATGGTGGTTTGCTGTGTACTACACAACCTGGCGCTACAGAGGGAGGGAGATGTTGACCAGTGAGGATACTGTGGAATCTGATGCCTCCTTTGATGATGAGGATGTGGAGGAGGATGCTGCCCAGGCAGTGCCAGATGAAGGGCCTCAGGCATAGCAGGAAAGGCACCATGAGATACGCACGAGGGAGGCACAAGATGCCTTTTTACATTCACGTTTCCTTTGAGCCTTCCCACTCTCTGGAACTGCCACAATAAAGCCTTACCTTTAAGCAGCCCTGTTGTTGCCTCCTTCATTCTGTACTGCAGTGCCCAGGTGCATTTCGCACAATGGCAGGGCTGAAGTTTTGAGCACTCAGGGCTTGGTCCCTCACTTCCAGCCTCTTGCGAGGAAGGTTTCCAAGGAACTGCCAAAGGGAATCAACAACAGAAAGGAGACATGGTGAGTGAACAACATAGTCTTATTATGTGTAACAATCATTGTAACATTTCTCTTCTCTGCAGCATTATCACCCATGATCCTCTAAGTACATCTATGTGCTCTTCTTACATCTTTTCTGGGTGCTCCTACGTGGTGCTCCCCCTGCGCTGTCAGCTGAAGTGAAGGCTGGCTGCTGACCTTGCTGCCCCCTAGCTTAGGATGACCTTGGTGACTGTACTCTGGCTGCCTGAGGCCTGAAAGGCCTCAGATCACTGAGGCCCTCCTTCAAAGGTGCAGGGACAAACTTAGTCAGCAGGGATGATGGTGTCACTGGCAGAGGGGCTTTGGAGCCACTGTCTGCATCAGGAGCACCTGGAGAGGAACCCCCAGATGCAGCAGCCAGCCGCTCCTCCCCCTTATAAGGTACTCTTGTACCTCCCTGCTGACCTGACAGGCATGTGAACCTGGTGGAGACTCCAGGTGCCTCGTCCCCTCTCACCTTGTCACTGCTGCATGGAGACAAAGCGATGGAGTGCAGGTCAGCTTGCATTTCCGGCAGCCGCTGATCGGTCTGCTGAATGTGGCTCACCATAAGAGTTGCCAATCTCTCAATGGAGGAAGGCAGATGCGCAATTGCCAGAGACAATGTAGCACCCAAGACCTGGATGGACTCTTCCATTGTCTGTGCTTGGGTACATAAAGCCTCTGGAATCTCTGCCAGATGTTGGGCAGAATTTAGAACCGGAGGCGGGTCTCACGTTGCCAGGCTGAAAAGACGGGGGTATCACTGCCTCTGCCCTTTCACACACCATCCCCCTCTCCCCCGCCAACCGCACCCTGGAGTGATCCTCCGGTCTTTTTAAATTAACGTTTCAGGTGGCGGGATTCCGGTCCCTTGAAAGACAGGGATCTCACCTCCATGAGCTGCCAGTCAATCAGAGGGCTGGCAGCTCAGCAGTATCGGCAGCGTCGCTGGAGCCCTGGATCTCTGGGTAGGTGAGGCGGGGTTGCTGGGTTGGCCCCGGTGAGGGGGGCCGGGGGTTGGTCTTGCAATCCAGGGGAGGGGAGTCTGTGGGGGTGAATTGGTTCCTGGTGGGGGTCCTCCGTGAGCCACAAATTCCCCACAAAGGATGGACACCCTTCAAACCTGCAGGGAGGGCTTCCCAAGTTACAAGGCAATCTCCCTGTGTGGGGGGCACCCTCCACACCGCCCCCCCCACCCCCCACAACTGGTAGGATCTCCCTGTGCTGCTGAGGAGGCCCCTAGATGGTTGTTAGTAGGCCACAAGGGTCTCAACTGACCTCTGGGTGGAAAGGCCGCTGTTGGCCTATCCTACCCCTGGGAAGATCGCTGGGCAATGGCGGGGGGGTGGGGGGAGGTGTTAGGCCCTCCGTCCCACTGTGCCCCCACTACCCGTTGTGATACTCCATGCCCACCCACACCCCTGCCTCATGGAGCCACACAAAATCCAGCCCGTTGTCTCACCTTTCACTGCAGCTGCCACATATCCTGTGTTTCTGCCAACACCAGAGACACGTCATTAGCCTATGTCTCAGCAAGGGCCTGACCTCCGACTGCCAGTGGCCTGGGCTGTCACAGCCTCCATCAGCTACCCTGGCATGTCTGGATGTACTCACCAGGATGTGTGCCCAAATCTAAATGTACACAATTACCCAGCAACGTGAGAGTATTTGCGTTGGTGGAGGGTCTGGAGGAATGGTGTGACAATGGACACTCTGAGGCTGCCTCCTCCTTCTCAGAGGTGGCTGGCTGTCCCCTAGACTCTTGGACTCCTTTCTCGGTCATCTTGACCTGCATGAGAAATCATAAACATTGAAGGATTTGGGTCTGCCCTTTGTCACATTCCTACCACCCCATATGTGCTTCTCCATTGATGCAGTGGGGATCACATGTGCTACATGGCTCTTTGGCATCAATTACACCCTTCTGCCCCAGGAGATGCTCACTCACTCTCTTTGGTAGGTGCCCCTGTCTCACCATCAGACACGGTGTGGCCGCCTTGTTGACCTGCTAGCTCCATGGCCTCATTCTCCATTGAGGTTAGGATATGGAGATAAGGCACTCCGTTGCTGGTCTTGACACACTCCTTCCTATTGTGGGCAGTCTTCTCCTGCAGATATAATGATAAATAAGGTTAGTCTCCCAGTGGGTAAAGGCCCCAGACCTTTGATGATAGTCCATCAAGCCATGATGGGGCACACATCTGCCTCCTGCATGCAGCCACTCTCAAGGGACTATGCAGGGGAATGCATTGACAGACGGGTACCTCTAATGGAGGTGTATACATGTCTCAGGCCCCATTGGCGACTCTAGAACCCCACTGCCACGGCTGAGTGGTCCCTCCCTCTCCACCAAACGCATTCTCTCGCTCTGACACAAGCTAGGCCCAAAGGATTGGAATTGAAAGGAATACTCACTCTGGTAAACCGGATCAGGCCATTGACCCTTTTCCAGCACTGGATCCAAGTTCTTGGGATGACCCCATGTCTGCTGACCTCCTCCGCTATCTCTGTCCAGTCTTGCTTTGTCAGTCAGGCTGGTCTCCTCCTCCCATCTCTGGGAAAGAGGACCTCCCGCCTTTTCCTTGCAGCCTGGAGCAGAGTCTGGAGGGAGGCATCATTGAACTGTGGGGTCATCCAGGGTCATCCTTCTGCCATTTTGCCCGCAGACTTTCAAGCCGATGCTTGGCACTCCTGAATGCAAGGGCTGCCTTGAGGCTAACAGCAGTCAAGCAGCGGTTGTCTTGAGGCTAACAGCAGTTAGCCCTTTTCGTGGCACCTGGAACTTCCGCAGCATCACCTGACACCACCTTCGCCACCTCCGCTGTCACCTCTGTCCTCTCACTGCACGGCCTTTGTGACTTCTGATCCTTAATTGACTGGCTGCCACTTAACCGTGTTTGGCTGGCCCAATGGATGCCGTCCCCACTTCCAGTCCTGATGTCAGGACCTGCGGCCTACAAATAAAATTCAGCCCATTGACATTGTTGTGCATTATCGTTTTGACGTTACAGGAATATAGGGAAGCGGTGGCATAGTGGTATTGTCACTGGACTAGTAACTCAGAGACCCAGGGTATTGCTCCGGGGACATGGGTTCGAATCCCACCACGGCAGAAAGTGTAATTTAAAGACAATTAATAAAAATCTGGAATTAAAAAGCTAGTCTAATGATGGCCATGAAAACATAAAAGCAAAATACTGCGGATGCTGGAAATCTGAAATAAAAACAAGAAATACTGGAAATACTCAGCAGGTCTGGCAGCATCTGTGGAGAGAGAAGCAGAGTTAACGTTTCAGGTCAGTGACCCTTCTTCATGAAACCATTGTTGGTTATTGTAAAAACCCATCTGGTTCACTAATGTCCTTTAGGGAAGGAAATCTGCTGCCCTTACCTGGTCTGGCCAACATGTGACTCCAGACCCACAGCAATGTGGTTGACTTTTACATGCCCTCTGAAAGGGCATAGTAAGCCACTCAGTCAATAAGGAATTAAACCGGACGGATCACCTGGCATCGATCCAGGCACAGGAAATGACAACGGCAAACCCAGCCCTGTCGATCCTGCAAAGTCCTCCTTACTAACATCTGGGGACTTGTGCCAAAGATGGGAGAGCTGTCCCACAGACTAGTCAAGCAACAGCCTGACATAGTCATACTCACGGAATCATACCTTACAGACAGTGTCCCAGACTCTGCCATCACCATCCCCGGGTATGTCCTGCCCCACCAGCAGGGCAGACCCAGCAGAGGTAGCGGCACAGTGGTATACAGTCGGGAGGGAGTTGTCCTGGGAGTCCTCAACATCGACTCCGGACCCCATGAAGTCTCATGGCATCAGGTCAAACATGGACAAGGAAACTTCCTGCTGATTATTGCCTACCGCCCCGCCTCAGCTGATGAATCAGTACTTCTCCATGTTGAACACCACTTGGAGAAAGCACTGAGGGGCAGAATGTACTCTGGGTGGGGGACTTCAATGTCCATCACCAAGAGTGGCTCGGTAGCACCACTACTGACTGAGCTGGCCGAGAACTAAAGGACATAGTTGCTAGACTGGGTAAGTGGCAGGTGGTGAGGGAACCAACAAGAGGTAAAAATATACTTGACTTCATCGTCACCAATCTGCCTGCCGCAGATGCATCTGTCCATGACTGTATTGGTAGGAGTGACCATTGCACAGTCCTTGTGGAGACAAAGTCCTGTCTTCACCATTGAGGATACCCTCCATTGTGTTGTGTGGCACTACCACCGTGCTAAACGGGATAATTTTGAACAGATATAGCAATGTAAAACTGGGCATCCATGAGGCACTGTGGACCATCAGCAGCAGCAGAACTGTACTTAACCACAATCTGTAACTTCATAGCCCGGCATATCCCTCACTCTACCATTACCATCAAGCCAGAAGACCAACCCTAGTTCAATGAAGAGTGCAGGAGGGCATGCAGGAGCAGCACCAGGCATACCTCAAAGTGAGGTGTCAACCTGGTGAAGCTACAACCCAGGATGACTTGCATGCCAAACAATGTAAGCAGCATGCAATATACAGATCTAAGCGATCTCATAACTAACGGATAAGACCTAAGCTGTGCTGTCCTGCCACATCCAGTCATGAATGGTGGTGGACAATTAAACAACTAACTGGAGGAGGTGGCTCCACAAATATCATCATCCTCAATGATGGGGGAGTCCAGCACATCAGTGCAAAAGTTAAGGCTGAAGCATTTGCAACAATCTTCAGTCAAGTGCAGAGTTGATGATCCATCTTGGCCTCCTCCTGAAGTCCCCAGCATCTCAGATGCCAGTCTTCTGCCAATTCGATTCACTCTGTGTGATATCAAGGAATGACTGGAGGCACTGGATACGGCAAAGACTATGGGCCCTGACAACATTCCGGCAATAGTACTGAAGACCTGTGCTCCTGAACTTGCCGTGCCCCAAGCCAAGCTGTTCCAGTACAGCTACAACACTGGCATCTGCCCAGCAATGTGAAAATTGCCCAGGTATGTCCTGTGCACAAAAAGCAGGACAAGTCCAAGCCGGCTAATTACCACCCCATCGGAACACTCTCAATCATCAGTAAAGTGATGGAAGCTGTCATAGACAATGCTATCAAGCGACACTTGCTCAGCAATAATCTGCTCACTGACGCTCAGTTTGGGTTCCTCCAGGGCCACTCAGCTCCTGACCTCATTACAGCTTTGGTTCAAACATGGACAAAAGAACTGAACTCAAGCGGTGAGGTGAGAGTGACTGCCTTTGACAAGGCAGTATGGCATCAAGGAGCCCTAGCAAAACTGGAGTCACTGGGAATCAGGGGGAAAGCTCTCCACTGGTTGGAATCTTACCCAGCGCAAAGGAAGATGGTTGTGGTTGTTGGGGGTCAATCATCTGAGCTCCAGGACATCACTGCAGGAGTTCCTCAGGGTAGTGTCCTAGGTCCAACCATCTTCAGCTGCTTCATTAATGACCTTCCTTCAATCATAAGGTCAGAAGTGGGGATGTTCACTGATGATTGCACAATGTTCAGCACCATTCGTGACTCCTCAGATAGTGAAGCAGTCCATGTAGAAATGCAGCAAGACGTGGACACACAAGTGCCAGACAATGACCATCCCCAACAAGAGAGAATCTAACCATCTTCCCTTGACATTTAATAGCATTACGATCACTGAATCCCCCACTATCAACATCTTAGGGGTTACCATTGACCAGAAACTGAACTGGAGTAGCCATATAAATACTGTGGCTACAAGAGCAGGTCAGAGGCTCGGAGTCCTGGGGCGAGTTACTCACCTCCTGACTCCCCAAAGCTTGTCCACCATCTACAAGGCACAAGTCAGGAGTGTGATGGAATACTCTCTGGATCAGTGCAGCTCCAACAACACTCAAGCTGTTCGACACCATCCAGGACAAAGCAGCCCACTTGATTGGCACCCCATGCACAACATTCACTCCCTCCACCACCGACGCACAGTGGCCGCAGTGTGTACCATCTACAAGATGCACTGTAGCAACGCACCAAGGCTCCTTAGACTGCACCTTCCAACTCCACAACCTCTGCCACCGAGAAGGATAAGAGCAGCAGATGCATGGGAACACCACCACCTGCAAATTCCCCTCCAAGCCACACACCATCCTGACTTGGAACTATATCGCCATTCCTTCACTGTCACTAGGAATCCTGGAACTCCCTTCCGAACAGCACTGTGGGTGTACCTATCCCACATGGACTGCAGTGGTTCAAGAAGGTAGCTCACCACACCTTCTCAAGGGCAATTAGTGATGGGCAATAAATGTTGGCCCAGCTAGTGATGCTCACACCCCAGGAATGAATAAAAAAAAGTATTTTGTGATGTGAATGGTGAAGTGAAAAGTGCAATTAATGTGGTTATAAGGGCGGCACAGTGGCGCAGTGGTTAGCACCGCAGCCTCACAGCTCCAGCGACCTGGGTTCAGTTCTGGGTACTGCCTGTGCGGAGTTTGCAAGTTCTCCCTGTGTCTGCATGGGTTTCCGCCGGGTGCTCCGGTTTCCTCCCACCTCCAAAAGACTTGCAGGTTGATAGGTAAATTGGCCATTGTAAATTGCCCCTAGTGTGGGTAAGTGTTAGGAGAATGGTGGGGATGTGGTAGAGAATATGGGATTAATGTAGGATTAGTATAAATGGGTGGTTGTTGGTCGGCACAGACTCAGTGGGCAGAAGGGCCTGTTTCAGTGCTGTATCTATAAATAAATAATTCAGGCTTCTTTCTGATAATTTTTAATTATGCTCACAAGATATCAGCTTCTATGGGCAAGCCTATGCTTCCAATGAACTAAAACTTGACCTTCTGCTTGAAAACATGAGTTAGATTGCCACAGAATGAACAATGAACTCTTCTATCATTGGGAAAATAGAGTTATCCTTAACTCTCTGAATTGGCAGCAGCACATGCTGACAGACAATGTAGCTCAGGCTAAAAATTACTAAACAAATTTATTGTAAAAAGTAAAATTAAACAGAAGCATGAATAAATCAGAAGATTACATAGCAAAACTGTAGTTAACTTCTACCAGTATATTAACTGATTTTCTCAGTCCAACATAACAAGAGAGTGGTAGCGACCTGGAACTCACTGTCTGAAAGCGTGGTAGAGGCAGAAACACGCACCATATTTCAAAAGTACTTGGATGGCTACTTGAAGAACCGTGACCTGCCTGGTGATGGACCTAGTACAGGAAGGTGTGATTGGGCTGGGTAGCTCTTCGTTAACTAGTACAGACACAATAGGCTGAATGGCCTCCTTCTGTGTCTTAAATTTTCTATGATTTTCATGATGCTATAAAATGGTTATTGGGATTCTTAGTCCTTTTACAGGATCTTTATCATTATGGTTTAAGAGTACATAATACAGGATGCTTCAGACTCCATGAATTACTAAGCTGACATAGTGACCTGGTTGTGTGATTCAAGTGAGTGAACTGAACTAGAGAACTGGCAAAAGCTTGTTATATTTATTCCCAGGATCTGGCAACTTCTGGCTGCAAACAGCTAATCAAAGTGAAAACAAGAAACAATGGTGCTGTATCATGTTAATGAGCAATAGCACCAGTACCTGCAATACTCAGGAAATAGTTATGCTGACACAACATCCCCCTATCATGCATACATGTCTGTCCACTTATCTCATCAATTGCCAGATCAAACATTCTGGCTTGTTTTCTTGTAGACAGCTGGATTATGTTCTCAGTTGATGATGTCAAGACAAAAGGTCAACTTTCATTTTAACATTAGCCTGTTTAGAAAAGAAATTTACCTATTCGCCATCTATGTAATTTAATAAAGGAAGAAAAATATAATAACAACAATCATGGTTTGAAATTGGCCAACCTTGCTCCATCTGACCTCAATTTAACATATCTACCATTTCATCATGTCTACAGCCCTCTGGTATTTTGTTTCTAATTCTGCTTCAGTCAACATGTAACATTTCAGTTTTTCAATATTGTAACAGTAACTGCAAACAAATATTCTTATATTACTCAATGATTACTGAGCTCATACTTCTTCTTGGTTATTTCAACTTTTATTGTTTATTACTTTGTTTCTCAGTTTTCTGATCCTCTCCTGTGGTTTAAGCATTTAACAAGTTTTAGCCTAATCTTTCATTCCAATATCAATTTTAATGGTCTATCCTTCAAACACATCCTGTGTTTGCCTTGCACCAATTCTCAGTCAAACCTACCAATATCCTTATTTTTTCAATCTAGTCCCATTTCAGAGGCTTAAGCACATAATCAAGGCTGGCACTTAAGTGCAATAGTGGGGAAATGCTGAATGTTGGAGGTGCCATCTTTCAGATGAGGCTTAAAACTGAGGCCTTGTCTAAGCTCCTAGGTGAATGTAAGAGATTCCATGGCACTATTTCAAAGACGAGCAGGCGAGTTCTCTCTGGTGTCCTGGACTATATGTATTCCTCAACCAACATCAATAAAACAGATTATTTGCCATTATCACATTGCTATTTACTGGACCTTGATGTGCGCAAATTAGCTGCTGCATTTTTTACATTACAACAGTGAATACATGCCAAAAGTACTTCATTGGCTGTAAACACTTTGGGACATCCTGTGGTTATGAATGGTGGTAAAAAAATTAAGTTATTTCTTTCTAACAGTAGAAGTTAATTCCCCACCCCCCCCCCCCCCCCCCACCCCACCTTTTTCACTTAAGTTTGTCAACTTAGGAAGCAGTCTTCATATCATCACTTGTGTTCCATAATCCTGTATTTTTCTCCTTCACTTTTTTTTAGCATCTCTGAATCCTGATCTTTCTTAATATGTGCCACAGCAAATAGCCACTATAAGTAACCTGAGTGGATCGTTCTAAGCTATATGGACAAACAATTGATTGACTTTTGTTTCCAATTCAGTTGAATATTTTAGTCATAAAACTGTATTGTTGCATTTGATCAATAGCTACAAAATGTTCTTGGCTTGATTAATATTGAAATGTATTATGGGTGACTCTCGTTAAAGATTGCAGAAATCTAATATGTACCCTTGGAGAATTTTGTCAGTAAGTTATTTAAATATCTAGTAAAAAAAATTATAATACAAAAAACAGTGTATGCTCGGAAGTGGGAAAAGGCCCATATAAGTTGTCTAGCACCTTGCTATCAATCTTCGGAAATCTCCGCCCACCTACTCCTAGTTATGATTAAGCCAAGCTTGCCTGAGATAGGGAAATGATTTCTACCACAAATATATCCCAAACGTCCCCATCAAATCATGTTATCACTCAGAACAGGCTATCATAAAAATGGCCTCACAACCCACCACAATTACCTTTATGAAAATAGCCCCCTGCTTATAATTGGTTGTCCTTCAAATGTATAATTGTTCATTAACTTTAAATATAATATATAAATGTATTCTCTTGCAAAATTAGTGACAAAACACTTTACAAAATTAAAAAAGATTTGTTTTCATAGCATTGAACTCTAGTTCAACTCTGCACATTTAAGTGTTGTTGGTAGTTATTAATATAAAAGCAAAATACTGCAGATGCTGGAAATCTGAAATAAAAACAAGAAATGCTGGAAATACTCAGCAGGCCTGGCAGCATCTTTGGAGAGAGAAGCAGAGTTAACGTTTCAGGTCAGTGACTCTTCATCAGAACTAACAAATATTGGAAATGTAAAAGGTTTTAAGCAAGTAAAGTGGGGGTGGGGCAAGAGATAACAAAAGAGAAGGTGTTGATAGGACAAGGTCACAGAGAATAACTGACCAGAAGGTTATGGAACAAAGGCAAACTGTATGTTAATGGTGTGGTGAAAGACAAAGCATTAGTACAGATAGGGTGTCAATTCACTGTAAAATGAACAGCCCTGGCTCCAAGCACAAACATTAAACAAAACAGGGGGTAGGCACAGTAGTAACAAACTAAGCAAACTAAAATAAAATAAACAATAAAAAAGAAAAAAAATAACTAAAAATAAAATGGGGGGCCTGTCATTCTTTGAAATTATTGAACTCAATGTTCAGTCCGACACACTGTAGTGTGCCTAATCGGTAAATGAGATGCTGTTCCTCGAGCTTGCGTTGATGTTCACTGGAACACTGCAGCAATCCCAGGACAGAGATGTGAGCATGAGAGCAGAGGGGGCTGTTGAAATGGCAAGCTTCCGGTTGCTTTTACATTTCTAACATTTGTCAGTTCTGATGAAGGGTCATTGACCTGAAACATTAACTCTGCTTCTCTCTCCACAGATGCTGCCAGACCGGCTGAGTATTTCCAGCATTTCTTGTTTTTATTATTGTTGGTAGATATTGTTGCCTGAGTAACTCAAAGGTCAGCTACTAAACAACAGAAATTAAATTGCCAGCAGAAGTACACATTGAATGGTTGGTAGTACAAAAATCCTGAACACAGAGTTTGTTTCTGTAGGTATTTAAAGTGTTACAGGCAGGGAGGAGATGGTGTGGGTGACTTCCACTTTTCACCTCCCAACTGATTGTGGACAGTGTTTTTTATAAACAAACTATTGTTTTAGTCCCTGAGTGTTTTAGTGGTCAAATAAACAGACAAACGACAGGTTTTCTCATTAAAAGAAAGATAAATTATTATTAAACAATACCCAAAAATATTCACAACCTAACCCATTCACACATGCTCACACACAAGAGGAGATAGAGATTAGAGGATAGCATGCATTTAAGTCTGAATGTGGTAAAAAGAGCTCACTTCGAAACCTTCTTGGTTATCTGGGAGGAATTTTAACAGCAGTGCTGGCCTGGTGTTCTTTTACCTGGTTCACTGAAGTATTGCTTCAAAGTCAATGGCGAGAAACCTGTTGTGATTTCTCAGGTGGGAAGTTTTCAAGGTCGCCTTGCAGTCTCTGCCTCTGTGATTTAAAGATATTTAGGTAGGGTCTTTTTCTTGCCTGGAATGGATTTCTCAGCTTCCTGGTTGGCTGTCTTTCTGTCTCTGTATATCAGAGAGCTCTTTTTTAAGAAAAAAACTTATCAGGCGTGGTTTTGGTCGGGTGACTATAGATGCTCTCCCCTGGTCTGTTCATGCAATGTTTTTGAATGTGTTTCCATTGCTACACAATGGAGTTTGAATGTGGCTTATCTTGATAAAGTGGTGTTATGTCTTACCTATTAGCTTGGCTTTGAATCCAGAGACTGCCCATCTATAAAGACCTTTGTCAACCCAATTTAGCATTGAATGGGCTGTTTGGTATTTTAATGTACCTTCCCCAGGACTAGTCCAGACATGATGATGGGTTTAGTCTCCAACAGTCACGATATGTATTTACAGTACAGGAGAGGTAACCTGACTTCTTACTCTATCTTGTCTGCAGTAAGAGTGTGTCAATTTTTTGGAATTTAGTTCATCAGTTCATTTTCTTTAGGTCATAATTGCTCCAGTCCACTTTATTTCATGACTGTTCCTTGCGTAAGTATGATGAAAGGAATTAATTTCAAGCACAGGACATTTCTGAGAAACAAAGCACATGGTGTCAATTTCTCTTACACTTTCGGTTGCAGTAAAAGAATTAAACCATAAGCTCAAGACCTCTTTTATCTGTGCTTTTAATTTGCAAAATGGAATTAATAATGAACTGGCCTTCCATAAAGATGGTGGTAAGGTGTATATCAATCAGAAATTGTTCTTAATTTACTCAGGCGTGAGATCTCATTGAGATTGGAAAAACAAAGACTTGCTCTTTGACTGAGACTTTTAAGAATCTAATATGAATTTACATAGAAATACATCTTTTATTTTAAGTAAGTATTATCTCTGGTGAGAGGATGAATAAATGTTTTATTTTCGGCAATGATATATTTCAAAGATCCAAGTTTAACTCTACAAGCACCAAGGTATTCATTCTGCCACATCATTACAATGAGGATCTTGCATGTCTCTTTTGGCATTGAGTACATAGACTGTATCTCCCAAGAAGGTGCATTACACCTGGCCAATCCTGAAACTAATAGACAGTTAAATAGGAATAAAGTTCAACAGTTTAGGCTGAGAGTCAAAGAGGAGATAAGGCCTTTTAGAAGAGTATTAACCTTGAACGAAGGATTAGCCCAATATGCAAGATCTTGGCTCACTTTGTGGTCTACAGGAGACTTATGTTGTCACTACTATGTCATCACTTTAATATGCTGGCTGACAATTATTATTGTACCAATGTTAGTTCACATCATTAATGTTATTTTAAGGTAATGCATGTTAAATTATGAAGGATTTACTTCATGCCAATGGGTAATTGACAGCACCTTAGCTGAAGTGACAGAATTACTATTGAAATTATGCTTGTACATAATACAGTGGAGAAATACATCCTGAATGTGACAGTGATTAGTGGTTTGTTTTCAAATGCCCAATGTGATTTCTGAATTGGAACTCTCAAGTGTTTGGGATTGTGCAGGATAGCCTGATTTCATTGGTGTACAGAATCAGTCCAACTTGCCCAACAATGGGGAAAAAATACAACCCAAATTTCCAGTGCTAGAATAATCTGCTAGTACTCCCACTAAAGCTATATATCTAGAAGGTTTTTTGGTTCTTTGAATGCGAGGACTTTGCCTTGCAGTAAATCTCTTGATATTAACTATTTTTCTCACCCTTCTGGTTTACATGATGATTTCCTGTTCACCATGGACCTGAATGAACTTTATCTCCAGCACTGATATTCTCTCAACTGTAAAGGGAAGGGAGGATGGAATAAGTGAGCCAGTCAATGGGATCACGTAAGTAGCCCATTGTGGGATTGAGTCATAGAGTTATACAGCACAGAAGCAGGCCCTTCGGCTGATTGGCTGAACCTATCACACTATAAAGAACTGATGTCCAGAAATAACAGGAAACACCAAGAAACATGCAAAGATAGGAGAGAAAATAAATTGGATAAGAGAATTAATAGAGAAAAATAACAGACATAAGAAATAACTTGAAACAGAAAAACTAATCAGGAAAACAAAATAGAGGGAAAAAACCCAGAGTTAAAATAAAAATATCAAAATGGAGAAAGTGTACAAGTATGCTCGATCCTCAATCTTTGATTTCTCCATCACTGCTCCCTTTGGACCAAGATGGAATGAGTGGAAGCACATAAGAACCTAAGAACTAGCAGCATAAGTACACCATACAGCCCCTCAAGCCATTCAATACGATCAGCGCTGATCTTCTGCCTCAACTCCTTTCCTGCCTGTTCCCTTTGATTCCGAGAGACCAAAAATTTGTCTATTTCAGCCTTCAATATTCTGAATAACCCTCTGTGGTAGAGAAGTCCAAAGATTCACAACTATCTGAGTGAATAAATTTCTTTCATCTCAGTCCTAAATGATCGGCCCCTTCTCCTGAGACTGTGCTCCGATGATCTAGATTCACAGGGGAAACCACCTTTCAGTGTCTACCCTGTCACGCTCCTCCAGAATCGTGTATGTTACGATGAGATCCCCTCTCATTCTTCTAAACTCCAGAGTATAGGCCCAATTTACTCAGCTTCTCATCATAGGACAACTCTCACATCCCTGGAACTAATCTATTGAACCTTTGCTGTACCATCTCCAAGACAAGTATATCCTTTCTTAGATATGGAGACCAAAACTGTGCACTGTACGCCAGGTATCATCTCACCAAAGCCCAATACAATTGTAGCAAGACTTCCTTATTCTTATACTTCAATCCCCTTGAAATAGAGGCCAACATGCCATTTGCCTTCCTAATTGCTTGCTGTACCTGCATGTTAACATTCTGTGTTCCTTGTACGAGTACATCCAAATCTCTCTCAACATCAATATTTGAAAGTTTCACACCTTTTAAAAAATATTCTGCTTTTCTATTCTTACCACCAATGTGACTAACCTCACACTTCCCACATGATATTCCATCTGTCACCTTGTTTCTGACTCACTTAACCTGCCTATATCTCTTTGCTGCCCACATCTTTCATTAGACTCCAGCATAAACAGAACTCAGAATTCCCTTACCATTTGCGTGACCCCAGTTTGGGTCACTTGATCATAGGTTTTGGTCTGAATACTTATGATTGATGATATTACATCAGTATGTTACTACTGTTAGAAATTTTAAAACACTACTAGGCCAATTCTATCAGCTTCTCATCATAGGACAACTCTCACATCCCTGGAACTAATCTATTGAACCTTTGCTGTACCATCTCCAAGACAAGTATATCCTTTCTTAGATATGGAGACCAAAACTGTGCAATGTACGCCAGGTATCCTACATCACCTACAGAATATTCTGAATAATGAATCAAGTGAAAGGTCTTTGCTTTGTGTCGCTGAGCAACAAATGGTCAGCAAATTAGGTAAGAGATGGTTTCCAGATAAAGGAAAATACATGCGAATAGGAAGAAATGCAGAAATTTAGCACTGGGAGAGCCATAAAAAGCAACAACGGAAAGTACAAAGGTATCAAGAAAGTAATCTGACCTTAAAAAAAGGAATATGGAAAAAAACTTGCAAGGGATATCAAACCTAATAGAAAGAGCTTTGATAAATGTATTAAGGGAATACATTGGCAAAGGGAATGTGAGCCCGTTAAAGACAGACACAGGAAGGACTTCAACTCCACTCACTTCCTTCAAATAAAAGGTGTTGCTATGGGTACCTGCATGGGTCCTAGTTACGCCTGTCTTTTTGTGGAATATGTCAAACATTCCTTGTTCCAGTCCTACTCAGGCCCCCTCCCTCACCTCTTTTTCCGGTACATTGATGACTGTATCGGTGCCGTTTCCTGCTCTCGCCCTGAACTGGAAAACTTCATCAACTTTGCTTCCAATTTCCACCCTTCTCTCACCTTTACATGGTCTATCTCTGACATTTCCCTTCCCTTCCTTGACTTCTCTGTCTCCATCTCTGGGGATAGGCTGTCTACTAATATTCATTATAAGCTCACCAACTCCCACAGCTACCATGAGTACACTTCCTCACACCCTGTTTCCAGTAAAGACTCCATCCCATTCTCCCAGTTTCTCCGTCTCTGACGCATCTATTCTGATGACGCAACCTTCCACAACAGAGCTTCTGACATGTCTTCCTTTTTCCTCAAATGAGGATTCCCCCCCACTGTGCTGACAGGGCCCTCAACTGTGTCCGACCTATTTCCTGGAATTCTGCCCTCACCCCCTCCCCTCTGCCAGAATGGTGATAGGGTTCCCCTTGTCCTCATTTTCCACTCCACCAGCCTCCACATCCAAAGGATCATCCTCCGTCATTTCTGCCACCTCCAGCATGATGCCACCACCAAACTGATCTTCCCTTCCCCTCCCTTGTCAGCATTCCGAAGGGATTGTTCCCTTCTTGACACCCTGGTCCACTCCTCCATCACCCCAACAGCTCGTTCCCTTCCTACGACACCTTCCCTTGAAATCACAGGAGGTGTACCTCCTCTCTCCTCACCGTCCAAGGCCCCAAACACTCCTTCCAGGTGAAGCAGTAATTTACTTGCACTTCCTTCAATTTAATATACTGTGTTCGCTGCTCACAATGCAGTCACTTCTACACTGGGGAGACCAAACGCAGATTGGGCGACCGCTTTGCGGAACACCTCCGTTCAGTCCAAAAGTATGACCCCAAGCTTCCGGTTGCCCACATTTCTGTCCTTGGCCTGCTGCAGTGTTCCAGAGAACATTAACGCAAGCTCGAGGAGCAGCATCTGATATTTTGATTAGGCACTCTACAGCTTTGCGGACTCAACCTTGAATTCAACAGTTTCAAAGCATGACTGGCCTTTTTTTTATATTTTTCAATTTTTTTGATTATTTTATTTTACGTTTTAACCATGTGCCTGGTTTTCATGTAGGCAGAGCTGCTCATGATTCTGCCATTAACACTCTCTCTGGACTAATGCTTTGTCTTTCACCACAGGCCTTAATATGCTCTTTGCCTTTGTCCCATGACGGCTTTATAATTTAATGTCTCCTGCCCTCTGCCCTATCACACACACACCTTCCCTTTTGTTCTGCCTGACCTGCTGAGTATTTCCAGCATTTCTTGTTTTTATTACAGGAAGGACTATAATGGACAATAGGCAAATGACAGGCATGTTAAATGAATACTTTGTATCTGTTTTTACAGTGGAGGAAGAGGACAGTTTTAGTTTTTAGACAGTGTTAGTTTTCCCTCATACTCTAATTTCTCCCTCTTTATTATATTTTTAGACATCCTTTTCTGGTTTCTAAAACTTTCCCAATCTTCTGGCCTACCACTAATCTTTGCAGCATTGCATGCCTTTTCTTTCAATTTGACACCACCCTTAGCTTCTTTCAATAGCCACTGTCTAGATCCAACTGTCCAGAGTCTTTAACATTTTAAACAGTCACCTTTCACATTAGGTCAATCAGCTACCTTAAACAAGATGGGATACATGTATTGGTCCCATTATTTTGTATACAGCCTAACAGTTTCTGTGCAGGTAAACTGAGTTTATACAAATTCTTCTTATATTTTAAACTGACAATGAAAGAGATTAGAAACAAAAAAATGCAAAATACTGCGGATGCTGGAAATCTGCAGTTCCGAAGAAGGGTCACTGACCCGAAACGTTAACTCTGCTTCTCTTTCCACAGATGCTGCCAGACCTGCTGAGTGAATCCAGCATTTCTTGTTTTTGTTTCAGATTTCCAGCATCCGCAGTATTTTGCTTTTATTTTAATGAAAGAGATTATATTGACTTTAATGGAAAAGATTTTTGGATGCAGTGTAAAACCAGACCGCCGATTTGCTACAAATCCATTTCACGCTGCCTGTGAAGACCAATTCAACTCCCTTCAAGTCCTGGATCAGTATAACATTGGCAAAACTGAAGTCATTTTCTTTACCTCCTACCAGAAATGTTGCACCAAAATGTCTATTTGGATCAGTTGGCAGCATTAGCACTCCCACATGCTTTTGGGTTCAAGCCCCACTCCAGAATTTGCAAGCATGCATTAGTTAGTACCCAAGATAAGTGCAGTCCTTTGGATGACATGTTAAACCAAGGTCTTGCCTGCCTATTCAGGTAGGTGTCCTCATGATAGCACTTGAAACAGTGCTGGCGTTGATGTGAAGTGGAGGTGCGAGAGGATGTTAATAACTAAATCATTAGGAATAAGCTATTTTCTACCTTTCTTCCCTCCTGTCCTGAAAGCATTAACTCATGCCGGGGTACAGTGCCACTTGTACTAGTAACCCTTCCGTACCTTAACTGAGCTAGCTTTTCTTCGTGTGCGAATCCAGATAATGAGTACTGATGAGCTAACTGTGAAGAATATCACAGCAATCAGAAGCAAAGGACTGTCATGGGTTTCTTCCCTCCTTCACTCAAAGACACGGTGACCAAATATATGACACTTGCGGCCACTTTGGCTAATACTAACTTTGGGCTGAATGTGGAACCTTCATGTTCTATACAATTCCGCTCTCCTCTGTATGATGCTTTTATCCACTTAGCTATCATTGGTGCAGGGGGTGGGGGAGTGAGGAGAGGAGTTTTTAAATCAGTTTAGCATTGGAATGTACTACACATAGCTTTTAAATTGAGAGTTGATAAAAATAAGCTTCTGACATTAGAGAGCAGCGGAGAGGAGTGGACCTGTGGGGAGAACACCGAGCGAGAGAAGAGGATAAATTGAGCCCGAGGATCACGGCCCAGTCACTTACCTTCAGGGAGCGGAGAGGAGTCCAGGCGCGCCGGAGTTTGAAAACAAGGTGAGCAGTGACATCACAGGAAAGCTGCATGGTTATTGGTTGGTGAGTAACTGCTGTTAGGGAATAACTCTAAATAGCTGGGTAAGTAACTAAAAGTAAAGGGAAAGGTCTACAGTTTTTTTTTATATAGTAGGTAGTGTTATTTTAGGGAATCAAGGTCCCTTGTGTAAATAATATAATTTTTGGGTAAGTTAAGGGGTTTAAATTAAGGGTAAATCATGACAGGGCAGCTTGGCAATGTGGAGTTCTCCTCCTGTGCAATGTGGGAAGTCAGGGACACTTCCAGTGTCCAGGGCGAACATGTGTGCAGGAAGTGTCTCCAGCTGCAGCTACTCGAAATCCACGTTTCGGATCTGGAGCGGCAGCTGGAGACACTGTGGAGGATTCCCGTGAGGCTGAGATCATTGTGGATAGCATGTACAGGGAGGTGGTCACACCGCAGGTAAAGACTGCTCAGGCTGAAAGGGAATGGGTGACTGCTAGGCAGAACAGAAGAACTGGGCAGGTAGTGCAGGAGTCCCCAGGGTCCATCTCCCTATCTTAACAGATTTTCCGCTTTGGATACTGTTGGGGGAGATAGCTTCTCAGGGGAATGTAGCAAGAGCCAAGTCTGTGACACCATGGGTGGCTCAGGAGGGGAGGAAAATGAGTGGGAGAGCTATAGTGATAGGGGACTCTATCGTAAGGGGTACAGATAGGCATTTCTGTGGCTGCAAACGTGACTCCAGGATGGTATGTTGCCTCCCTGGTGCTAGTGACAAGGATGTCACGGAGTGGCTGCAGGATATTCTGAAGGGGGAGGGTGAACAGTCAGAGGTCGTGGTAAACATTGGTACCCACGACATAGGTAGAAAGAGGGATGAGGATCTGCAACAAGAATTTAGGGTGCTATGTAGCAGATTAAAAAGCAGGACCTGAAAGGTTGTAATCTCTGGATTACTCCCGGTGTCCCATGCTAGTGAGTATAGGAATAGGAGGATAGAGCAAATGAATGTATGGCTGAAGACATGGTGCAAGAGGGAGGGCTTTAGTTTCCTGGATCACTGGGTCTGTATCTGGCAAAGGTGGGACCTGGACAAGTTGGACGAGTTGCACTTGAACCAGAATGGGACCAACATCCTTGCAGGGAGGTTTGTTAGTGCTGTTGGGGGTGGGGGGTGGTGGGGTTTAAATTTGGCAGGGGGATGGATACAGAGTGGAGGTACAGTAGGGGGTGATGGACAGTCAAATATAGAAGAGAAACTAAGTCAGTCTGGAAGGCAGAACAAATATAGACCTGTTAAGGCACAAGTGAAAAATGCAAGGCTGGATTGCATCTATTTTAATGCAAGGAGTCGTACTAGTAAGGCAGATGAATTGAGGGCATTGATTAGCACATGGGAATATGATATGATTGCTATCACAGAGACATGGTTGAGGGAGGGGCCGGACTGGCAGCTCAATATTCCAGGGTATGGAATCTTCAGGCGTGATAGGGGAAGGGGTAAAAGAGACGGTGGCATTGCACTGTTGATCAAGGAGTCAATTACTGTAGTAAGGAGGGATGATATCTTAGAAGGTTCCTCAAATGAGGCCATATGGGTAGAACTTAAAAACAAAAAGGGGGCAATCACTTGCCTGGGAGTTTACTACAGGCCTCCAAACAGCTAGGGAGAGATAGAGGAGCAAATATGTAGGCAAATCTCAGAGAGGTGTAAAAATAATAGGGTAATAATAGTAGGGAATTTCAACTTCCCTAATATCAACTGGAATAGCCTTAGTGCAAAAGGCTTAAAGAGGGCGGAATTCTTAAAGTGCATACAGGAGAGCTTTTTGAGCCAGTATGTAGAAAGTCCTACAAGAGAAGGGGCAGTACTGGACCTAATCCTACCTACAAGTGGAAGAAGTGTCAGTGGGGGAGCATTTCGGGGATAGTAAACATAACTGTAAGATTTAAGGCAGTTATGGAAAAGGACAAAGATGGACCGGAAATAAAGGTACTGAATTGGGGGAAGGCCAATTTCAATAAGATAAAACAGGATCTGGCCAAAGTGGACTGGGAGCAGCTACTTGTAGGAAAGTCTACATCAGACCAGTGGGAATCATTCAAAGAGGAAATAGTGAGAGTTCAGAGCCAACATGTACCCGTTAAGGTGAAGGGTAGGACCAACGACGATTGGATAAGGAAAAAAAAGGAGGCTTATGGCAGATTCAGAGGACTGAAAACAGCGGAGGCCCTAGAGGAGTGTAGAAAATGTAGGGGGGACTTAAAAAAGTAAAGAGTGAACAGGGGACATGATAAAACACTGGCGGGAAAGATAAAGGAAAATCCCAAGGCATTTTTAAAGTATATTAAGGCCAAGAGGATAACCAGGGAAAGAGTAGGGCCCATTAGGGACCAAAGTGGCAATCTGTGTGTGGAGCCGGAGGACATAGGTGAGGTTTTAAATGATTACTTTTCATCTGTGTTCACTATGGAGAAAGACGATGTAGGTGTAGAGATCAGGGAGGGGGATTGTGATATACTTGAACATATTAGCATTGAAAGGGAGGAAGTATAGCTATTTTAGCGGGCGTAAAAGTAGATAAATCCCCAGGCCCAGATGAGATGTATCCCAGGCTGTTATGTGAGGCAAGGGAGGAGATAGCAGGGGTTCTGACGCAAATTTTCAAATCCTCTCTGGCCACAGGAGAAGTACCAGAGATTGGAGGACAGTGAATGTGGTACCTTTATTCAAGAAGGGTAGTAGGGATAAACCAGGTAATTACAGGCCGGTGAGTCTAACATCAGTGGTTGGGAAACTATTGGAAAAATTACTGAGAGACAGTATTAATCTCCACTTGGAGAGGCAGGGATTAATCAGGGATAGTCAGCACGGCTTTGTCAGTGGGAGCTCATGTCTAACATGACTCCATTCCATTCTCCCAGTTTCTCCGTCTCCGACGCATCTGCTCTGATGATGCTACCTTCCATGACAGCGCTTCTGATATGTCTTCCTTTTTCCTGAACCGAGGATTCCCCCCCACTGTGGTTAACAGGGCCCTCAACCGTGTCCGGCCCATTTCCCGCACCTCTACCTTCACCCCTTCCCCTCCCTCCCAGAACCGTGACAGGGTTCCCCTTGTCCTCACTTTCCACCCCATCAGCCTCCATATGCAAAGGATCATCCTCCGCCATTTCCGCCACCTCCAGTGTGATGCCACTACCAAATGCATCTTCCCCTCCCTTCCCCTGTCAGCATTCCAAAGGGATCGTTCCCTTTGTGACACCCTGGTCCACTCCTCCATTACCCCCACCACCTCATCCCCTTCCCATGGCACCTTTCCCTGCAATCGCAGGAGGTGTAATACCTGCCCATTTACCTCCTCTCTCCTCACTATCCCAGGCCCCAAATACTCCTTTCAGGTGAAGCAGCGATTTACTTGTACTTCTTTCAATGTAGTATACTGTATTCGCTGCTCACAATGTGGTCTCCTCTACATTGGGGAAACCAAACGCAGACTGGGTGACCGCTTTGCGGAACACCTCCGCTCAGTCCGCAAGCAGTACCCGAGCTTCCGGTTGCTTGCCATTTCAACACTCCCCCCTGCTCTCATGCTCACATCTCTGTCCTGGGATTGCTGCAGTGTTCCAGTGAACATCAACGCAAGCTCGAGGAACAGCATCTTATTTACCAATTAGGCCCACTACAGCCTGCCGGACTGAACATTGAATTCAATAATTTCAGAGCATGACGGGCCCCCCATTTTACTTTTATTTTTAGTTATTTTTTTCTTTTTCCTTTTTTTTAACATTGTTTTTGTGTTTATTTTATTTTATTTCATCTTAGTTTGTTCAGTTTGCTTACCCACTGTTTTTTTTCATGTTTGTACTTGCGCTGTTCAATTTTCAGTCCTTTAACACCCTTCCTGTACTAATACTTTGTCTTTCAACACACCATTAACATATCTTTGCTCCATGACCTTCTAGTCAGCTAATCTGTGACCTTGTCCTATCTACACCTTCTCCTTTGTTATCTCTTGCCCCACCCCTACTTTACTTGCTTATAACCTTTTACATTTCTAATATTTGTCAGATCTGAAGAAGGGTCACTGACCTGAAACATTAACTCTGCATCTCTCTCCACAGATGCTGCCAGACCTGCTGAGTGTTTCCAGCATTTCTTGTTTTTATTTCATGTCTCACTAACTTGATTGAATTTTTTGAGGTGGTGACTAGATTTGTAGATGAGGATAAAGCAGTTGATGTAGTCTACATGAACTTCAGTAAGGCTTTTGATAAGGTCCCGCATGGGAGATTGGTTAAGAAGGTAAGAGCCCATGGGATCCAGGGCAATTTGGTAAATTGGATCCAAAATTGGCTTAGTGGCAGGAAGCAGAGGGTGATGGTCAAGGGTTGTTATTGCAAGTGGAAACCTGTGACCAGTTGTGTACCACAGGGATCGGTGCTGGGACCCTTGCTGTTAGTAGTATATTAATGATTTAAACGTGAATATATGAGGTATGATCAGTAAGTTTGCAGATGACATGAAAATTGGTGGTGTCGTAAATAGTGAGGAGGAAAGCTTAGATTACAGGGCGATATCGTTGGGCTGGTAAGATGGGTAGAGCAGCGGCAATTGGAATTTAATCCTGAGAAGTGTGAGGTGATGCATTTTAGGAGGACTAACAAGGCAAGGGAATATACAATGGATGGTAGGACCCTAGGAAGTACAGAGGGCCAGAGGGACCTTGGTGTACTTGTCCATAGATCACTGAAGGCAGCATCACAGGTAGATAAGGTGGTTAGGAAGGCATATAAGATACTTGCCTTTATTAGCTGAGGCATAATAATCATAATGATAATAATTATAAGAGCAGGGAGGTTATGATGGAGCTGTATAAAATGCTAGTTAGGCCACAGCTGGAGTACTGTGTACAGTTCTGGGCAAGGATGTGATTGCACTGGAGAGGGTGCAGAGGAGATTCACCAGGATGTTGCCTGGGCTGGAACTTTTCAGCTATGAAGAGAAACCAAAAAGGCTGGGGTTATTTTCCTTAGAGCAGAGAAGGCTGAAGGGGGACATGACTGAGGTATACAAAATTATGAGGGGCATTAGTGGGTTAGATAGGAAGAAACTTTTTCTCTTAGTGGAGGGATCAATAACCAGGGGGTTTAGATTTAAGGTAAGGGGCAGAAGGTTTAGAGGGGATTTGAGGAATTTTTTTTTTACCCCTGAGGGTGGTTAGAATCTGGAACACACTGCCAGAAGAGGTGGTAGAGGCAGGAACCCTCACAACATTTAGAAGTATTTAGATAAGCAGTTGAAATGCCACAGCATACAAGGCTGCAGGCCAAGCGCTGGAAAATGGGATTAGAATAGTTAGGTGCTTGATAGTCGGCACAAACATGATGGGCCGAAGGGCCTGTTTCTGCACTGTGTAACTCTATGACTTTAAGTTGAAATGTAACTTTCTGAGGTACAGTCTCCCTTGCATTTGAGCTACCTTTCTTTTTCAGAGAGGAGTGGTGTCTACTATTATGGCATGGATGATCCCAGTTTTCTCCTAATAGTTATGACCAATTTGTTTTCATCAATGTAACTACAATTTCTTGGATTGTTTAATGTGACCTGATTTATAGTGCATACAGCCTTTGGCTTACATGATACAAGTCTTCACAGGCATGAAAGTAAATGAACCACAGTGGCACTGTCACATCATTGCTTCTGATTAATGAGGAACTTGCTGAACTCTCAAAATTTTTGCACACTGCGGGCACCTATGAAGCACCTATGGACAACATTGAAATACTTACATAGAAACATAGAAAATAGGAGCAGGAGTAGGCCATTCGGCACTGCCTGCCATTCGGCCCTTCAAGACTGCATTTTTTATGATCATGGCTGATCATCCAACTCAGTAACCTGTTCCCGCTTTCCCCCCATATCCTTTGACCCCCTTTTGCCCCAAGAGCTATATCTAACTCCTTCTTGAAAACATACAATGTTTCGGCCTCAACTGCTTTCTGTGGTAGTGAATTCCACAGGCTCACCACTCTCTGGGTGAAGTAATTTCTCCTCATCTCAGTCCTGAAAGGTTTACCCCATACTTTAGACTATGACTCCTGATTCTGGACTTCCCCACCATCGGGAACATCCTTCCTGCATCTACCCTGTCAAGTCCTGTTAGAATTTTATAGGTTTCTATGAGATCCCCCCTCACTCTTCTGAACTCCAGCAAATATAATCCTAACCGACTCAATCTCTCCTCATACATCAGTCCCATCATCCCAGGAATCAGTCTGGTAAACCTTTGCTGCACTCCCTCTATAGCAAGAACATCCTTCCTCAGATAAGGAGAACAAAACTGCACATGAGGTGTGGCCTCACCAAGGCCCTGAATAATTGCAGCAAGACATCCCTGCTCCTGTACTTGAATCCTCTCACTATGAAGGCCAACATACCATTTGTCTTTTTTACCACCTGTTGCACCTGCATGCTTACCTTCAGACTGGTGTACGAGAACACCCAGGTCTCACTGCATATTCCCCTCTCTCAGTTTATAGCCGTTCAGATAATAATTTGCCTTCCTGTTTTTGCTACCGAAGTGGATAACCTCACATTTATCCACATTATACTGCATCTGCCATGCATTTGCCCACTCACTCAACTTGTCCAAACCACCCTGAAGCTTCTCTGTATCCTTCTCCAACTCACCCTCCCACCCAGTTTTGTGCCATCTGCAAATTTTGAGATATTACATTTAGTTCCCTCATCTAAATCATTAATATATATTGTGTATAACTGGGGTCCTAGCACCGATCCCTGCGGTACCCCATTAGTCACTGCCCGCCATTCGGAAAAAGACCCGTTTATTCCTACTCTCTGTTTCCTGTCTGCCAACCAATTTTCTATCCATTGTTATACACTACCCCCAATCCCATGCGTTTTAATTTTACACGCTAGTCTCTTATGTGGGACTTTGTCGAAAGCCTTCTGAAAGTCCAAATAAACCACATCCACTGGCTGTCCCTCATCAACTCTACTAGTTACATCCTCGAAGAATTCTGGTAGATTTGTCAAGCATGATTTCCCTTTCGTAAATCCATGCTGACTCTGATTCTACCACTGTTCTCCAGGTGCTCTGCTATAAAATCTTTGATAATGGACTCCAGAATTTTCCCCACTACCGACATCAGGCTGGCTGGTCTATAATTCTGTTTTCTCACTACCTCCCTTTTTAAATAGTGGGGTTACATTAGCTACCCTCCAATCTGTAGGAATTGTTCCAGAGTCTATAGAATCTTCGGAGATGACCACCAATGCATCCACTATTTCCAGGGTCACTTCCTTAAATACTCTGGGATGTAGATTATCAGGCCCTGGGGATTTATTGGCCTTCAATCCCATCAATTTCCCCAATACCATTTCTCTACTAATACTGATTTCCTTCAGTTCCTCCCTCTCACTAAACCCTGTGTTCCCCAACATTTCTGGTATGATATTTGTGTCCTCCTTTGTGAAGGCAGAACCAAAGTATGCATTTAGTTGGTCAGCCATTTCTGTTTCCCATACTAAATTTCCCTGTTTCTGACTGTAAGGGACCTATATTTGTCTTCCCCAATCTTTTTTTCTTCACATACCTCTAGAAACATTTACTGTCAGTTTTTATGTTCCCTGCAAGCTTACTCTCGTAGTCTATTTTCCCCTTCTTAATCAATCCCTTGGTCCTCCTGTGCTGAATTCTAAACTGCTCCCAATCCTCAGGTCTGTTGTTTTTTCTGGCAAATTTGTATGCCTCTTCCTTGGATCTAATGCTATCTATAATTTCCATTGTAAGCAATAGTTTGGCTACCTTTCCCATTTTACTTTTGCGCCAGACAAGAATAAACAATTGTTGCAGTTCATCCATGCGCTCTTTGAATGTTTGCCATTGCCTATCCACCATCATCCCTTTAAGTAACGTTTCCCAATCTGTCATAGCCAACTCATGCCTCATACCTTTGCAGTTTCCTTTATTAAGATTCAGGACCCTCTTCTCAGAATCAACTATGTCACTCTCCACCTTGATGAAGAATTCTATCATATTATGATTGCTCATCCCCAAGGGCTCTCACACAACTAGATTGTCAATTATTCCTCCCTCATTACACAATACCCAATCTAGGATGGCCTGTTCTCTAATTGGTTCCTCAACGTATTGGTCCAGAAAACCATCCCGTATACAGACCATGAATTCCTCTACAGCATTGCGACTAATTTGATTTGCCCAATCTACATGCAGATGTTCCTTTATCGCATGTGTCTCTAATTTCCTGTTTAATACCATTCCCGACATCACCACTACAGTTTGGAGGTCTATATACAACCCCCACTAATGTTTTTTGCCCCTTAGTGTTTTTCAGCTCTATCCATACAGATTCCACATCGTCAGAGCTAATATCCTTCCTCACTATTGCGTTAATTTCTTCTTTAACCAGCAATGCAACTCCACCGCCTTTTTGTTTTTGTCTGTCCTTCCTAAATACTGAATACCCCTGGATGTTCATTTCCCATTCCTGGTCACCCTGCAGCCATGTCTCCATAATCCCGACTATATCATACCCGTTTACATCTATTTGCGTGATTAATTCATCCACTTTATTGCGAATGCTTCGCGCGTTAAGGCACAAAGCCTTAAGGCTTGTCTTTTTAACATTACTTGTCCCCTTCCCACTATTTTTCACTGTGGCCCTGTTTGATTCTGGCCCTTGATTTCTCTGCCTATCACTTTTCTTATTTCCCTTACTGTCTTTTGTTCTGGTCTTTGATTCCCCCCCTCCTCTGAATCCTTGTAAAGGTTCCCATCCCCCCTAATTGAATGGGCATCAATAAACTGATTTGTACTTGACACGCAAGACAACATACATGCTGTTTTTCAGCACTATCTAGTCTTTCAAACAAGAGATGCAATAAGCAGAGGTCAAAACTTTTAAGACACCATGAAGTTTACTAAGTAAACAAGAAGCAGAGCTATTGAAATCAGAAGTACATTTTGAAAATCATTATCTTGGTTTTGTTTCTCTAATCTACTAAAAGTAAAGCTTACTACATAACAGACAGGAATATCACACAAATTGCAAGATAGTGAGTAACTTTATGTACACAATAGCATTGTGTGTTTGAAATACCCCCACTTTCCATCAGAAGCCTGGGAATGCAAATTAGAGTTTAGAATTTCAAAAGGGCAGCCAGACCTGCATAGTTGAACCCCTGAACCCCCCCCCCCCCCCCCAAAAACACCGTAAATCTATTTTTGGCCTGTTCCCCCCCAATACAAAGCAAATAAATGGCTTCCCCATTCCCCCCCCCCCACATAACACTTACATTTAAGATGTGACCTTCCCCCCACCAACTACACAAAGTCAGAGGTCATCCCTTTTCACCTCCCCTACACTACACATGCAGAGTTGAGTCAATTTCCACCCCTGCTCCTCCCCACTACTCTAAAAATTCCAAGATCCCCTCTTCCCCACCTCGGTGGCGGCAGCTGTCCCTGGATGGGAAAGTGAACGTGAATAAGTTCCGGACACCGCCCGGAAGATTGCGGACAGCTGGCAAGATCGCAGTGAAAGGTTTATTAATCATTTCCTTTACTTAAATATTTAAAACATGGTCCCGTCGCCCAGTGGCGGGGGAGGAGGCCTGCCACCGAGCCTTGCACTGCTGGGAAGATCAGACCCGGGCTCCGTGGTGGGCCGCTGCCGGTGCAATCTTCCACCCCCCCCCCACTATGGAGCCTGATGTCGGGAGCTCAACAAAATCCTGGCTTACGAGGTAGCAGGCAATAGCTCCCAGGACACAGTTATACCCTGAACATCAAGAATTTTCTTTTGATTTAGAGATACTGCCAATTCAAACAGTGTGACTGGACCTGCTGTTTGAAAGCCCTGTTTCTTCTCCTATGCTGTCCTTGATGTGAAAAGGGTAACAAATTAAATACCAAGGAGTCATTTTGTTGATAATGGGATTTTTTTTTGCGTATCAAAACATAAGCATCAATTTAATTTGAGCAAAGTGTGACTGTAATTTTGGCATTATTTAATTTTTTTCTACATTGAAGCATTTATAATTCATTACACAAACAGCTGTATTTCTTCTCCTGTTTCAGAGAATTGAAACAGCCAAAAGAATATTAACTTCCAGAGGGAGATGCTAAATAAGGTCCTGGATTTAAATATTTAATTTAAGCAGAACCTTTAGTAATATCAAGTATAATTTCAATGCTATTTAGCAAAGAAGGAAATATACTAATTAGTTTAACCTTCCCTTCAGTTTTATATTTCCAGGTTTTACCATTATTTCATGGGACAGCCTATTTGATATTGTACACAAGGACAGTTTGTGACAAGACTTATAATTTGTATTGCTTTTATTCAAAACAGTTTAGATCTCTATTGTAGAAACAGAAAGAACTCTAAGACAAAATATCAATGTTTAAAGATGTATTTAGAAAAAAATGGTTAAAATAGGGAGCCAAAACCTGGTTTGTGCACTTAATTTATGTAATAACACGAGTAAATACAGATTTTTATATCTAAATTTGTAGCCAAGTAACAGTTTTTACAATACACAGATGACTGCTGTGCTTAATTGTGTGTGCATGCACTCATGTTTGACAGAGAAGGGAGAGATGGAGAAGTGTTTGCAATTGCATAATGTCTGACTTAATATCAGAACACCATGAGAGATCTTATGGTAATAATTGAAAAGAAAGTGACACAGTGGGCGGCACAGTGGCTAGCACAGCAGCCTCACAGGTTCAATTCTGGGTACTGCCTGTGTGGAGTTTGCAAGTTCTCCCTGTGTCTGCGTGGGTTTTGGCCGGGTGCTCTGGTTTCCTCCCACAGCCAAAGACTTGCAGGTTGATAGGTAAATTGGCCATTATAAATTGCCCCTAGTAGAGGTAGGTGGTAGGGGAATATAGGGATAGGTGGGGATGTGGTAGGAATATGGGCTTAGTGTAGGATTAGTATAAATGGGTGGTTGATGGTCGGCACAGACTCGGTGGGCCGAAGGGCCTGTTTCAGTGCTGTATCAATAAATAAAAAATAAATCCCCTGATATATCAACTGCAGTTTTTTTTAAACTCAATTTTTGGCTTCTTTCTCTGACAAATTAATTTAGAAAGATTTCCATCTGAGCTTTTAAAAATGCACAGAGTACTTTAGAGTACTTTAAATACATATAATTAAACAACGCCAGAACATTTATTGTATTCACTAAGAATATCAGCATAACAAAAATGTGAAAGCAAAATACTGTGAATGCTGGAAACTGAAATAAAAACAGAAATTTTTGGAATTACTCAACAGGTCTGGCAGCATCTGGACAGAGAAACAGAGTTAACATTTCAGGTCGATGAATTTTCATCCAGTTCTGATGAAAGGCAATCAACCTCAAATATGAGGCTGAATTTTTCTGTGGGCTAAGGGACCCCAAAGTGGGGACCAAATGGGGATTCTAAGCTCGCACTTACCGGTAGCGGGACCGGATCGACAATTTTACCGGAGGTGATTTCCTAACTGGCCATCTCTGGGCCCACTCTTTGGAGGGAAAACCCCTTTGGGGAGATCGTTGGGGCTGCGAGGACTGTCTTTCCTGCTGCAGCACCTGCTTTGGTCGATGGAGCCTCTGGTTCCATTGGTCCCCTGGACTGCCGCAGGAAGGCTACCTGGTGGCCTCTCCACGCGGCAGTGTGGCTGCCCTGACACCCGCCACCTTGACTTAATGGTCCCTAATAAGGGCCTTAATTATGCAAATTGGTTGCCCACCTCGCTGGAGCAGCCAGTTTATCTGCACCTTGGCACACCTCCTGCTCGCCAGTGGGAAACTTCCCTGCTAGGAGACTTCATCAGGAAGCTGCCCTGACACGGTACCCTGCTAATTTACTGGCTTCCCTCGTCTCCATTCCCACCACCCAGGAACTGGGAAAATTCAGGCCATTAACTCTGTTTCGCTCTCTCCACAGATGCTGCCAGATCTGCTGAGTATTTCCAGCATTTTTTTCTTTGTTTTATAACAATGTGTCTCTAGATGTTAATAATTTCACATCAAAAGAATGAATGCATATCCCAATATTTTATTTAGTCCCATACATCAACCACAACAAATCAGATTAATAAATCACCTCAAGGTAATTAAACACAACAATATTTAATAGATATGCAAGGCTGTTTTTAAGAAAAATGTATGCACCCCTACCCACCTACAATGTTACAAAATTACTGGGTTTCATTCACAGGAATAAATTCAAGTTACAAATAATGACTTTGTTGTCAAGTTTCCACCCTACACATTTTCTTCTTAGTTTCAAATGACCCCATCCTTCAGCATGCAATCTCCAAGAGGTCAGATGGGCAGCTGATGTCTAGGATTGTGCTTGTGCTGCTATGACACAGCAAGTAGGTTGGGAGAACACAAGAGAAATGTGACTAGTCTCAATCCCCTGTTTATAGGTCATGAGAAGCACTTGTGCTTCATGCAGTCTGGGTTTGGGAGAGGATACCACTTGTTCACTGTACACCACTGCAGATTTTCTAAAATGTTGTTGCTGTATCCTGGAAAAATGTATTTTTTTGAAACTCACTGGTCTGCTAGTGTGAAAGTAGGCTGTCCTGATGCTCGTGATCGTCACAACTGCACGGCAGGAAACACCACAAGTTATATATTGGTGCTGTCTTAACAAGAATATAGTACTGATATGGATTTATTATTACAATCAATTTGTAACTTATTTTTATTTAGCAACAAATGAAATATTCTAATTTGTTTAATCTTCTCTTCCGTTATATATTATTTCTAAATTTTACCATAAGCTCATGGGACAGCCTCCCTATTTGACATTACACATAAGGACTGTTCAAGAAAAGATAATTTGTATTTTTTTAGTTAAAAAAAAGTTAACTTTAGGTCTCTAATGTGGAAGTAAACAGAAGGAAATCTAAGACAAAATAGGAATGTTTAAAGATATGCGAAGAAAAAATTATTAAAACATGGAGCCAAAATCTGGTTTGTGTGCTTTATTTGATTATATACGAGTAAATGTAGATTTTTAATCTTGTATCTAAATTTGTAGCCAAATAACACCTTTTACTACACATAGATGACTGCTGTGCTTAATTTTGTCCGTGTGCGCATGTATGACAGAGAGGGACGGAGGGAGATGGTTAGCCTACACTCTACAGCTAAGCAATGGGATTGGGCTTGTGGCATGGGAAGAGAGACTGTGGGTCAGGGCCAGGGCCTGGAGGTCAAAGATTGGGCAAACAGGGTCCAGTAGCAGCAGAATTTGGGTTGCCGACTGCGGTATGTAATTTTCTTTTTAACATAGGCGGTCTTTGGGGTTGGTTTTCCCTGAGAAAGCAAACCAATGTTACAGTGGGACCTGGAATAGCCCCTTATTTGCATATACAAATGGCCCAACACCAGTTTCAAGAGTGGGTAAAGTGAACCTTTCTTGGCTTTACCCAATATGGCAGTATTTTGAGACATGAGACTGCTGAGCACCTAAAATCCAGATGTTACCCAATTTAACCCACATTATATTTAAACCTAATTAATAACTGATGGAAAAAGGTACAATGCCAGATATTGGCTACTCATCCATAATCCCTAGGCTCTAATGGTTGGATATAATCAATGAAATGAACAGGCCTTACTCATTGAAGATGTGTTTACAATGCACATTACAGAAAAAAAAATCAGTTGCAGTAATTTATCTTCCTATTCTTTAATTTTAAGATTTAACTTTGTCTGATTGCTGGTTTCACTCACTGTAGTTAGATATTTGTGCTTCAGATTATTGAGTTAGTAGCGCTTTCAAACAACTCTCTGGATCAGTTAACTTCCCTACAAGAAGATGGAAAGCATTTTCCAGTAAGATGCTACACCAAGTTATAGGAAAATTAGTGACCTGTAGCTTCCACACTGACATGATTTACAAGCCACAAAAGTAAAATTCCAGGCATTTATTTGTTGTTGCTAAATTCCTCAAACCACCTCATGAACTAGTCTAAAATAATGTAGATGATGAAGTAATAAACTGAAAACCACAACTATTGCCTGGCTCAGTCAATAATTTACATGTAGGTTATACCCGATTTATTCCTGGCAACCAGTACAACTTAAATACAGTGTAAAATATTTATTACGACTGCTACATGGATTAAGTTTCAGTTGGCAGCATTTGTTACCAGTGAGCAGGTTGTGAATTCAAGCCTCATTACAAACTTGAGACTGTCAGCTAGGCTGACACAGCAGTAGAGTACTGAGGGAGCTCTGGATTAGGCAGAGACTTGTGTGTGTTGGAAGAGATGTTATACTGAGGTATAGATGTAAAAGATACCATGGAATCCAGAAGCGCAGGAGTTTTCCCAGTGCCCTAGCCAACATTTATTTCTCAATTAAAAGCAAAATACTGCGGATGCTGGAAATCTGAAATAAAAACAAGAAATGCTGGAAACACTCAGTACTCTTGCCCCAACCCCACTTTACTTGTTTATAACCTTTTACATTTCTAATATTTGCCAGTTCTGAAGGGTCACTGACCTGAAACGTTAACTCTGCTTCTCTCTCCACAGATGCTGCCAAACCCGCTGAGTGTTTCCAGCATTGCTCATTTTTACTTATTTCTCAATCATCACCACCAAAAGTGATAATTTAATTTACTGTTTGTGGGACCTTGCTGCTTGGAAATTAGTTGTTGTATTTGTCTACTTAAAAGTAACTACACTTAAAAAAAAAATTGGTTATAAAACACCTCTGAATGTCCTGAAGTGAAGTCATACAAATGCTAGTTTTTTCTCCCCTTCAGGAATGAGACAATATGTTCCCCTATCCTCCTTTAAATCTCTTTATGCTATGCATCATTCTCTGGGCAAGAAGGCTTGGAGGTAACCAACTCATTAGTCACTTTTATGCAACTCTTAGCTCACTGCTAACACAAATGGATAGAATTAAGATCGAATGTGTGATGTCACAAGATCATGACTGGTTAGAAATTACTGGAATTTAATTGTGCTGCTCTTATGAATATTGTTTAAAAACTATTAATTATGTTCTGCATTTTTTTTTAAAAAGAAAAGATTCAGACATTTGCTCCAGGATTTTGCCCCCCTGATGGGTGTGCGCACTGAGGTGGGTGGACAAAATTTCATACCACCAGCTGCACTTGCCGTTTTCCCAGAGGTGGGATTGGGGTAGGGGGTAGGTTACAGCAGGGGCTGCCCACCTGCAAGAGGTGGGTAGCCAATTAAGGGCATTTAAAGGCTACTTAAGGCCGATTGTCAGAGGCCACCTGGAAAATTCCAGTCGCCCACCCCCTCACGCCACCATCAAGGCCTAGGCCGGCTGCCTGGAGGCACCCTCCCAGCGGCAGACCGGGGGAAGGCCAGCATTTCAGGCAGGCTGAGAGGCCCGCCTTCTTGATCACAGCTGCGGCTGCAGGCCACCCTATGGTGGCCCGGCTGCTGATTCCATTTTTTATTTAGAAATTTAAAACGTTGGAGAGAGGGCGCCTCAAGACGGAGGTGTCCTCTCTCTTACCTGAAAAGGTCAAGCTGCTGGTCCTTCTGAGCTGGAGGGCCTCCTACTGGCCCTTCAATTTAAGAGAATCCTTAATTGGATGGCTAGCTTGCCCTCTGGCCACTAATTGGCCAATTCAGGAAATAGTCATCTGGCAGTGATTTCCCCCCCCCCCCCCAGTGAGGGCTTTTGACCCCCATTTGACCAGACATTGGGGACCCAACACAAAGTACTGCACTTGAATCTGTTGGAAAGTTTGGAATGGAGATTATACAATACCATTTTCTCCTTACCAATTATATTAGGAATACAATAATCTCACTCAAAAAAACATACCCAGGTTGGCTAGCAAAATATATTTTCCCCTTACCCAAGCAAAATCCTGGTTAATCCTTTGACTGCAGCTAATTTAAAGAAAAAATTCTTTCATGCGATATGGGCATCACTGGCAAGGCCAGCATTTGTTGCCCATTCCTAATTGCCCTTGACAACTGTGTGGCTTGCTAACCCATTTTGGAGGGCAGTTAGGAGTCACCACATTGTTGGGAGCCTGGAGTCACACGTAAGCCAGACTAGATAAGGAAAGCAGATTTCCTTCCCTAAAGGACATTAGTGAACCAGATGGGTTTTTACAACAATCAATGATAGTAATGGTGCCATGAAACGGAGGTTAGCTTTCAATTCCAGATTTTTTTTTATTAATTGAATTCAAATTCCATCAGCTGCCATGGTGGGATTTGAACCAGTGTCCCCAGGGCATTAGTCTGGGTCTCTGGATTACTAACTCATTGACATTACCACTTTGCCACGATCTCCCCCATGGCCTCTGGTAGAATTTTAGCAGAACCAACCTGCTTGCAGCGAGGCGGGGGTGGCAGCAGGTCGGGAACTTGATCCATCCCTCACAGTTACACTGCACAAATGTCATTCCATCTTCTCCACATATTCCATTTCTCAAACACATAACTCTCACTTTCTCTCCTTGCAGAAAAGAGCACCCAACTCCAGGGAAAGGTAGAGAATCAGGGGTGGCACTGTAGTCACAGCCCCCCTGACCACTGCAGAGAAGGAAAGCTTTGGAGGTCAGCAAGTGGCAGAGTCCATGGGCATAAGCAATGGACAGATAGGGGTAGCCACAGACTTGGGTGACAGAATTAGATATTACGATATAATTTGGCACATAAGTCACTCATGTTGAATTGTTGCCACAGCTAACAAATATCAAGATCTGCACTACGTAGACTATGAACCCTTTACCTATGTCAGTTCTAATTCATATCTTTCATCTCCCACGGGTTCTTCAAGGGTGATGGAGGAGGGTAAAGAGCCTTCCGAGTAAGCCGCACACTCCGAGCGGGACACCATCACATGACTCACACATACCTTCCATCAGTGCAGGAACACACCTCAGTGGGGACTCCAAGAGATATAGTTAGGTTATCACACTGAGGAGCACATCACGTGAGAAGAGGTAGGTGCTGGAGGCAGGGGAAGCAGTAGAGAGTCCCCTTCAGAGGGCGTAGGACATTTCAAGCTCTGTTCAGCTGGATGCAGATGCTAAATCTCAGGGGTCATCCAAGAGGTCACTTCTGGAGCAACAACAGGAAATGTGTGCAGTAATGTCAGCAATTTCAGAGGGTCTGCACATCCACAGAATGAGATTTCAGGAGTCCATCTCTCCCGTGGATGCCATAATTGCTCAGATCTTAGTGCTGATATTCACCTCCATGGAAAACGTGGCCACCTGCACAAAGTATCAGACATCGCAGGCCACTGAATACGTGTTTGCCCTGCACACTCAGTCTGCCACTTTAAACAGGCTGGAGGAAAGACTCACCTTGGCCATTCAATGCCTCACTGAAGCGAAGCAAAGTGCTCTCCAGCTCTTAGCCAACAGGGAGGTGTAGGTGGGCCATGAGGAAGATGGAGAAAGGGCAAATGGAAGCGGGGACTTTTCAAGCGTTTCTACTTCTCATCCCTTATCCCATACCCCAACCCCCAGACACACCAGAGTCCCATATGCTATCTCCTGCCCCGATCACAGAGTGTGCTCCTGCCCTGGTGCAAGTGGGGCAGGCTTTGGCAGGGCTCTCATGGGCTCCAAAACCCAGAGGATGTCTGTTGCGATAGTGTATTTGTTAGCATGTTATATATAATCATTTAAATACAAGTTTATGCTAATCTGTAAGTCATCACAGGAAGTGATGCAATATCACATGATTCAGTTCTCCTGCAGTCAGTCAGCACATGTAAATTGAAGCAACAGCACATCTCCATTAAAGGTCTGCATTCTAAACCTTTATGCCAGCCCTTCAGCTTTGTTTGATTTGGTCTAGCAAGAGATAATACAACAATGTCTACCACAGGCATTTCAGCTGACAGAGCAGGGGAACAAACAGCCTGCCTCCAGCTCTGCTGAAACCACAGAGGCAGCACCATGTTGGAATAAGAGGAAGTGGAAGAGAAAGACCTATTAGTTACACAAGGGTCACTTGGGTGCTTATTGTGCAAATGTATCCCACTGTACCTCGTTGTTTGTGGGATGAGCACAATGAGTTAAAACAGTTTTCAAATATGAACAGGGTTGCTTTGTAAAGGCTGAGAACTGACGGAACAAGTCTTGCGAGCACAAGCCTTTCACATAGGCAGGTGAGCAGCTATACAGTTTCAATCTTTAAAGACTTCCCAGCCTGTCAGTTTCATTGATCAATCACGCTCCAGCTTTATTCACTCTGGCGAGTTCCAGAGAGTTTGGGGAACCAGATCTCTGGCTGTTAAAGCCAGAATTCTGGGTTAAAGGCATAATTAATTGGATATTTACATAGTTAAATGACTGACCAGGCAGCTCCACTGGGGTTTCCCACATGACTCTGTACACACCTCAGTAAAAGCCGTCACAGGATTTTGTTGGGTTTCTGACACGTTGGCATTTTTGGGGATTTAACCACCAATCCCGCACCCCATCCCCAACCCACCTGCACCAGAACCTGCTCCCACCTCGGCAGTTAAAATTCTGCTCATGGAAGTAGATATTTAAGAAATAAATTAAAGAAAAACAGTAAACCAAATTATTTAATTTGTTGAAATACTTAAGTTGTTAAATTAAGTGCAATATAGATTCCATAATTAAATGGTTTATGCTAGTCTTAAGAATACAAATCACCTCTTAATAAATGAAGTCTATTTGCTCCCATTAAGCATTGTTGCATGCACCATTAACAGTTTTACAATATGCTAGCTATGGTCCCCAGTAATGTTAATCTTTTCTTTCATCTTGCCTTCAAGCTTTAATAACTCTTGATAAAATATTTCAGCTGTTTCGACATCAACGTCCATCTAAGAACACAAAGAACAACCAATTATTTCAATGGAAGCTGTTATAGACAGGTCACCATAATTATTTATTTCCATTAATTATGTAAAAATCACTGGCAGCTTTTAGAAATTCTGAATAGCAATGACGCTGTAATTGATTTTTGGGGAGCATTTCTCAGGTAGCAATAGAGTCCTGATCTATTTGGACTAATATTGAAACATGGAAAACTGTTATTTTACCAAGAATTCAAATTAGCAGCCTTTGACCGTACTTAAATCTGATGCCATAAAATCCCAAGTCTTGTTGCAAAAGATTGAATAAAAGGAATTATAAATACTTGTATGACATTCACTGCATCTTTGTACTACTGGTTTTAATCATACCACTTTCAATCACCTAACCTTGCGTGAGGATACGTAATTATTCCCTAATCCAGATGTACAGCTGTGGTATTTCACCATTGGGTCCAGTGACTCTGGCTTCTGTGTGAACAACCAAACCTAGAAAATTGAAAGAGAACAGAAATGGAATTGCCATATAAAGTTATTTTTCTTTCAAATGACACAAGCCAGTGGGAAAGTTAGAACAAAATATGACATTTCTCTTGTAGTGCACCAACTCCTCACACTGATACATGACAGGTCTATGATTACCTTCCAAATAAGGAATTCACATTCTCCAAAGATCTTACATCACCCCTAAACCAGCCCTATGGAAAGAATCTAATGCATTTTGTTATTAGGCAGATTAAAGTAGGATGCAGGTCAATCATAAACTTTTGTTTAAACTCAAAAAAGTGTGGGGTGTGGGCAGATCACCAGCAAAGGCAGAGGTAGACTGTCTCCCTACATGTAGAGAATTGCATTAGTAGTCAATGGGTCACTCTCAGGGTCACTTATAGCAGCCAGCCAGTCATTGAGGAGCAAGTCAATGCTGCATCCAGAGAACTATGACCCAGTAAGGCCAAAAGATGAAAAAAGGGTAACATGCCCTTTGAATGAAAATAATTATCTTTTGTCAGGATTTAGTTATTTCATTAGAACTGATCCATACACCAAGGGAGAAAGCTTCTCTCGCCACAGATGCTGCGACACCTGCTGACTATTTCCAGCATTTCTTGTTTTTATACCAAAGTTAGCTTGTTCTGCCATTTTGCAACATTGTGGGGGTTTGGGGAAGCTACCATTGGAATTATACTGCTATTGCCAAGAATCCACTGAATATTAGAGGCAAATGATACACAGACTGAGTCCACATGGCTACAAAACTGAAAACATCAGAGGTGAGATACTGGGCTTGCACAAATCAAGTTTTTTGATGGAAGATTTTTATGACAAAAATGATTATAAATAGAAAGTACCAAAATAATCAGGTTGCAAAGAAACAGAAAAAAGGTACCAGTAAATATTTTCATCAACTTGAGATTGAATATTTTATGCCCAGTTTAACTTGTGATGATTAGTATATATATATATATATAGTTAGTATCTATATATCTAGCTATATAGTATCTGTAGTATCTATCTATATATATATATATATGTAAAAAATATTCTACATCTCAAATTACAAATTTGTAGCTATGAAAATTGTTCATAGCCCAGCCATGTTGTGCCTATCTTTTTTCCACTTCATCCCTAAAAACAGGAACTCATGCTGGAGTATGGTTCACTTAGTGACATCTACACTCCAGTACTTCACCCATGTGACCATTCTTTGTGAGTCCAGTATTGGTAGGAGATTCAATCATGGGGTATGTCAAAGCTAATCACAATTCTGTTCTTCACTACACACTTTCCAGTAAAGGTGTTACGACCCAGTGACAAAGGTGTCTAGGGGTCCCTCTCAGCCTTCACCTGGTCATATCGTAACACGGTTTAATTTTAAACACACCGTGTTTTTAGCTCCCCTTGGTGAATCCTTGTTCACCGCTTTCCAATTATAAGGCAAAGAAACCAGCACAAACAGGCTTTCTTAGGTTTAAAGAAAAGTTGAAATTTATTCAACATAAACTCTAATTGGGTTAATGCCTACGGATAGATGATGCACCCCACGCTAGCATGCATACACGATACACACATACAAATAGAGACAGAAAAGAGAAGAAAAATAATGTGGAAAAGTTTGAGGCAAGATCTGATGAGTTGTTGTTATGGTTCTTTGAGCTCATTGTAGAGTCCTTGATTGTAGGTAGATCTTGTTTTTCGTTGGGGCCCAGTATTCTTCTTAAACCTTGTTCGCTGTAGGAGACTTTTCTCTCTTGGGATTCATGTGTCTTCGGTGGATTCAGAGGCTTGTGAGAAAGAGATGGGAGTAGTCAGGAGAGATCTTCTCAGTTCAGGAGCAAACAGACTTTCTGCCTTCAAACTCTCTGTGGCCAGTTCAAAAGAAAACTTTGGAACAGCCAGGTAGTCATGTGACCAGCTGGCCTAACTAGTTCCGGCCCTTGTGGATTGTATCCTCCTTAGCAGGCACTGGAATGCGCTTCCTCACCTTTGATGTCTGTTAGTATGTAAATGTCGTTTTCCAGTCACAGCTGGTTTGTTTAACAAGTTGGAGTGAGGAAATAACAACAGTTAAAAATCGATGTTCATGACAAAACTAATGTGCCTCATTCTTGGCAGGTGGGGGCCTCGCATGACAAGGGGTTAATGGAGTGTAAATGGGAATTCTGAGGAGCCCTGGATAATTGTGTCCCAGAGACAGAGGCCAATTAGTATAACCAACTGGAACAAGGTTGGGATCAGTTAATTCACTACCAACACAGCACCAACTACCTACATTTATATAGTACCATAAATAAAGAGAAACATCCCAAGGTGCTTTCAAAATAAACACAAGGAAAATCAGTCACTGAGCCAGGAAGGGTGAGATTAGGAGTTACTAAAGGAGGTATTTAAAAAAGTAGGAAGAGATGTAGAGACTGGTTTAGCCAGTATCTAACAAATAGCAGGGCTAAGGCAACTGAATGTTCTGTGATCAATTGTGCAGCAAAGGGGAAAGAAAGCCTTGAGTTGGGAAAGAATGCTCAGAAAGGGATATAGGGTTTGGAGAATGCAGAGATAGGGAGAGGCACAACTTTTTGGATAAGGACAAGGACTTTGAATTTAATGCAATGAGGGGCTGGGTGTAGAGGTAGTACAGGTTGTTACAGGTCTGTTAGCTACGCTGGTGGGAGTAATTGGAAATGAACTAAGAGCATTGCTTAAAATGTATATTGTGCATTAAAAGGTTATGGCTTGTGTGGACATTCCCCCAATACAACAGTACCCACATGTAATAAAAGCCAAATAACTAAACAAATATTAGTTTTCAATTTTCATGCAAATGAAAAGGACTTGAAGCTCCAACTCTTAACATTGCATCATTTATATCCCCATGCGTTTCTAGTCCTAACATGACTAAGTTAGTCTCTTTGCTACTAAAATATTTGAGACTTTGACCATGACTGGGGAGATGTAGTTGGAAAGTTCAGTAGTACAAGAGGTCTGAACTAGTTTGGAAAAGGTGTCTTAAATAAATGCAGTGAATAAGTGTGCAACCTTTTGAATCTTGGGTTAGGTTTAGAAATCTAAGGAACCATTTATTGTCAAGGCAAGTAGAGGCTAGACTGTATAAAGGCAGCTACAGAACTCAAAGTGCAGTGAGAACTGGAATTCTATGCACAGCTGTCTTGCAACAAATACCACTGTAATATTTTACATTTTACTTTGCAATACAAATTAAAACATTTAAATTGCCTGACTTTGCATGCAGCACTGAGGGGAAAAGGCTGTCAATGTCACAGAGCAGATCGTAGTAGTTATAAGCAATAGTCACTTATGTTGGAAAACAACCCAAAGCTCTTTAGAATTCATATTCTGCCAAGGTTAGATGTCCATAAACTGTCTATACTTCCCATTCCCTGACTGAGAAGTGGGCCTTTGTTATGTTGAGCTAGTTACAAAGGAACAGAAGAGCAACGAGTGTGATTTGTGAGCCCACAGCTACCAATTATGCCAAAGTTTTAAGTTCATTTAAAAAAAAAGATCTCTTGCGAGTAGCAGTGTTGAACCACCAGCATGTTACCATTACCGGCAGTATCATGCAGAGGTTTATGCCTTAATATGTATGGTGTTTAATGCTCGCATTTCATCTGATGACTCTCAATGTATGTACTCATGGGAATTTACCTGACTCGTCTCTACTAGGCAATGTCGTTTGCAATACATGTAGAAGAAATTTAGTGACTGTCCTTTGGGAATAAAATTTGACCACTAAAGATCTTAAAACTTTGTTTCACACAAGTTGTTGACAATAAAGGATTACAATTTATTTTCACGATCTTCAATAAAGTAGACTTCTTTTCAGGTTACATACCAATGCTTCTGTTCCATTATATGGGCTCCGAGTAAACGAGTTTGTGAATACACAAATCTGAAGAACAGGACAATAACACAAACATTATTAAAAGTGCAAACTCAACATAGCGGCTGTTCTGAATGGATGAAAATGCTAGAGATATTCTACTCACTAGCCACATAATGGGTGTAATTAATGTCCAGATGAAAGGAGGAAAGATACCATAGGTCAAATTAGTCAAAACAAAACCGGGACACACCACACTAGAAAACAGGCCCTGGAATCAACAGCAGATAGAAAGACCAAGTTAAATTATGCATATGACCAATTCCAAAATCCCTTCTCACACTTGAAGACAGCAACATGTTTAGAGAATAACCATTCAACAGATAAGATGTAATTTTGGCAATGAAGCAGAATGCAGGCTCAAAGACAGATTCCTCACATGATACATGTAAGGCACCCAATCTACAACTCGAGCCTATAATAGAATCGTAGAGTTATACAGCACAGAAACAGGCCCTTCGGCCCATTGTGTCTGTGCCGGCCATCAAGCACCTAACCATTCTAATCCCATTTTCCAGCACTTGGCCTGTATCATTGTATGCTATGATGTTTCAAGTGCTCATCTAAATACTTCTTAAATGTTGGGAGAGTTCCTGCCTCTACTACCCCTTCAGGCAGTGTGTTCCAAATTCCAACCACCCTCTGGGTGAAATTTTTTTTCATCAAATCCCCTCTAAACCTCCTGCCTCTTAACTTAAATCTATGCCCCCTGATCATTGATCCCTCCACTAAGGGAAAAAGTGTCTTCCTATCTAAACTATTAATGCCCCTCATAATTTTGTATACCTCAATCATGTGTCCCCTCAGCCTTCCCTGCTCTAAGGAAAGCAACCCTAGCCTTTTCAGTCTCTCTTCATAGCTGAAATGCTCCAGCCCAGGCAACATCCTGGTGAATCTCCCCTGCACCCTCTCCAGTGCAATCACATCCTTCCTATAGTGTGGTGCCCAGAACTGTACACAGCACTCCAGCTGTGGCCTAAATAGCATTTTATACAGCTCCATCATAACCTCCCTGCTCTTATATTCTATGCCTCGGCTAATAAAGGCAAGTATCCCAAATGCCTTCCTACCACCTTATATACCTGTGCTGCTGCCTTCAGTGATCTATGGACAAATACACCAAGGTCCCTTTGACCGTCTGTACTTCCTAGGGTCCTACCATCCATTGTATATTCCCTTGCTTTGTTAGTCCTCTCAAAATGCATTACCTCACATTTCTCAAGATTAAATTCCATTTGCCACTGCTCCGTCCATCTTATCATGCCCATCTATATCTTCCTGTAATCTAAGGCTTTTCTCCTCACTATTTACATAATATTTATTTATATAGTGTTTTAGAACACATCATGTTGATAGTTAAAAGGTTTTCCAGATTTTTTTTTTTTTAAATGCATTTTGACTATGGAAACAACTAGTTTTCATTTTTCCTATGGAAAATAATGGCAGCATTACTGTGCACTGCCATAAACAGTAGTCACTTTTCTTTCTCTTTTATCAGTCAATGGAAGTGCACAGTAATGTGGAATGTGTTAATATTACTTTCTCCATCCTTACTCCAACCTCTCCCTCCTTTTATGGACTGATTTTCATAAGACACACTAGAAGTACACAACCTGGGCACTAAAATAGCAATACAAATCCAGCATCTGTTATACAAAGTGTGCATGCGTGCACATGTATGCAACAGGCCATCCTACTGACAGAAAAGTTGGGAAGGGCCACAATGCAAGGTTACATTGTTATAGGGGGAAATTTTACGTTCTCCCCTGCGGCGGATTTGGAGGCGGGGAGAGCGTAAATACAGGAGGGATGGTGATGGACGCAGGGGTTCCTGCGTCCACCAAAGTTTAGTCTGGGACCGGAGGGCCTGTGAATGGCCTTCTCGCCATGCTGCCAATTGAGGCCCTTAACTGGGCAATGAACCCTGAATTATGGGCCTCTTCCCACCGCAGCTGCAATTAGCCATGTGGTGGGCAGCCATGTTGCCGCACAGGGTTCTGGGGCAGTGTCCCTCGTTAAAAGGCACTTAGTGCCTAAATGAGGGAACTGGCATCAGGAAGGGGGGGGGGAGCCTGCTGAGGGCCTTTGCTGCTGACCTCCCCTCTCCCGTGTCGCCTACCCTGACCTACCGAGGCCTCCGGTAGGTGCATCTGTGGTGTCACTGCAGCTGCGGGCCTTCGATTGGCCAGTAGCTCTGCAAGGCAAGGACTTCAGGCAATGGGGTCCCTGATCCTGTGGAAGGCCCGCCACTGTCCACTCAAGTGCGTGACTGGCACTAAATTCGGTCGGTGGGCCTTCCAAGAGAAGAGACAACGTGAGGATCGCAGCTTCGGTTTCGCTGGACGTAATAATCCCTGCTACCAGGATAAAATTCCCCCCATAGTCTTGTAATGGGCAGAAAATTCTGACACCCCAATTTTGTAAGTGCTTCATGACTTAAAAGTATGCATATACACAGGCCCACTACAGTTCACTACACCAGACAAAATTTGAAGATTTGTTTCTAAATCAATTTCAAGCACAAACTTTGACAATGTTACTTTTCACAAATAGCATGTTCAAATTTACTAATATGTCTCATCACAGTCTTTACACTTTCATTAAACTGCATTGCAACAATTGATACCAAGTTTACCTTGCTATTATAGTGCTTGTTCAAGCCTACACTCAGCAGATCAGTTGCATATTTGGAAGAACTGTAGGATTCCTGGCCTTGGCTATGCTGGTAGTCAGTCAGACTGAAGGCAGATTTCCTTGCATTGCTCGAAGATGTCCAAACCAGCTGTGATGCACAACCAGCTTGACCGAGTACAGGTTCCAGGTTTCGTATCTAGGAATAGACATTTTTATTAAAAAATGAATAGTTTAGTTGTACAACATTTTCGGTTGTCTCTATCTCAATATTTTCCTCATGAATTCTTTTCTTCTCTCATGTTGCCTTATAAAAGAGCCTAAGGCAAATTCACATCTTGGTCACACTAGACGTTTCCTTGAACATGGTATAAATCTTTATCAATTTTTTTTTTTTAGGACCATCTATTGCTTCCCTCCCCCCCACCACACCCCCTAATTTTCTTCATTGTAAACTCTGGTAATAATTCACTTTTTTTGGAATAGCAGAAAGTTGAGATCAAATTTTAAACCTGGAATTACTAAATTTTGGCATAAAATATAAAGGTGGATGCAGCTTATATGTAAAATGTGAAGAAATTACAATTTATATAGTGCAATTTAAATGTAAATATACAGATCATTAAATGTGACAGGTGATGTAATAGAGATAGAAGTGGGTAGGCTTTCTGGCAGACAATAATGGGTTTGGAAATTCAGCTCGAGTTGAATAGGAAATAGAAATCCTCTGGTTCACCCTGACAGTGGATAGGAAGGGGGAGGGAATGTGACTACGGAACAGAGTTTGTGAGGGGGCAAAGACAATGGTTTGGTCTTTCCAATGCTTCAACTGGAGGAACTTGTGGCTCATCCAAGTCTAGATATTGAACAAGCAATATGATAACACAGGGGTAGTAGTGGGTTTGGGCGTTGCCAGTGTATATGTGGAAGCTGTGGATGATGCTGTCAACAGGCAGCATATAGATAAGGAAGAGGAGGGGGTGCCAAGTAGAGATCCTTGGGGGACTTTGTGGTAACTGTGGATCAGGACGAGAATCCACTGCTCGAAATGCTGGGCAATGATTGAATAGCTATTTCTCGCCTTGACTGGAATCAAGTGAAAGTAATCCCCCAAGATGGACAACAAGGAAATGCACTGGAGGCAGTTAGTGCTATCAACCACATCAAAGGCTGCAGAGAGGTCAAGGAGAACAAGGAGGCACAACATACCACCAGAGTCACAGAGCATGTAATTTATGATACAAAGTGATTCATGACAACGCTTCGTCAGCGCCGTCATCAGGATGCGCCGCGGTGCGCACATGCGCAGACGGTGTCCTGCCCTCTGCGCGTGCGCTGCGGTCCGGCTTGCCAGGACCGTTTTGCGCATGCGCAGATGACACGGTACGCACATGCGCACACGGTCTCCTGATCTCTGCGCATGCGCTACCGTCCGGCTTGCCACGGACGCTTTGCGCATATGACGTCATCGCGTTACGTCGTCTTCCTCGGGCAACGCGCCAGGTTGGCCTCTGCGCATGCGTCAATCTTCGGATATTCACGCATGCGTCAAAGCTTCGGCGCGACTTTTTGAAAGTGGAAGGAGGAGAGGTTTCGTTGGGCATTTTCTTGCATTTTATCTGAATTATTTAGTCGTTTTGGAGACTTGCTTCATTTTTATTAGACACAGGAGATTGTTCCAAGGTAAGTTGCTCTGCCTTTGTAAGTTGCTTTGAAAACATTTCCATTGTCTGGGGCACCGCATGTGCTCCAGTCCCTGTTGTGAGTTGCTGTGTGCAGGCAGTACATGTGCTGCAACCTACCATCTAAACGGTCACTTTTGTTTTTGTAACGTTTTAATGGAGTGCATTCTGTATTTCTTATCTCATCTCATGTTTCCCGTGTGGTCCCTTAATAGCCTTCCTGAACTTCAAACTTCGATCATGGCAACATCAGTAGATTCCACAGAGCAGTACCTTGCCACCTTCACAACCCAGGAGTTTGAGAGTTATGACGACTTCAGCAGTAAACTTGAGATGTTTCAACAGGTAGCATGGTCTGCAGGCACATCCTGTGATGTGCCTTGTTATGTTTCACTATGTTAACAATGCTATTTAAATGCGCTTTGCTGTTGTGCTTACAGGCAACAGGGAGTCTATTTAAAAAAGTGAGCACCCATACGCTTGAGAGTGAAAACAAGAGACGGCGAGTCGAAATTCCCATCCGCTTTAAGTATGCCTCAGTGAGGCTGTGCTGTGTACACTATGGGCAGCCACGCATCCGTTCCACTGGAGTGAGACCGAATCAGAGGTAGGTGCTGCGGTCACTACATTTCCACTTGTGTAGCTTGTCAGTCCTGTAAAGCTGTTCCTTGATGTGCATTGAACCGAGATTCGATTTGCAGTATCAATACATCTTGTCAGTGAGATCCTGTGCCCACAAAGCCACGCGCATACCGCCCCCGTGTCTACGGACTGCCTTTGTTGTGATTTCCTGGATAGACCAATGGCTGGGCGACCACCTCAGTGCAACCTCCTCTGGACTGCGAAACAGGTGCGCACCAGATGTTGGGACCTTGTCATGGTGCACATGTAAACTGCTGCCAGCAACACACCTGGGGATGGCTGGCGTTTTCGTGAGGGCACGAGGCACGTGGGGCGTGCTCATTGAATGTCTGTGTTACTTTTCAGGTATCTCGCGCTGGGCTGTGAGGTCTTCATCAGTGTGAAATTTAATACGAACAAGAACAAACTGTGTGTCAGCTCCTACCATCTTGTGCATACTGGTCATGTTTTGCATCCAGAATGTTTACGCTTCTATGCAAGGCGACGACAACTGAACCACGATGAAAGGCAGAAGGTAGAAGAGTTGGTCAAGCTGCAGGCTGGGAACAAACAGCTGAAGGATTATATCGAGCGTTCATTCAATAAGACCGTGACCCTTAGTGACGTTAGAAATGCAAAATCCCGGCTCAAAACAGGGGATGACAGCATGGATGCGCTGTGTGATACGCTGGAGAAGATTCAGCAGGACGGGGCTGCAGTACGGGTTGGCCTGCAGGGAAGCAGCATCCTCTATATTGCCTTCATGACACCAGCCATGAAGGCCCACATGCAGGCCTTTCCTGAACTGCTGTTCATGGACGGAACGTACAAGGTGAACAAATGCGGCTACCCTCTGTACCAAGTGATGGTGCAGGACAATGTTGGTAGGGGCAGGGCTGTATTCTATGCCATAGTGAGGAATGAGACGGCTCAGATGCTGGACGAGATTATGGGTGTTTTTGTCGATTTCATGGGATCCAGCGCCTGCCGCGTGAGATCAGCCATTGTGGATAAAGACATCAATGAGATCAATGCGATCAGAAAGCATCTCCCAGCTGCAACGGTTCTCCTCTGTCAGTTCCATGTGATGCAGAGCATGAGGAGGAAGATCAGCAGCTACCCATTGAATGGTGAACTGAGGGATCAGTTGTTTATGATCTGCAAGGAAATGGTTCATGCACCTTTGGAGGAGAAGCTCACAAGTTGTGTAGAAAGGATTGGACACCTCTACCCACCCCTGCAGGACTACCTGCTTACAAACTGGATTCCACAGAAGGAGATGTGGGCAGCATGTTCACGTGGTAAAGTCCTAACGTTTGGGAACAACACCAACAATCGCACTGAGTCAGAGAATGGCAAGATAAAGCACCTGCTCCACTCCTCTTCATCCATGAAGGAATGCATCTCAGCGCAGATCTTCCACAATAGTGTCCTGGATCGGGAGCGCTCCTATTGCACATTCACGCAGGGAGCCTCTTTCAAGCGCATCGCAGAGGCACCAGCAGATCTACAATCATTTTCCACGGGATTCACCAGTCATGCTGTGAAGCTGATGCATCAGGATCATAGCCACATTCAGCGAGTACATGTCAAGGAGCAGGATGAAGGCACAGTGACTGTGATTTCTGGTGCCAAACAGTACACACTGCAGATACATGATGGCCAGGCTACCTGCAGCTGCATCTTCTCCATTCAGACTTTGTTGCCCTGCAAACATGCTGTTGTTGTGCAGAGGCATCTGGGTCTGCCTTTGGACAGGCTTGCCCCCAACTGCCGCTGGCGTGCATCTCAGACACCAACGACGACAGGCATGGCTGCTGCAATTGTGATTACAGAGGAACAGCCAAGGCCCCTCAGCTACAATGAAAAATACCGCTTGCTTTCAGATCAATTGTACCAGCTACAACAGGCCGTTCTGCAGAGTGGAACGGCATCATTCATGAGGAAACTGGACTGGCTGCGGCAACAGACTCTCCGCTGGCAGCAAGGACTGGCTGATGAGATGGAGCCATTTACTATGCCCAACAATTGCCCGGAAGCACCTTCGGATGGAGGTGACCACGCGCTGGACATCAGTCACGTGCCACAATCTCTGGATCCTGAGCATCTCACCCCCTGGCCTAATAATCTGATGGACCATACATACGCCTGCCTGTTCAAAGCTCCACTTCCACCACCTGCGGTACCCTCTCCTTGCTGCTCAGTTACACAGTTACCTGTTCCTACACCCATCAGAGCAGTGCACATGGACTCTCAGCCACCTGTTCCCGCACCCATCCGAGCAGTGCACATGGACTCACAGCCACCTGTTTCCCCATCCGCCTTTGAAACAACCATGCAGAGCCTTGTGAGACTCCGCAATTGCCAGCTGCTGCCTGTCAAGCAGAGAGGGCGTCCAAAGGGGTCAAGCACTTGGGGAACATTCAGCAAGAAGAGACTGAGCACTAAAAGAAACAAGCATGCCGTGTCCAGTGGTAGCAGAAATGTGAATGCTCTTGCTGCGAACACAACTGGTGAGGTGGGAGTGCAGCCACACCGTTCTCCATCCTCAGTGTTGCTTTAAGGCAAAGGTAGGTAAGAGTGAAAGAAATGGAAGGTGATGCTGATAGTAGTAGGCAGGATTAAATGGGAATGGACGGGAAGACGCATGAGTAACATAACCACTAGCAGGGAACTGCTGGGCTAAATGGCCAGCTTTATGTTCATAGTCCAAAAGAAATGTGCTTCTTTTCCAGCACCCTCACATCATTCATGTTTTCCCTGAGAGCAGCATTGAACCATCACGAGATAGGGGCAGTAACATCATCCTGACTCCTACAGCTGAGGTGGGTACTAAGTGATTCATTGGCGGTGTTATCAGTACATGCCTTTACCGCAGAACACAAAGCATGCTCAACAGTAATTTCATTGGAGGGAATGAAGCTCTGACACTGATGTTCTTTCCTTATTTCCTTTCATGTAAAACGTGCCCTTGAGAAAACAATCCTTGACACTTAAGGACGGCATTCAAGCAAAGGAGGCAGTGCAGGAGAGGACTCAAGGATGTGCTGATTCCTGCATCTGAGGTGGGTAATAAGTGCTTCATTGGCGACGTTATCAATTGGTGCCTTCACTGCAGAACTTAAAAAGGTGTGCACAACAGTAATTTCAGTGGATGGAGGGAGGCAAGCTCTGACTCTGATTTGCTTTATTTCTTTTCATGTAAAACATGCCGTCGAGAAAACAATCCTTGAGACTCAAGGTCAGCATTCAAGCAACGAAGGCAACTGGATCATGCTGCGGAGCTTGTCACGATGTGGAAAGGAACATTGCATTTATGGATGAATTGGGAATGCACATTGGGATGTGCTTGGGGGACATTCACCAAGAATAGACGGAGCTCAGACTCTTGTAACTTTGCCTTCTTCACATGGACAATACAGTAGTGGAATAGAGAGCCAAGCGTTCATTCACCACAAGGCTCTCCAGGAACAATCTCTTTAGCTGTGCATAGCAGAGACTCGGCCTGTCTGTCTAACGGGAATGCTGGAAACACAACACTCATGTATCCATGCACAGCAGTGCCTCGGATGCTTAATGAACTTAATAAAACTTCTCAATAATTAACCCCAGAATTGTTGAGGCTTTGTTTTGCATGCTATTTCCCCGACTTTGCAACTGCACTTCAGATATTCAACTGTGGTGAAGATGGAGAGGGGGGAGGGGTGGGGAGAGGGAGCATGCAAAATGCAGGGACCAGACAGTTGCAATACCTGAAGTACTGTGGAGAAGTAGGGGAGAAGCAACTGGATTGGGCATCCGCTGCTGGAGGGAACGGCTGAATGGAGAGGGCCGGAAGCGAGAGGCCGTAGAGAGCTGCGGGGAGCGAGTGTGCGAAGACCTTGGTGTCGCCGGGTCCAGGGACTGGCCGGTAAGTCTTTTGCTGTTGTGTTTCTGGCGCATGCACAGAAAAAGGCACTCCTCTTCCGCTCCGCTGCTCCCCCCCCCCCCCACTTCCCCCCCCTCCCTCTCTTCCCCCCCCCCTCTCCCCTCCCCCCCCTCCCTCTTTTCCCCCCCCCCCTCCCTCTCTTTCCCCCCCCCCCCCACCCCTCCCTCTCTTTCCCCCCCCCCCCACTCAACGCTGCTCTCCCCGGCCCCCGTGCTGCTCTCTCACTTCGGCCATTGTATACTGCCATGTGTTCGTTAGATTTCCTCTGTGTGATTCTTTGAGCAGCGCCATCTTTAGTCCTGGCAGCTGCTACAGTCGCAATCTGTGACGTTTTCGTGGCACATGCTGTATTTGCGCATGTGCCAAAACAGCGCCACCTACCGTTCGCGTTGTCAACAAATGCGGTCTTTATGATATTGGTTATAACAGTTTCAGTTCTGTGACAGTGATAGAAACTGGAGTGGAAACATTCAAACATTGAGTTGCAGGTAAGAGTGGCATGGATTTGGGAGTTGACAACACATTCAAGACCTTTGGAGGGGAAATGGAGGTTGAAGATGGGCCTTTAGTTTGGAAGTGTGGCTGTAGATTTTTTTTTGATCGAGGTGGCGATGATAAAAAAAAAATCTTAGGTTCGTATCTGGAGGCAAAGACTATATAAGGTAGAGGTGGAAAGAAAATAGCCAATATAAATATAACATGGAGAAGAAAAATCAAAATTCATATCCCCTGTTACATTCTAAAAAGGTTTGTACAAGTTGTTTAAATGGGAAACACAAAACATGGAGTTGAAGTTTTCAATCAGATAGCAAGGGGCTTGGTTTCAACAATGTACTGCAACACTACTTATGGTTGATGATTAATTTGCATGTTAAGGTGCCACAGGAGACAAAGCTGGAAGCTTACTTCAGCAATTATAATTAGTACTTTGTGTTGCCTGGCTCAGTCAATAATTTACATGTAGGTTATACCCGATTTATTCCTGGCAACTAGTACAACTTAAATACAGTGTAAAATATTTATTACGACTGATACATGGATTAAGTTTCAGTTGGTAGCATTGGTTACCAGAGTGAGCAGGTTGTGAATTCAAGCCTCATTACAAACTTGAGACTGTCAGCTAGGCTGACACGGCAATACAGTACTGAGGGAGCTCTGGATTAGGCAGAGATTTGTGTGTGTTGGAAGAGATGTTATACTGAGGTGCATTCCCACCTCATTCAGAAAGGATAGGTTCAGACTCCAGTACAGACATCCTCGGCAAGATGGAAACTGGAGCACTGATTCTGCATACTGGATTTATGTCGATTGAGGGTATTTGTGGGTGATCGCCTCCACCCCAGTAAAGGGTAGGTGGGGTGCTTTAGCTGCAACCCACCGAGGAGACGATACTGGGAAGATAAAAAAAAACCATGAGGAATGCAATGGGAAACGTTCGTAGCTACTTCTTCCGAATGAGTGGCGGAAGAATATTATGTGAGGCTTGAGTTTGTGTATTGCTCTATGGCAGTACACAACGGATGGTCTTTGTATGAAAGCATGTCCGCTTATAATGAATATATATATATATATACATTCTTACCAGTAAGAAATGTCCAAAGACATTTGTCATGAAGACCTGCTGTAGTCCATCATCAGTAAGCCAATCTTCCTGGATAAGCAAACCCTCCCCAGTTTGAAACATATTGAACACTTTTCTGTTAAAATGAAAACACCATCACAAGATAGCATGACTATTAGTTTCAATTTGTGCTGACCACAAATAGATAACACATGCTGTCCCATTCATTGACTTCTGACTATAGTCTATCCATGAGATGTAATGAACCAATCAACATTTTATTAAATGTAGAGAGCTTCAATGGTAATATAAACAGTGGACTGAGCATTAAAAGATCATACACTTGCAGACATGTATGAGAATTAGGAGCAGCAGTAGGCCACTCGGCCCCTTGCGCCTGCTCCGCCATTCAATAAGATCATGTCTGATCTGATTATAATCTCTCCACATTCCTGAAGTGGAACCAGTAGGGCAATATTAGTAGATTATACAGCATTAGGATACGTTAACAGTCCTAGAAGGAAGATGGAAACACTGCAGTTGTGGGGAACCAAGGCATGATGGGATGCGTGGCAATGGTTATGGGAAGCTGTACAACTCAGAAGTCTTTACATCTGTGTAAACATGTTGCCCTTGAGATAAGACTGGATATTATAAACTGTGAAAACACCAAGCCTCAGGAATGGGGAGGCACAACAGGGGGTGGGGGGGGGGGGCGCGGGGGGCAGAAATGATTCGTGAGACAATACACTTCAGTTTATTGATCAAGTTGCAGCTTTGGAATGTGTCAGAGGAGAGGGTAGTGTGGACAAATGAGTAATGGTTATTGTATTCTATAAATTTGTACTGCAGATTCTGTTTCATTGTGAAGCCTCTGGATGTTTCACCAGGCACTTCTCCCTTGCACCAGTGTTTGAATAAATCTTTATTTACTTTAATCCTGTGGACTCAAGACCAGTCATTTTCTCCACAACGCCGTCTACCCGATAACCTTTCACCCCCTTGCTTATCAAGAATCTATTGACCTCTGCCTTAAAAATATTTAAAGACTCGGCTTCCACTGCCTTTTGAGGAACAGTGTTCCAAAGATTCACGACCCTCAGAAATTTTTTTTCAACTGTCTTAAATGGGCGACCCCTTGTTTTTAAATAGTGACCCCTAGTTCTAGATTCTCCACAAGGGGAAACATCCTTTCCATATCCATCCTGTCAAGACCCCTCAGAATTTTATATGTTTCAATAAAGTCTTTCTCTTCTAAATATCAGTAGATACAAGCCTAGCCTGTCCAATCTTTCCTCATAAGACAACTCGCCCATTCCAGATATTAGTCGAGTAAACCTTCTCTGAACTGCTTTAAACACATTTACATCCTTCCTTAAATAAGGAGACCAGTACTATACACAGTACTCCAGATGTGGTCCTCACAACGTCCTGTATAACTGAAGCATAACCTCCCAACTTTTGTATTCAATTCCCCTTGCAATAAACAATAACATTCTATTAGCTTTTCGAATTACTTGCTGTATCTGCATACCAATCTTTTGCAATTCATGCACTAGGACACCCAGATCCCTCTGCATCTCAGAGCTCTGCAATCTCTCACCATTTAGATAATATGCTTTTTTTATTCGTCCTGCAAAAAATGGATAATTTCACATTTTCCCACATTATACTCCATTTGCCAGACCTTTGTCCACTCAATTAACCTATCTATATCCCTTTGTAGCCTCCTTATGTCTGTTTAACAACTAACTTTCCTACCGATCTTTGTGTCATCAACAAATTTAGCAACCATATCTTCATACGAACATATGAATTAGGAGCAGGCGTAGGCCACTCGGCCCTTCGAGCCTCCACCACCATTCACTAAGTTCATGGCTGAACTGATTACTCCACATTTCCACCAACCCCCGATAACCTTCCACCCCCTTGCTTATCAAGAATCTATCTACCTCGGTCTTAAAAATATTCAAAGACTCTGCTTCCACTGCCTTTTGAGGAAGAGAATTCCAAAGACTCATGACCATTTGAGAGAAAAAATTTCTCTTCATCTCGGTCTTAAATGGGCGACCCCTTATTTTTAAACAGTGACCCCTAGTTCTAGATTCTCCCACAAGGGGAAACATCCTTTCCACATCGACCCTGTCAAGAGCCCTCAGGATCTTATATGTTTCAATCAAGTTGCCTCTTACTCTTCTAAATTCCTACGGATACAAGCTTAGCCTGTCCAATCTTTCTTCGTAAGACAGCCTGCCCATTTCAGGTATTAGTCTAGTAAACCTTCTCTGAACTGTCTCCAACGCATTTACATCCTTCCTTAAATAAGGAGACCAATACTGTACACAGTACTCCAGATGTGGTCTCACCAATGCCCTGTATAGCTGAAACATAACCTCCCTACTTTTGTATTCAATTCCCCTCACGAAAAACGATAACATTCTATTAGCCTTTCCTAATTACGTGCTGTACCTGCATACTAACCTTTTGCGATTCATGCACTAGGACACCCAGATCCCTTTGCATCTGCATTCTCTCACCATTTAGATATTATGCTTCTTTTTTATTCCTCCTGCCAAAGTGAACAATTTCACACTTTCCCACATTATACTCCATTTGACAGGTCTTTGCCCACTCACTTAACCTATACATGTCCCTTTGTAGCCCCCTTATGTCCTCTTCACAAGTTACCTATCGTTGTGTCATCAGCAAATTTAGCAATCATACCTTAGGTCCCTTCATCTAAATCATTTATCTAAATTGTAAAATGTTGAGGTCCCAGCACAGATCCCCTTGGCACACCACTCGTTACATCTTGTTAACCAGAAAATGACCCATTTATGCCTACTCTGTTTCCTGTTAGCTAACCAATCTTCTATCCATGCCAATATGTTACCCCCTACACCATGAGCTTTTATTTTCCACAATAACTTTCGATGTGGCACCTTATCAAATGCCTTCTGGAAACCCAAGTATAGTACATCCACCGGTTTCTCTTTATCCACAGCATATGTTACTTCTTCAAAAGAACTCCATTAAATTGGTTAAACATGAATTCCCTTCCACAAAGCTTTGTTGACTCTGTCTGATTACCTTGAATTTTTCTAAGGGCCCAGCTATAATCTCTTTAATAGCAGCTAACATTTTCCCCCAAGACAGATGTTAAGCTAATTGGCCTGTAGTTCCCTACTTTCTGTCTCCCTCCCTTTTTGAATAAAGGAGTTATATTCACTATTTTCCAATCTAATGGAACCTTCCCCGAGTCTAGGGAATTTTGGAAAATTAAAACCAAACGCATCAACTATCTCACTCACCACTTCTTTTAGGACCTAGGGGCTTGTCAGTCCACAGCGCCAACAATTTGCTCAGTACCACTTCCCTGGATGGTTGTAATTTTCTTGAGTTCCTCCCCCACTTCCATTTTCTGTATCTGGGATGTTACTTGTATCCTCTATAGTGAAGATTGATGCAAAATACCTGTTCAATTCATTTGCCATCTCCTTAATATCTATCCCTTATTAATTCCCAGACTCATTTTCTCTAGGACCAACGCTCACTTTGTTAACTCTTTTCTTTTTTAAATATCCATAGAAACTCTTACTGTTTTTATTTCTAGCTAGTTTTCTCTCGTACTCTAATTTTTCCTTCCACATCCATCTTTGTCATTCTTTGCTGTTCTTTATATTCTGGCCAATTGTTTGACCTGCCAGCCATCTTTGCGCAATTACATTCTTTTTCTTCAAGTTTGATACTATCTTTAACTTTTTTTTTTAAGTTAACCACAGATATTATATAAAATAGAAAAAAAACTGGAATTCACTTATATGAATTTTAATTGCAGGTTATGCCAAGAATTAATTTTGCATGTATTTAGATAAGAGGCAATGTAGCTCTACTTTCCATTCCTAAGGAAAAGGAGTGTGCACTGCAGTAAGCTAGAGTTAGATTGCCTGTGGTCATTAACCAATGCAATCACATGCCGAGATGATGTTAACATTTCTCTCTCACCCCTCCTTCAAACTGATTTTCATAAGATTAGTTAATGTACTGTGGCACGCTCTAGAGTCTACAGCATAGTAAGTGATGCTTAGGGACGAACAAGGCCTGTACGAACAAGTCCTGTACCACTTCATACACTGTTTAAATAATCCCTGTAAAATTCAAGCAATTGTAGCTGCTTGCAAATTGCTGAGGTCAAAGGATCAGTAAACAGCCTGTGAAACATATAGCAGACCAGAGGATAAAATGAAAGGCAGAACCATTTATTTTAACACTGTTTTGCATCAGTAACAGAGTGTGATGGATGTGCACTAGATGCAAAATGTTTTTTTTTGAAAAAGTGGATCTTTTGTGCTTTGTTCAAGTATGCACCACCACACCTATCTATTACCCAGGCTACTAAATTTCCACCTCCACAACACCGCCCACCTCTACCATCACCTCCTCTTCTGAAACCTTTAACCAAGCTTCCACAACAGCAACAAAAACTTGCATTTATATAGCGCATTTTAGCAGAGGGAATTCCAGAGCTTAGGGCCTCGGCAACTGGAGGCATGGCTGCCAGTAGCATGGCAAAGAAAGTGGGGGATGCTAAAGAGGCCAGAATCAGAGGAGTACAGAGATCGTGAAGAGTTGTAGGGCTGGAAGAGAAGAGATTAGAGATAGGGAGGGACACGGTTGTGCAGGGATTTGAAAACAAGGATGAGAATTTTAAAAATTGGGACATTACTGGACTGGGAGGCAATATTGGTCAGTGAGCACACGGCGATGGCTGAACGAGAGTTATGAGTCAAGATATGTAGAATATTGGATCAGAGCAAGTTTAGAGGGTGGAAGACGGGAGCCCGGCTAGAAGTGCATTTGAATAGTCAAGTGTAGAAGCTCCTGTAATATGTTCCACAACATTTCCACTTGTCCCACCCTGGTCATCTAAATCCTAGTTCTGGTCACGGCTGGGGAAACCTTTTAAGTAACTCCATCAACAAGACCATGAGCTAGGCTTAGGCAGGATGCCAATACAACATAATGGCTCAAAGCTTGGTTTAAAAAGTTCCCGAATTCTGTTTTTAGCACTGACATTGGATTAAAAATGCTGAAAACATGTTTCAGAAAATTTAAGTGGAATGTTAGGAACTTGACTTTTGTGAGTGTCAATTAAATCTTGGGCCCTTTTTTTGGGAAGGGGGGAACAAAAAGAGGCAGCAACAATGACAAAGTGAAGGCAGATTCAGCTCAGATTTTAGCTTCGGTGGCAGTGTGGATGTGTCTTGGAGATACAAAATAGGCAGACTCAAAAGGTAAGCAATAGTAAATTAAATGTAAGCCCCAATTTTAACTTAACTTGCTCAATGAGAACAAGGTGGGTTTGGGCAATACTCCCCATTTAGCAACCAGACTTCAATGCAGTATCGGAAGGGTGCAAAATGAGTGCTTGATTCAAACCTACTTTTTCCTACCATTGGGTTAGGTTAAAATCAGGGCTATAGTTTTACAGCCACTTACAAAAAGCTCATTCAGTGGATTAGAGAAACAAACAAACAAAAAAAGACATTTAAGCATATTCTGTTCAATGTAAATCAGTAACTTAAGCAATTATTTCTAAACGCTGTTGGAACAATACCTGGACAACAGACCACTTAGAAAGGCTTTCAAACTGAAATGGGGATTTGGCATAATTCCAGCGTTCAGGTAGAGATAATCTAAATGCTCATACCTGCATCAAAATAAAAGGTATTAACAAGTTAGTGAAAATTGATTCATATACAATACCCACAGAAATGCAGAGTATGTATTTTCTATTACAATTAATACTAGATGTAGGATTACAGCTGGTTGATCGGGCTCTTTGGGCTGAATTTTCCCAGCCCATTGGAGTCAGGCTGGGAGGTGGGAGGCTGGCAATATAGTTGGTTGGGGAGGCATGGTGGGGGCAAAGAAAGGTGTCGGGAGGAGATTGCCAGCAGTGGGGAGCCCCCTGGGCAGCACTGGTTGCCCTCAAGGCAAAGGTGCCGCCATTGCACCTGACCCTCCCCTGATCGCCGGAGCCTGCCTGCCTCCCTTCATCTTGGATCTTCAGTCTCAGCACCGGCCACTGCAGCTCTTGGGGGCGGGTTGCCATCCTCAACTGGACAGCAGCCTGTTAACTGGCCACCACTGCCAAAATGCAGCCCCAGCGTCCCACCTCCTGCCAGAGCTAAGTCGCCTCCCGCTTTTGGCCCCGGCAGCAGGACTTCAATGTCCCCAGTAAAATTAAACCCAACAAAAATCAAGTAGAAGCTTGTATTAGGTCTGTTATTTAGAACAGGGCAGACTGGATTGAAAACAAACAAAAAAAACCTCAACTAATTTCACATCACACATTTCAAAGTTTGGACGTTTATCATCCTCCCATCTTCAATTATACTGTGGAGCAGACAGAACCCTGATCTTTGCATCTAAATGTGCTATAATTGTCTTAAGAGTGCCTGATGCTGAACTTGGATGTCAGAAAAAGGAAAACGTTCCTTTTTTCCCCAGCTTGATGAGCCCAAAAATGTAAAAAGAAAATATATCACCCCAGCGGAACAGCTGAAAGCTAATGAAATTTTTTCACACATGGTTACAGGACTAGCAGGATTTCATTATCGAACAGTGCTGAAATTCAAATTCTGGCCAAAGGTCACTGACCTGAAATGTTAACTTTGTTTTCTCTCTACAGATACTGCATGACCTGAATATTTCCATCATTTTCTGTTTTAAGTCCTGAAATTCAAAGCTGTGCTAACCAATACCTGAGGCAAGCACATTCATTGCTACATTACTAGGTTATGTCACAGAGTGTTCAAAACTGCCTGAAATGGTACAAAACAGTGAGTACTTGTTAGAGGTTAGAGGTGGGAGGAGGTACGAAGCACTACGGTGCAGATCTTGACTTTATGCAATAGGGTAAAATGGGTTTTAGCGAGTTGAAAGCCTGTTTTACATCTCCCCTAATCTTTATTTCCACTGAAGTCAATGGCAGAAAGTTAAGATCTACCCCTACGGTTTCTAACTTACACCAATGCTCTGGATTTAGAAACCCAATACAAGCTAGTTGAATTTGCATTTAATTCTAAACTAGGAGTGGCAATAGAATCAGAAGAGGCAGTTCATAAATTACAGAATGAACTGAACAAAGTATGCAAGTGGGCCAAAAAAATGGTGGATGAATATAATGTGAACAAGTGTTGGGTACTGCACACAGGAATGCAAAATGGGTATATACTACTCCATGAATAGCACTTAAATAGCTAAAGATAAAAGTTGAAAAAGGCCTAGACTAAATGCTCAAAAATGTCCAACCAATGCAGGAGTAGCAATCAACAAAACCAAAAGCATGTTGATCTATTCAAATGAATAGAAGAATACAAATCAGAGGATTTAATGACCAAGCTGTGCAGTGCGCTGGTCAAACCACAACTTGAGCAATGTGTCTATTGCTGGTCTCAGAAATACAAATGAGACATTCAAACATTGAAGGCAGTCCATCACCAGACCATAACTATACTCACAAAATACGAAATTAAGAAATGAATGGAAATGACTATTTAGATTTTAAAAGAATACTCTTCTTCAAACTTACAGCAAACGTGTTTCATTACAATTACATATAATATGGCACTGAGAACCTTGTCTCATATTGGTCTGCTGGAATAATCATTGAAAATCAACTTAGCAATTATCAAGCGATTAAATTCATTCTACATTAACAATATTAATAATGATATTATGGTACCTTTGCTTTATTGCTTCTGCTGCTTTGATCACAGAGCTAATATTCCCAACATCAACTTTCAAAAGGCTAATATCAGCCCCAGGATGGGACAGGAGAAGTTCAGACTTAGCAGTCTCAGCTTTCTGCATGTTTCGACATGCCATACACAGGTGTATCTGGTTATCTTCAGAAAGCAAGCGTTGACAAAGAGCCAGACCAATGCCACTAGGAAGGAAAAAAAGCTGTTATCAATCGCAAAGGCAATACATTGCACTGTATAAAATACTGCTGCTAGCTATGATAAAAAATGCTAGAGCAGAGGCTAGAGTAATGGTAGATCCTCATTTAAAGGGTATTAACCAGGGTTGATTCCAACCAGAGAACTTTAAAAAGCCAAACACTCGGAACGCGAGAGAACGCAAAGCGATTGAAAGTGGATACATGGAGTATGGTGATGAGAAATATAAAAGCACAATTTCACTGACAAAAAAAAAACAAGGACTAAAACAAAATGTCTCTTATAAAAAAGGTAGTGGTGTAGACATTCATAGAAGGTTAAATAGTCAGAAGGAATTGGGTTAAACCACACAGTTTATGTCTGTGAAAAAGAAAAATCAATTACAACTGAGCATACAGCTAAAGTATATCTAATACGAAAACATATTTAATCACTGGCAAGTGTGCTAGAAGTAAAGTGAGAGAATCAAGGAAATGTTTATGATCTTCTGACAATCTTTAATTTAAGTTCAATATTTTAAGAAGGAAGCAATTATCCCTAAAGTTTAAACTTCAGTTTTAGTAGCATGCAACATCTGGGATGCTTGTCCAGCAAACAAGCCAGCAGCAGATATATATGATCCAGTGCACATTTGCTGTTATTACTTGATTTTAATTGCAGCTGTAAATAGAATGCAGATTCTGTATTTACACTGAACCGACATATTTTAGCCAAAATACTATTACCTTTACTACTGTTAGCAGCATACATGACAGCCTGTAAAACTACAAAGTCAACATCTTTTACCATATGGTTAATTTTGTTAGTGATGATTAAAATAGTGCTGAAAACTTAATGAAAAAGTGGAAACATTTAGGTCAGTTAAGATAAAGTTTCTAAAATAAAAAAGTTACTCAAATTATACATGATTAATTGTTCTTGACAGCAAGAAATGCACTTGGTTTAAAAGGAAGTTATGTTTAAAGTTACATGATTTATTAGAGACACCTAGTTTATCTGTGGGACTGCTGACTGAAGGTGCAGTTGCACTGCTGCTTAAGTGCAGTTCAACTCTAAAAAACAGTGGCAAGGGATTCCAGAAGGCTAGCTCACACCCATGGATTTCATACCAGATACAGTACATCTGCAGTGCAATGTCAGCAGAGTTTAAAAAGCGCTCTGGGGATCTGTTGGATCTCCTTGGAAACTTAAAATTGAACGAGAACTTATTTAAATTAAATGTTTTAGTAAACCAGACACTCCAGCCTGTGTTCTCAAACATAAAAATGTACTAGTTCAGGAGTCTGCACACAGGCAAAAACATTATAATTGAGATCGGTGTAGTGACAGCCAAGTTGAGCAGAACATATCCTTCAATCCCAAAGTAAGCTCTGAATTAACAAGTGCTTTTGCTGCAATACATCACCTCAAAACACTTCCTCTCTGATCAGTGTACATATTAAGTTATGGCTTCAGGGGCATGATATTTGAGGGTTAAACTGAACATTTAGGTGAAGGTAACATTTAAGGGCTAGAGTTACCAAATCCAGTAGGTTATAGTACATTTTGATTTCATATTTACTTTTTTCGCAAATGCTATCCAGTGTAATTATTGGTACGAGAGCCAATCTTTTGAGCAAGTCTTTCGTTATTCTTTTATATAGTGTCAGTTGTGGCTCAGTCGGTAGCACTCTTACCTCTGAATGACAAGGTTCTGGGTTCAAGTCCCACTCCAGGGCTTGAGCACAAAAATCGAGACTAACACAGTGCAGTATTGATGGAGTGCTGTATTGTCAGAAGTAATGTCTCTTGTATGAGATGTTAAACCAAGGCCCCATCTGCTTGCTCAGTGGATGTAAAAGATCCCATGGCACTATATTGAAGAGCATGGGAGCTATCCCTGGTATCCCTCAAACATCACAAAAGCAGATTATCTGGTCATCATCATATTTCTGAGAGTCTGCTGTGTATACACTAGCTGTCACGTTTCCTGCATTACAACAGTGACTACACTTCAAAAAGTATTTTGTTGGCTGTAAACTGCTTTGAAACATCTGGTGGTTGTGAAAGGCGGCATATAAATGCAAAATTTCTTTTTAATATTAAATATACTCAACTATGGCTTCATGTGAACTTGAAACAATTTGAGTGGTTACATTTCATTAGAAAGAAAGAACTTGACTTTTATATAATCGCCTTTCATGCCATAGACAACGAAACTTTGGAAGTGTAGTCACGATAATAAAATGTACACCAACAGCAACCAATTTTCAAATGTAAAGTTCTCACAAACAGCAATGAAATAAGTGACCAGATCATGACCCATATTTTGCAGTCAGCAGCGAACAGACATCACTAGCTGTTCAGTGGACTTACACACTTGCCTGCAGACTTAGTTTGGACTGTTGCACTGGAACTTGGTAATTAAAAATCCATTTCAACACAGCATACTCTACAGATTTGTGACCAGTGCTCCAGAACTAGCTGTGCCCTTAGCAAAGCTGTTCCAGTACAGCTACAACACTGGCATCTACCTGACAATATGGAAAACTGCCCAGGTATGTCCTGTCCACAAAAAGCAAGACAAATCCAATCCGACCAATTATCACCCCATCAGGTTACTCTTGATAATCAACAAAGTTATGGAAGGTGTCGTTAACAATGCTATCAAGTGGCATTTACGCAGCAAAAACCTGCTCAGCAATGCTCAGTTTAGGTTCCACCAGGGCCACTCAGCTCCAGACCTCATTACAGCCTTGATCTAAACGTGGACAAAAAAAAAAGAGCTGAATTGAGGAGGGGAGGTGAGAGCGACTGCCCTTGACCTCAAGGCAGCATTTGACCGAGTGTGGCATCAAGGAGCAAAATGACGTCAATGGGAATCAAGGGAAAACTCTCCACTGGCTGGAGTCATCCCCAGCACAAAGGAAGGTGGTTGTGGTTGTTGGAGGACAAACATCTAAGCCCCAGGACGTCGCTATAAGAGTTCCTCAGGGTAATGTCCTAGGACCAACCATCTTCAGCTGCTTCGATGACCTTCCCTCCATTACAAGATTAGAAGTGGGGCATGTTCGCTGATGATTGTATGGTTTTCAGTTCCTTTTGAAACTCCTCAGATACTGAAGCAGTCAGTGTCCATATGCAGCTCACCTGGACAACATTCAGGCTTGGGCTGATAAGTGGCAAGTCAAATTCATGCTACACAAGTGCCAGGCAATGACTTTCTCCAATAAGAGAGAATCTAACCATCTCTTCTTGACATTGAACAGCATTACCATCACTGAATCCTCCACTGTCAACATCCTGGGGGGTTACCACTGACCAGAAATTTAACTGGATCAGCATACAAAAACTGTGCCTACGAGAACAGGTCAGAGGCTGGGAATTCTGTGATCAGTAACTCATCTCCTGACTCCAAGGCCTGTCCACGATCTGCAAGGCACAGGTCAGGAATTTGATTGAATACTCTCCACTTGCCTGGATGGATGCAGCTCCAACAACACACAAGATGCTCATCATCTAGGACAATGCAGCTGGCTTGATCGGCACCCCATCCACTACCTTCCACCACAGTGGCAGCAGTCTGTGTTAATTGTGTGTCAATGGATTGATTATATGCAGGTGAAGGGTGTTAATTGGGGTCTCAGTTGAACACATAAGCAGACACTCAGAGACTGTGTGGAGGGTTTGAGTGAGGAGCGACATGCTTGTATTCTTTTTATTCTGCACAATAAATGCGAAACCAAGTAAATATAGGCTCCAGCATTATCGTTCTATAAACAAGCTTTCTGGAATTTAACAGTATGTACCATGTAAAAATATGCACTGCAGCAACTTGCCAAACCAGCTTTTACAGCACCTTCCAAACCTCTTCCACCTAGAAACATAGAAAAATAGGAGCAGGAGTAGGCCCTTTGAGCCTGCACAGTCATTCAATACTGATCATCCAAACTCGGTACTCTGTTCCCGCTTTCTGCCTGTATCCCTTTAGCCCTAAGAGCTATATCTAACTCTTTCTTGAATATATTTAATGATTTGGCCTCAACTTCTTTTTATGGTAGAGAATTCCACAGATTCACCACTCTCTGGGTGAAGAAATCCCTCATCTCAGTCCTGAATGGCTTACCCCTTATCCTTAGACTGGTCCTGGACTCCCCCGCCATCGGGAACATCCTTCCTGCTTCTAGTCTGTCCAGTCCTGTTAGAATTTTGTAGGTTTCTATGAGATCCCCTCTCATTCTTCTAAACTCTAGTGAATACAAGCCTAATTGACCCAATATCTCTTTACATGTCAGTCCTGCCATCCCAGGAATCCAGTCTGGTGAACCTTCGCTGCACTCCCTCCATAGCAAGAGCATCCTTCCTCAGATAAGGAGACCAAAACGGCACACAATACTCCAGATGTGGTTTCATAAAGGCCTTGTATAATTGCAGCAAGACATCCTTGCTCTTGTACCTGAATCCTTTCGCTATGAGGGCCAACATACCATTTGCCTTCTTAACTGCCTGCTGCACCTGCATGCTTACTTTCAGCGACAAGGACACCCAGGTCTCACTGCACCTCCCCCTTTCCCAATCTATCGCCATTCAGATAATAAACTGCCTTTCTGTTTTCGCCACCAAAGTGGATAACCTCACATTTATCCACATTATACTGCATCTGCCATGTATTCGCCCATTCACTCAACCTGTCCAAATCACACTGGAGCTTCTCTGCATCCTCCTCACAGCTCACACTCCCACCCAGCTTTGTCGTCTACAAACTTGGACATATTACATTTAATTCCCTCCTCTATATCATTAATATATATTGTGAATAGCTGGAGTCCTAGCACTGATCCCTGCGGTACCCCACTAGTCACTGCCTACCACTCGGAAAAAGACCCGTTTATTCCTACTCTTTGTTTCCTGTCTGCCAACCAGTTCTCTATCCATGTCAGTACCTCACCCACAATCCCATGAGCTTTAATTTTAGAGTAATCGAGTCGTACAGCATAGAAACAGGCCCTTTGGCCCACCGCGTCCATGCCGACCATAATGCCTATCCATACTAATCCCACCTGCCTGCATTAATTCCATATCCCTCTATGCCTTGCTCATTCAAGTACCTGTCCAGATGCCTCTTAAATGTTGCTACTGTTCCTGCCTCCACCACCTCCTCTGGCAGCTCATTCCAGATACCCACTATTCTTTGTGAAAAATTTACCCCTTTGATCCCCTTTAAATCTCCTCCCTCTCAACTTAAATCTATGCCCTCTAGTTTTAGTCACCCCTACCATCGGAAACAGACTCTGGCTATCTACCCTACCTATGCCTCTCAATTTTATATACCTCTATCATGTCCCCTCTCAGCCTCCTTCACTCCAGGGAAAACAGACCCAGCCTATCCAATCTCTCTTTATAACTCAAGCCCTCCAAACCAGGCAACATCCTTGTGAATCTTTTCTGCACTCTCTCTAGCTTAATCACATCTTTCCTGTAGTGCGGCGACCAGAACTGCACACAGTAATCCAAATGCGGCCTAACCAACGTTATGTACAACTGTAACATGACGTCCCAACTCTTGTACTCAATGCCTCGGCCGATGAAGGCAAGCATGCCATCCGCCTTCTTCACCACCCTGTCTACCTGTGTTGCCACTTTCAGGGAACTATGTACTTCCTGGAATGTCAGAACTATGTGTCCTGGCCTGTCGGAAGATCTTACACAAATCAACGATTCTCGGAAGACCGCCATCATTAACAACGAGCTCAGTAGACTCAATCAGAACATTGCAGCACTTCAGGAGACATGCCTCCCTGCGAGCGCATCTCTAAGAGAGCAAGACTACACCTTCTTCTGGCAGGGTAGGGATCCTGAAGAACCAAGACAGCATGGAGTGGGCTTCGCCATCAGAAACTCCTTGCTCAGCATGATAGAGCCACCTTCAAATGGCTCGGACGCATACTGTCCATCCGACTGCTCACCGCCTCTGGTCCAGTACACCTACCCAGCATCTATGCTCCAACACTCTGCTCCCAACCTGAATTTAAAGACCAATTCTACGAGGAACTCCATAATATCATTAGTAACATCCCCAATACCGAACATCTGTTCCTGCTGGGGGACTTTAATGCCAGGGTTGGGGCTGACCATGACTCATGGCCCTCCTGCCTTGAGCGCTATGGCATTGGAAGGATGAATGAGAACGGACAGAGACTGCTGGAGTTGTGTACCTATCACAACCTCTGCATCACCAACTCGTTCTTTCATACTAAACCCTGTCACCAGTTTCATGGAGGCACCCAAGATCACGTCGTTGGCACCAACTGGACCTTATCGTCATCAGGCGAGCCTCTTTAAACAGCGTTCAAATCACATGCAGCTTCCACAGTGCGGACTGCGACACCGACCACTCCCTGGCGTGCAGCAAGGTTAGACTCAAACCAAAGAATCTGCATCACTCCAAGCAGAAGGGCCGCCCGCGCATCAACAATAGCAGAATTTCTTATCCACAGCTGTTACATAAGTTTCTAAATTCACTTGAAAAAGCCCTTCTAAACACTCCTATAGGGAATGCAGAGACCAAGTGGGTCCACATCAGAGACACCAGCTATGACTCAGCAATGACCACCTATGGCAAACGTGTGAAGCAGAATGCAGACTGGTTTTTATCTCACTTTGAAGAGCTGGAACCTGTCATAGCCGCTAAGCGCATTGCACTGTTGAACTACAAGAAAGCCCCTAGCGAGTTAACATCCGTAGCACTTAAAGCAGCCAGAAGCACTGCACAAAGAACAGCCAGGCGCTGCGCAAATGACTACTGGCAACACCTATGCAGTCGTATTCAGCTGGCCTCCAACACCGGAAACATCAGAGGAATGTATGATGGCATTAAGAGAGCTTTTGGGCCAACCATCAGTAAGATCGCCCCCCCCCCCTCCCCCTCAAGTCTAAATCAGGGGACACAATCACTGACCAATGCAGGCAAATGGGTGGAGCACTACCTAGAACTGTACTCCAGGGAAAATGTTGTCACTGATACCGCCCTCAATGCAGCCCAGTCTCTGCCAGTCACGGATGAGCTGGACGAACAACCAACAAAATCGGAACTCAGTGATGCCATTGATTCTCTAGTCAGCAGAAAAGCCCCTGGAAAGGACGGCATTACCCCTGAAATAATCAAGAGTGCCAAGCCTGCTATACTCAGCACTTAAAGCCAAGCTACAGATCAAATAACACTGTGTACGGTATCATTCATTGTACTCTGTACTGGGTGATCCAATGGTCTGCACCACAAGCCTCTTCATCAACCCTGAACAGCACAATAAGCTGCCATTACTTTCTCCCTCCTGTACAGTTTAAATGTACCTATGCTCTTCGCCTCAACCACAACTTGTAACAGCGAGTTCCACATTCTCTGGGCAAAGAAATTAAAAACCACCATGGCAAGGTTCAGAGCAAACCCAGCGCCTGTCGAGCCCACACCGCTACTTCCGAATGAACCCCGCACCGTTTCCAGGGCCGCTCTCCTGGCGCCGGAATCTCCATGGTTACCTGTTAGCCCCCGTTACCAGGACAACCCTGCGCGCAAGCGTTGCTCGGGAAACGGCTGGCACAGTCATGTTTGTCCGGTGCCCAGGCAGTCGGTGCCGACTCAACTCCGCGCCTGAAGACCGCTTCTTTCAGCCCGGCCGACGCTCACTGTCTGTTCGGAGCGGGTTGAAATCACCCGCTCACCGGCTCCTCCTCCGGCTTCGGTTCGGCCTCCTCGGACCATAATGCGTCACCGTCGCCTGAGGCTACCGCCCACTACTGCGTGTGCCGCCCACCAGAAACTGCGCGCCGTCCATTGCGCCAGATTTCGAAGCAAGTGCAGGTGAATCCGCGACCCATTAGCAGCTGGAGGCCAGGCCCTGCCTCCTGAAACTCAGCAAATCCAAACACCGGAGAAGAAGAGCAAAGAACCGCCTGCATCTGCAGGGGAATCAACAATATAAACAGTTATAACTGTTATATAACTAGAGAATTTTTATAGGACTGCCAGAATCGGCAGGTTTTAGATAAATGGCAATTTCCTTCTCATTTTAAAGTTAGTGCAGCCTTCCTTGAACTCAAAACCTCTTCTCCTTTCATATGCCTTCATTAACACAATATCACCTGTCAACATCAACAGGCTTCATGCATGGGAAATGAGGAATAGTTTTTCCATGGCATATTTTCACGCTTGACAATGGAACATGGGACAGGTGCACAACATACCATGGTTGTACGAGAGGCCAGTATTTTGCACAAATTGTTGAGGAGGGGAAAGCAGGAGCCACTGATGCTCCCATTCTGACCCCCAATCTCACCAAAATTTCACACTAGCTCACAAGCCCTACTGTGCTGCCACTTTGCCAGTATGGACTGAATGGCCTCCTGTGCCGTAAATGACCCTATATGGCTGGCCAATTAACAGCCGGCAGGTGGAGTGGGGGAGCTGAACATTCAGCGGTTGGAGGTGGGAACTGAGGCTGCAACCACATTGTCAGCTGATGACGATGGGTGTGCTGGCGCCATCTTTAAAGGGGGTCCAGCATCGGAATGCAGCCAAAGGTCTCCTTCAGAGCTGCTTCAGTCATCCCCTCAGGACCTCCAGCCAGTAGTGCAGCCCTGCTAGTGGGAGAAGGCCAAGATGACAGCATAATGAAGGCCAGTGGGGAGAGGCACAGTCTTCGGTGACTGTGGAGGTAGTTCATTTGGTGTCTGTACATCTGTGCTACAGGGTACCTTCTTCACCGAATTTGTGCCTGCTTGTGGTCCTCTCTGTAATATCCAGGCTACTATTTGTACTATTAGTCCAAAGTACGGAAAATCCTCATCAGGGAACTCCTCTCTGCTGACGATGCTGCTTTAACATCTCACACTGAAGAGTGCCTGCAGAGTCTCATCGACAGGTTTGCGGCTGCCTGCAATGAATTTGGCCTAACCATCAGCCTCAAGAAAACGAACATCATGGGGCAGGACGTCAGAAATGCTCCATCCATCAATATTGGTGACCACGCTCTGGAAGTGGTTCAAGAGTTCACCTACCTAGGCTCAACTATCACCAGTAACCTGTCTCTAGATGCAGAAATCAACAAGCGCATGGGAAAGGCTTCCACTGCTATGTCCAGACTGGCCAAGAGAGTGTGGGAAAATGGCGCACTGACACAGAACACAGAAGTCTGAGTGTATCAAGCCTGTGTCCTCAGTACCTTGCTCTATGGCAGCGAGGCCTGGACAACGTATGTCAGCCAAGAGCGACGTCTCAATTCATTCCATCTGCGCTGCCTCCGGAGAATACTTGGCATCAGGTGGCAGGACCGTATCTCCAACACAGAAGTCCTCGAGGCGGCCAACATCCCCAGCTTATACACACTACTGAGTCAGCGGCGCTTGAGATGGCTTGGCCATGTGAGCCGCATGGAAGATGGCAGGATCCCCAAAGACACATTGTACAGCGAGCTCGCCACTGTTATCAGACCCACCGGCCGTCCATGTCTCCGCTTTAAAGACGTCTGCAAACGTGACATGAAATCCTGTGACAGTGATCACAAGTCGTGGGAGTCAGTTGCCAGCGTTTGCCAGAGCTGGTGGACAGCCATAAAGGCGGGTCTAAAGTGTGGCGAGTCGAAGAGACTTAGCAGTTGGCAGGAAAAAAGACAGAGGCGCAAGGGAAGAGCCAACTGTGTTACAGCCCCGACAATCAAATTTTTCTGCAGCACCTGTGGAAGAGCCTGTCACTCTAGAATTGGCCTTTACAGCCACTCCAGGCGCTGCTCCACACACCACTGACCACCTCCAGGTGCTTACCCATTGTCTCTCGAGATAAGGAGGCCAAAGAGATTTGTACTGAATAAAGATAGTAGTCTGTGTGTTGTGGTAGCTGGAGTTAATTTACAAATGCCTTTCATCTATGGCTGCCAGTACAATACTCCTCGCACGGGGCTCTGTACACTCCGTGACATCACATCCTGTAATGGTGCTTTCAGTCTATTTTCATATCTACCTAGCAACAACCTACATCACATTATACTAAACTCTGTGCATCCGTCTGCTGCTTCCCTATCCCGTGGTTGTCCCTGCAGGTGACCATGAGGTTGCAGCTGTCCAAATTCCTGTGGCTGCACTTCCCTCTCAGGTTCTCCTCCTTGCTGGACTACCTGCCTTCTGAGTGGACAATGCTCATGACAGGTAGGCACTGCCAGTCTGAAGGGCCACTCTGCCAGATGCTTCCTCCAAACACCCCCACCCCACCCTCTCTCAGTCCACTCTCACTGCACCCACATTTCAGCTGTTTGGAGGCCCTGATGCAAATTACTCTGGCTGCCCTTCCCCAGCCTTCCTGTGAAGGCAAACTGCCTTACCCATAGCTATCACCCCGTTGCCACCCTGATATACCTGCCGGGGCTCTGACGCCCCATAGCTTCCATGCACGCTGAAAAATGTGAATGGGCCCGTAAAATACCATTCAATTAGAATTACCTTAGCTACCTCTTATTGGCCCTTTTTTCCAAAAGCGGCACCATTTACACTTGACCTGTCATCCACCACTGGTAAAATGTGGACCCGGCATGATTACCAGGGATAGGCACCAACATGTTGCACCATGGACATTTGACAAAATTATTGACTCAGCCATGGAGATGGGGGCACTTAATCTGTATATAAAGTGTATAGCCAATCTAATGCCATCAAAACACAGTCCGATTTTAATATGCTGGGAGTGTACTATCGACCCTCAAACAGTCAGAGCAGATAGAAGAGCAAATATGTAGGCAAATCTCTCAGAAGTACAAAAACAATAAGGCAGTAAAAGTTGGAGATTTTAACTACCCCAGTATTAACTGAGATAGTTTTATTGTGAAAGGAATTGAGGGAGCAGAATTCCTGAGGTGCATTAGGAAAACGTCTTTGACCATTATGTAGCTAGTCCAACAAGACAGGATGCAGTTTTGAACTTAGTTTTAGGTGGATGGAGTGGCAATGGGAGAGCATTTTGGTGGTGGTGATCATAATTCAGTCAGTTTTAACATAGTTATGGAAAAGGACAAAGATAGAACAGGAGTTAGAGTTCTCAATTGGGGCAAGATCAATTTTACTAAGCTGAGGAGTGATTTAGCAAAAGTGGTCTGGAGGCAGCTACTTGAAGGTAAATCAGTGTCAGATCAGTGGGAGGCATTCAAAGAGGAGATGCAAGGGGTTCCGAGTAAACACGATCCCACAAAGAAAGGGCGGAACAGCCAAATCTAGAACCCCCTGGATGTCAAGGAGCTTACAGGGTAAGATAAGGCAGAAAAGGACGCTTATGTCTGACATTGAGAACTCACCAAAGCTAGTGACAAAATTTGAGAAACACAATTACAAACAAAGAGCGCCATTCAGTTCCTCTAATAAGACAATTCTCTTGCATTCACTGCTGTCTGTATCTCAGTTTATCACTGGATTCTGATTCAACTCTAACAAGATAATTATTAACAAAAAGCTTTTCTGCAAAAAGTTGAACAGTTGTTACTGTATTATTGTTATAAAATGTTTACTCACATCTGTAAGATTGTACTTCAAACTAACCAATTTATGTCAAAGCCAAATCTCTTACCTGTCAGCAAAGGTTCACTTTAATGTCATGTAATTACATTATACAGACAACTTTCAAATGACATTGGCCACTCAGGTTATTTTCCCTCAAACTGGATAGTAAATGATGCACATTGCAGTTACTGATCTTTGACATACTTGTAAAACTTGACCTTTAATCCAATTCACAGTAAAAACAAATTAGTTAATGACTGTTTCTAACATGTCATTGAAACATAATAGATTTTTACAATTTCTTCCCCGACAGTTTTTAAAACAGCAAGTGCAGCATAAATTTTTTAAGGAATAATAGACAGTTCATCATAGATTAAGGTTTATTAAAGCTATCTGTTACTGTGTATTTACTAAATATTGTATATATTGAGATCACCATGACCATATTGAATGTCGGAGCAGGCTTGAGGGTCTGAATTGCCTACTCCTGCTCCTAGTTCTTATGGGTCAGCAGTATCCTGTTTTTGGCAATATCACTCAGCTCCATTACATCGTAATCTTGTATTCATGAGGAACTTGCAATGCTGACTTTTGGAGATTCCATGAAAAGGATTTCTAGTAACGGTAAGTTGCTACTCAAAAACCCACAAAAAGCCTGTGGGCAGCTGTAAGAGTAGTGGATGGTGAATGCCGTTCCTTTGCCACTGACCACAGAATCTAGGCCAATATATTAGTGTGGCTATTTTACATGAAGCAGGCTCTGAGCTGTTCCAACCAGAAATGACAATCAAGATCCCATTAACTTTATAGGACCTGGATTTCCATATTAAAAGGGGCCCAGCACCTGATACAGGTGGACACTGTGAGCACCTGGCAGTAGTCCCCTTTAAAAATGCAGCTGGCCACATTGCCTGTGTTAATGAGATAGTAAGGCTGCCAACCCCATTTTGAGACCATTACTGCCCCATTAATGCCAGATGAAGGCAATGAAAATTGACCCCCAGATGTCACAAACCAAAGTATTAAAAAATACAAAGGGAACACACTGTTTCTCTCTGAATTGCAGTTTGAAACTTACAAGTACTTGTTAATGTATAAACCTCCCTTATGAAACCACAATAACATTTTCATTGACCTCAGAATTATTAAGACTACTTCCCCAAAGGGAGTACCTGAGCAGTAACATTAAAGGAGCAGGCCAGGCTAGCAACTAATCATCCCAACCACACTGCAGGCTTCAGGCTACCCATGACCAATATTACAGGATATCACATAGTTCATCTATGACAAAATTTTAACCGAAAATATGTATGTGAAATATATCAAAAATCATATCTCTGCACACACACCAATATACCAATTACTTTGCACATCAACCCTTTTGTCATTTCATCTTTCCTGCCTTCCATCGTATCACAGACCTTCCCTTTTTCTCTTTTCCCTCCCTCACTTGCTTAAAACCTGTTACATTTCTAACTTTCCCAGTTCTGATGAAATGTCATCGACCTGAAACATTAACTCTATTTCTCTCTCCACAGGTGCTGCCAGACCTGCTGAATATTTCCAGTAATTTTATTACAAAACTTTACTTCCTGCTATATTGTTGTGGCAACCTTTCCCATTATAAATTTTGATGTACACACATATAATGGATTCTGCTTATATAAACTTGTGACAATATACCTAAATTCTCCCAACCAGAGGTGATAATGGAGCACCTCAGTTGTGTGGCTCCCATCTTCCTGGCCCGTATTACACACAAACTCCTGTCCCAACCAACTCTAAATCTCAGCTTCCCAAATTTCTGTATGTTCTGCTACTCAACTACAAATCATAAGATCAAATCAAAGTATATAAAAATAAGGACAACATTTATGATTTTGAAATGGGGATTAAATTATATCTCTATGTGCTGTTCCAATTACATTGAGTTCTGTAACTCCACTTCACATGAAGACTACACTTGGTCTTGACTCCCTCCCATGCTCAGCATCATGGCAGATGGTCCGGCATCCTATTATCACAAACACACTGGGTAGTAGGTTAGATTTACTCTTAAGTCCAGCTTTCAGTTATGTGTACTGTCCCCACTGCTCACCCCAATCCCAGTTATTTGCCAACGCTTTCAGTCTCTTTTTTGCATATTTTCTTTATTGGACACTGTATGGTTACAAACTTGGCTTTAAACCCCATGTAGCCAGTTGCTACTGTAAGTGGCTCCATTCCTGTACCCTCTTACTACAGTTCTTGGACTTTAGGAATTACAAGAACAAAATTGCACATGACACAGGGTTTGGCTTAACCATGAATTGTTGTTTTACTGAATCCAATAATATCCCTAATACAGGCACATCTATGGTTAGTTGAAACAGAAATAAAACAAAACTGTCCTCAATACAAAACCTCCTGCAGTAACTTAAAATTGACACCCCAATTCCCAGCTGAACACTTCAGCGATTTGACCACTGTTCCCAGTTATCCAAAACAAAGACACTACAACTCAGCTCAAACTTGCAAATTTCAGGCAAAAAGACTACACTTTTGTCCCAAAACCCTCAGATCAAGATCACTACGAATTGGCTGAAAACACTTATAGTCACCCACATGGCTGGTTGGTCCCAGTGTTGATTGCAGGGTGACCAATCTTGACCCTTCTTCCTGACTGCAGCCCAGTCACTCCAATGTGGCTGTTTTTTTATAATAAACTGACTCAGGACTTCTAAGACATATGTTCTATTGTTCATGCTGTGCTGTGTCCAGCAGGTAAACATCCTTTAGTTTATTTCACGCCTAGCCCAGACAAATATGATTAATTCATACTGGGTGCAACAAAACAGCTTTTTCATGGCAGAAATAACTCAAACAACATCTTCAAACTCTCATGTTGTTTAAAACAAATTCTCTTGCAGTTTTGAGGCAATACAGTAACAGCACCTGTCTCTGAAGTTGCTCGAAGGTGTGAAATGTCTCATCCCTCTCCTTGAGATAAATTAATGGCCAGATTCCAGTACTATTGTCTATGATGGTAGCTTTATTATCATATCGAAGGCATTGTGCAGGGTAATCAGTCTTTTGATTGCATTAGCTGATGGTAGGTGATGGCATTTCCTTTGGTACCATTGTTCCATTGAAAGCATTCAGTCAATGTTTGAATTCCTTTCGATGAGCCACTGTCTTTTCTGAATGTCCAAATTCACCCTTCTCTGCCCAGCCTGTGCTGCTGGCTGCAGCTTGACTTTTTGTATTGTAATCCAAACATGAGGTCAAAGCATGTCTGTGGGTCTGAATTTTATAGTCCATAAATTTTCCCAGTTGGAGGGGATTCTGATGCTACACTACACATATGTATCTGTCGCAGGTAACTTCTCCATTTCAAAGGTTCCATTTGCTCCCTGATTTGGTCTAAGCATCTTACTTTTATGGGTGTTGATGTGGAGAATGAGGGGTTGATAGGGTTACTAAGGTTAACACAGCTGAAGTTGTTTTTCTCTTGCTGTACCTTTCCATCATGAGGCTTTGGTTTGCTTATCTGTTGTAAGAGATAAAATGTGCTTGTACAATGAAAGCATTGGGGATGGTGAAATTGCAAAGATGAACTGCCATTGTAAACTATTGAAAAAGAAGTGCATAAGGGATAGTAAGATAACCAAATGTGGACGTGTGAGTAACCAGTTGCATCAATTCTGTATGAAACTGTTCTGTAAATAACTCTGCTGTATCTGAAGTGTTTCTGAGAGACTTTGGTCCACTGAAGACTCTCCCCTGCATACGAACATACAAATTAGGAGCAGCAGTAGGCCATTCGGCCCCTCGTGCCTGCTCTGCCATTCAATAAGATCATGGCTGAACTGATTACTCCTCATTCCCACCTACCCCTACCTTTCACCCCCTTGTTTATCAAGAATCTATCGACCTCTGCCTTAAAAATATTCAAAGACTCTGCTTCCACTGCCTTTTGAGGAAAAAAGTTCCAAAGACTCACGACCCTCTGAGAGAAAACATTTCTCCTCATCTCTACCTTAAATGGGTGACTCTTTATTTTTAAACAGTGACCCCTAGTTCTAGATTCTCCCACAAGAGGAAACATCCCCTCCACATCCACCCTGTCAACACCCCTGAGGATCTTATATGCTTGTAATAAAGATTTCCTGATTTCAGCTCACTCCTGACTCTGAAGTGGTTTTGTCTCACAATAGGTGTTGACTCACACTCCCCTGTATTTACTAATACAATATTGAGATTGTGTAAAAATCGAACTTCCTTGTTACCTGAACTGGATATCCATGTCTTTTTGCAATTGTATTTCTTCAATATATTCGCAGCCAGACTGAGTTATTAGTACCTCTGGTGCAACATGGTTCAAATTGTTGGATTGCTTTGTGGCACAAGAAAATAAATGTACAACATAATTGTTACAATCAGATTTGCTCAGTTATATCACTGCCACTTATTTCCTTGCAATATGATAATGTTATGGTTAGTGGAACTGGATTAGCAATGCAAGGGTTTGTGACTTCAAATCCTACCACAATAAGTTGTGAAATTGAATTGACTAAATCTAGTAACTCATCAGCTGGTACCAAAAAATGACCACAAAAGCTTCTGGATTATCATTAAAAACCCAAGTGGTTTACTAATGTCCTTCAAGAAAGGGAACCTGCCACCCCAACTGGTTATTGATTCTTAGTGCTGTCACGCACATTGGAAGTGCGATGATAAAACAATCATGGATTAACTCTGAAGAGTTATGAAAAACTGACTTTTTCTTTAAAAAATGAACCTTTATTCTTTAAAAAATGAGCAATTTATTCAAACTGTCTGATGAAGACAAAGGACAGATCTTCAAAACTCAGAGGTGTCAATTGAACCTATCCTACATCGATCCTAAAACATTCCAGAATTGAATGTCTTCTTCTGAAACAAAGAAGGTGTGAAGTAGCCATGTCCTGGGCCATTGTGTGATCACCATGGGGAAGAGACCAGAGTGTCTCTTAACAGGAGGTGAGAGATAACAGCTTTGCCTTAAAAAAGACAGCCAGAGAGTGAGAGAGAGAGAAAGAAGCAACAGCCTAACAGTTTATGTTCCGGCCAAGCCAGAAAGCACCTGCTCTGCTGCAGAATCCTACATCTACATTTTACAGCAATGAGACTAGGAGTAACCCACCATATTCAATGGAACCTTCAATCAAGAGAGAAATCTACAATCATCTCAGGCCTGCATCCATTGAGAACTTGATTTCCAAAAGAATTCAACAGGTTTATCATAACCTTCCCCCCCCCCCCACCACTAAAAGTCACTTTTCTTTCTCCCTTCTCTATCTGTCTCTTCGTGTGTGTGCATGCGTGAGTGAATGCATGAGCAGATGTGGTTGCAACAATTATGATAAGGCATATTGATCAATAAACAATTGACATTCTGTTTTAAAATCTACAAAAAAACTTGTCGCTGTCTGTTTATTTGAAAAATAAACCACCAAGGGACTAAACTTGAATACAAATACACTTGCTGTGGTCAGGTGGGGAGTTGCACAGTAGGAACCACCCATGTTGCACCACTTGGGTGTAATAGTGCCCTCAGGGCAATGAGGGATGAGCAATAAATGCTGTGATGTCAGCATTGTCTGCAACCCAAGAACAAACAGATGCACCCTGGAGGATTTGGAGCCAGTCTCTTCACCTCATCTATTGCAAAAGTGAAACTGCTTTTTAGGTGTTTGATTTTCAGCTCTGTTTCATGACAGTCAGAAAGAGGTCAAAAACATTCCAACACAAGGGCTGGGATTTTCTCAGAAGCCCTAAAGTCCCAATGTTGGGACTGGAAGCAAGGGCCTTGCCATGGGGGTGGCGAGGCGGGGATGTGTTCTGAATCTTCATAGAGTCGGCCAATTAATGCAGGTGGGGGAGCCATCCCTGAGGCAGGGCAGGCAGGGGGAAGTTGCTACTGAGTCAATGCTGGCACCATATTTAAATGGCAACCAGTAGTCGTTACAAAGGCAGCAGCCCCAGAGAGACCAGAGAGGGAGTCCTGGCAACCGAAACAAATTCAGAGATGGCAGAAGGGAGATCAAGGGTGGCTCCATGGTTCATGAATGCCTCCCTGCAGGTGCTCCTCTGGACTGCTTAGACTAGGAGGGAGGTCCTGTTCCCCCGGGATGGGGAGACCGGCCCAGCAAACCAAGCAAGACTGGATGGAGATCGCAGAGGAGGTGAGCAGCTGTGGGGTTGTCCCTCGTTCGTGGCTGTAGTGTCATAAAAGGACCAGTGACGTGGTGCATGCTGGCAAGGTGAGTGTAGCATACAATGTTCAGCTTACACCCTTACATGTGACTAAGGATGAATGTGAAAGGACCTGTCCACCCAATCACAGGCAACGCCCCTCTGTCTGCAGGAGAAGATTGCAGACAATCGCAGAGAGCAGGTCAAGACCATCGGTGGAGGAAGAGGCCATGGAGCTGGCTAGACCGCAGGATGGAACAAGTGGTACAGACGGAGAGACAGGGGTTCCTTCCAAAGTCAGTGAGTAAGGTCATCATGGAGCACAAGCGTGCATCTGCAGCGATGGAGCCATGCTGCTCATGAGACCTCCGGTGTCTCAGGGACCTCCAACATAGGGTATGTGCTATGTCAGGAGGGGAGGCCATTAATACTTCAATGACTCTAGCAACTCATGTGGAACCTGTTCGAAAAGCTCCGAGACCTTGGGAGAGCCTGACACCTCTGAGAGGGAGGAAGGAGCATCACCTCATACCCTTGTACCCTCCACCAGCGCAGATACTTGCACGTCGGTGGGTATGCTGCATTACAACTGTGACTGCACTTCAAAAAGTACTTCATTGGCTGTAAAAGTGCTTTGAGATGTCCGGTGGTCACGAAAGGCGCTATATAACTGCAAGTCTGTCTTTTCTTTTATGTGCTCGCAGTTAGATTCGGGCACACAACCTGGTGAGCACAGCACACATGTGCCCGAGCAGCCGATGGAAGCTGACAGCCCAGGCCTCTGACAGTCGGAGATCTGTGGGAGGCCAGGCCCATGATGAGCCCCAGGCTCATGACATGTCTCTGGTGTTACCAACTTCACAGGAAATGCTGCAGCTGCAGCAAGAGATCAGGCAACATCTGGCAGAGATGCCAGAGGCCATACATGCCCAAGCGCAGATGATGGAGGAGTTCATCCAGGCCTTGAGTGCTGCACTGTCACTGACTGGTGCACGAGTGGCGTCCTTCATTGAGAGATTGGCGGCTATGCTGGACAGCCACATCCATCAAAGCACTCAGTGTCTGCAGGACACTAGTCCCTCTTCCCTTGCCAGTAACGTCAGGGCTTCCATCACCCTGACAGCAGAGGGTGCTACTGCTTCTGTGCAGGTGGACCCCAACATGCTGGGGCCCACCAAGCCTCAGGCAACCAGAGGATGGCCGCCAAGGTCATCTCTAGCCAAGGGGCAGAAAGGTCAGCAGCCAGTCTCCACTTCAGCTGACAGTGCAGGGGGAGTACTACGTAGGAGTTCATGCAAAAGAATGAAGAAGAGCACTGTGAAGCATGGGGTTTACATGGGTGAATGTGTATTGTAGATGGGGATGGTGACATTTGCTGTCACGGTCATTAAATAATGTTTTTTTCCAACAAACAAGATCTCTTTCCTCCTCTGTAAGGTCTTTGGTGTTTCCTATCACCCCATCCTCTGTGAAAAGGCTCGAGGAGAGGATCATGCTGCGAGGGGTCCAGTCTCGAACCTTGCCAGCTCAGCACTGCGCAACTAATCAATGAGCGATTGTTTCCTGAAGGAAAGACAGTGAAAACAGGGCTACATAAAGGTGAGTCTTTCTTGGTCAATATATAACTGCCAGTAAGGATCAAAGGAAATGTGAATGTATAAGGGAATCACATGCCTCCCTTGCACGCATCTGATAGTGTCTTTCCTTCATCTGGCGATGCTTGGCCAGTTTCCTCCTCCACAACCTCATCATCCGAGGAGGCACTACGCTCCTCACATTCCTCATTGTTTATCACCTCCCCCTTCTGTAGCACCAGGTTGTGCAGTGCACAGCAGAGCACTACGATATGTGAAACTCTAACCGGGGCATACTGAAAGGCTCCACTGGACTGTTCTAGGCACCTGAATCTCATCTTGAGCAGACCAATGGCCTGCTCTATGGTCTCTCGCATGGTCCTGTGGCAGGAGTTATACCTTTCCTCTGCATCTGTGTGTGGGTTCCTCATGGGTGTCAGTAGCCATGTCTTCCCTGGGTATCCCATGTATCCAAGAATCTATCCCTGAAGGCGTGTTGGAGGCTGGAAAAGATCTGGCTCTTGGGACTGCCTCAAAATGTAGATATCGTGACAACTTCCCGGGAAGCATGCACGGTCTTGCAGGATCCATTTACAGTGGTCACAGCCCATTTGTACAGTGAGGGAATGGAAAACCTTCCTGTTGATGAAGGTTGCTGGCTGGTGTTCAGGAGCCTGGATGGCCATATGCTTGAAGTCGATTACTTCCTGCAGCTTGGGGAATCCAGCGATGGCCCATTTAGGATCTGTGCGGAAGTGTACATTGTCACCGGCCCTCCTGAAAAGGGCATTGGTGACCTCTTTGATTCACCGATGGGTTGCTGACTGTGAGATCCCACACATCTTTCTGTGATCTGGAGGTGTAGAAGTTCAGCACCACTGTGACCTTCAGCACCACTTGCATTGGATTTCCACCAAGTGCCCTGCAGCACAGCTCATCCTGCATTATAGTGCATAGGTCAGTGACGGCCTCCATGGAGAGGCAAAGTCTTCATTGGCACTGCCTCTCTGACATCTGCAGGTAGTTTAGCCTTGACTGGTAGACCCACTTTGGAGGGTACCTCCTTTTGCATGGAGGAGCCACCTGTCTTTCCCCTCTGCGCCCTTCTCCACCTTCTGGAGGCTGCTACTGACCCTTCTCTGGGCTCACAAATCATTGTGGTGCCGCTGCACGTGCTGGACCTCCCTCCTGCTCTGCTGCATCACTTCAATGCGGTTCCCGAAGTCTGGATCTATGAGGCTCATGATAGGTGGCCTCTCCCTAAGTACAAGTCCTTCACTGTCAGTGGCCCTTATCCTTCCCCCTACTTGTCACCTCTGATATGGTGGCACTTGCCCATTGGCTCCCTTAGAATAACACACCCACAGTTTTGAGACTTTGCCCCCACTCCTCAGATGACACCCGATGCCCTCCTTTCTCCACCCCGCCTGACAGTTGAAGGGCCAGAAGGGCCCTGCCCGATTTGTTGTCCAGTCTTTGCTATCCACAGATGCTGACTGACTTTCTGTATATTGTTCAGTATCAGTTTCAGATATGCAGCATGTGCAATTTTTTTTAAGACATGAAGAGTGAGCAGTACTGATGTTTTGCCAGTAGGTGTCACTGCCACTTACATGACACGATCATGCTTCCAAGGGGTCTGCGACCTGTTGTGGCTTCGGAGCTGCATGCAGCTCATTAAGGACTTGTGCAGCTCCCGACCATGATCGAATGAACCCATTGTGACGATAATTAAATGGCCTGTTTCATTTTTATAAATTTTTATTAACATTGTACTTGTGAGAAAGTATCATTCAATTAACAACTCCTTTTGTAAAAAAAACTTTAAAATGTTGTTGAAATGTGCCTGCCCCTGTCTTGTTTTTCATTATTATTGGCATTTGAGTAACAGCACTGTGGCTCTTAAGATATTGTGTTTCTGACTAATTTTTAAAAAATGGCTATTCTTATAATTAAGGTTGCTGACCCCTGATGTTTACAACATTTTGAGATATAAACAATTCAGGGTCAGAACATACAATTGTTTTTTGCATGCTGAATGACTAGATCCAACATTGCTCCCACCTCAGAGTCAGAAGGTTATGGATTCAATCTCCGCTCTAGAAACTTGAACACATAATCAATAAATGAAGAATTAATCGAAAATTCTGAGTTTAAGGTCAATAGTTACGGAGGAATTTAATGTACTACATATGCTATCTTCTCTTCTTTTCTTTTTCTTCTTCTCTTTGGCCTCCTTGTCTCGAGAGACAATGGATAAGCACCTGGAGGTGGTCAGTGGTTTGTGAAGCAGCGCCTGGAGTGGCTATAAAGGCCAATTCTAGAGTGACAGACTCTTCCACAGGCGCTGCAGATAAAATTGGTTGTCGGGGCTATTACACAGTAGGCTTTCCCCTTGTGCTTCTGTCTTTTTTCCTGCCACTGATAAGTCTCTTCGACTCGCTACTCTTTAGCTCCGCCTTTATGCATGTCTGCCAGCTCTGGCGATCACTGGCAACTGACTTGTGATCAATGTCACAGGACTTCATGTCGTGTTTGCAGACGTCTTTAAAACGGAGACGTGGACGGCCGGTGGGTCTGATACCAGTGACGAGCTTGCTGTACAATGTGTCCTTGGGAATCCTGCCATCTTCCAAGCGGCTCACATGGCCAAGCCATCTCAAGCGCCGCTGGCTCAGTAGGGTGTATATGCTGGGGATGTTGGCCGCCTTGAGGAATTCTGTGTTGGAGATACAGTCCTGCCACCTGATGCCAAGGATTCTCCGGAGGCAGCAAAGATGGAATGAAGTGAGACATCGCTCTTGGCTGACATACGTTGTCCAGGCCTCGCTGCCGTCGAGCAAGGTACTGAGGACACAGGCTTGATACACTCGGACTTTTGTGTTCCGTGTCAGTGTGCCATTTTCCCACACCCTCTTGGCCAGTCTGCACATAGCAGCGGACGCCTTTCCCATGCGCTTGTTGATTTCTGCATAGAGAGACAGGTTACTGGTGATAGTTGAGCCTAGGTAGGTGAACGCTTGAACCACTTCCAGAGCGTGGTCGCCGATATTGATGAATGGAGCATTTCTGACGTCCTGTTCCATGATGTTCATTTTCTTGAGGATGATGGCTAGGCCAAATTCATTGCAGGCAGCCGCAATCCTGTCGATGAGTCTCTGCAGACACTCTTCAGTGTGAGGTGTTAATGCAGCATCGTCAACAAAGAGGAGTTCCCTGATGAGGACTTTCCGTACTTTGGTCTTCACTCTTAGGCGGACAAGGTTGAACAACCTGCCATCTGATCTTGTGTGGAGGAAAATTCCTTCTTCTGAAGACTTGAATGCATGTGAGAGCAGCAGTGAGAAGAAGATCCCAAACAGCGTGGTGCGAAAACACAGCCCTGTTTCTAGCCACTCAGGATAGGAAAGGGGTCTGATGAGGTGCCGCTATGCTGAATTGTGCCTTTCATATTGTCATGGAATGAGGTGATGATACTTAGTAGCTTTGGAGGACATCCGATCTTAGCTAGTAGCCTGAAGAGACCACGTCTGCTTGACGAGGTCAAAGGCTTTGGTGAGATCTATGAAAGCAACGTAGAGGGGCATCTGTTGTTCGCGGCATTTCTCCTGTAGCTGGCAAAGGGAGAACAGCATGTCGATGGTGGATCTCTCTGCTCGAAAGCCACACTGTGCCTCGGGGTAGACATGCTCAGCTAGCTTCTGAAGCTTGTTTAAAATGACTCAAGCGAAGACTTTCTCCACTATGCTGAGCAGTGAGATTCCACTGTAGTTGTTGCAGTCACCGTGGTCACCCTTGTTCTTATAGAGGGTGATGATATTGGCATCACGCATGTCCTGTGGTACTGCACCCTCGTCCCAGCACAGGCAAAGCAGTTCATGGAGTGCTGAGAGTATAGCAGGCTTGGCACTCTTGATTATTTCAGGGGTAATGCCATCCTTTCCAGGGGCTTTTCCACTGGTGAGCGAATCAATGGCATCGCTGAGTTCCGATTTTGTTGGCTGTTCGTCTAGCTCATCCATGACTGGCAGAGACTGGGCTGAATTGAGAGCGGTCTCAGTGACAACATTTTCCCTGGAGTACAGTTCTAGGTAGTGCTCCACCCAGCGGTCCATTTGCTTGCGTTGGTCAGTGATCGTGTGCCCTGATTTAGACTTGAGGAGGGGGGGCGATCTTTTTGATGGTTGGCCCGAAAGCTCTCTTAATGCCATCACACATTCCTCTGATGTTTCTGGTGTCGGAGGCCAGCTGAATACGACTGCATAGGTGTTGCCAGTAGTCGTTTGTACAGTAATAAAAACAAGAAATGCTGGAACCACTCAGCAGGTCTGGCAGCATCTGTGGAAAGAGAAGCAGAGTTAACGTTTCGGGTCAGTGACCCTTCATCGGAACTGACAAATATTAGAAAATTCACAGGTTATAAGCAAGTGAGGTGGGGGTGGGGCAAGAGATAACAAAGGAGGTCTAGATTGGACCAGGCCACATAGCTGACCAAAAGGTCACGGAGCAAAGGCAAACAATATGTTAATGGTGTGTTGAAAGACAAAGCATTAGTACAGATTAGCTGTTAATACACTGAATATTGAACAGCAGCAAGTGCAAACCTGAAAAAAAACAGTGGGTAAGCAAACTGAACAAACTAAGATGAAATGAACTAAATGCAAAAAAAAAAGATTGTAAAAAATGTGAAAAAGAATGTAAAAAAAAAGGAAGAAAAAAATAACTAAAAATGAAAGATAAAGGGGGGCTGTCATGCTCTGAAATTATTGAACTCAATGTTCAGTCCGGCAGGCTGTAGTGTGCCTAATTGGTAGATGAGATGCTGTTCCTTGAGCTTGCGTTGATGTTCACTGGAACACTGCAGCAATCCCAGGACAGAGATGTGAGCATGAGAGCAGGGGGGAGTGTTGAAATGGCAAGCAACCGGAAGCTCAGGGTCCTGCTTGCGGACTGAGCGGAGATGTTCCGCAAAGCGGTCACCCAGTCTGCGCTTGGTCTCCCCAATGTAGAGGAGACCACACTGTGAGCAGCCAATACAGTATACTACATTGAAAGAAGTACAAGTAAATCGCTGCTTCACCTGAAAGGAGTGTTTGGGGCCTGGGATAGTGAGGAGAGAGGAGGTAAATGGGCAGGTATTACACCTCCTGCAATTGCAGGGTAAGGTGCCATGGGACGGGGACGGGGTGGTGGGGGTAATGGAGGAGTGGACCAGAGTGTCGCGGAGGGAACGATCCCTTCGGAATGCTGACAGGGGAAGGGAGGGGAAGATGCAACTGGTAGTGGCATCACGCTGGAGGTGGCGGAAATGGCGGAGGATGATCCTTTGGATATGGAGGCTGGTGGGGTGAAAAGTGAGGACAAGGGGAACTCTGTCACGGTTCTGGGAGGGAGGGGAAGGGGTGAGGGCAGAGGTGCGGGGAATGGGCCGGACACGGTTGAGGGCCCTGTCAACCACAGTGGGGGCAAATCCTCGGTTGAGGAAAAAGGTCATATCAGAAGCACCGTCATGGAAGGTAGCATCATCAGAGCAGATGCGTCGGAGACGGAGAAACTGGGAGAATGGAATGGAGTCCTTACAGGAGGTAGGGTGTGAAGAAGTGTAGTCGAGGTAGCTGTGGGAGTCGGTGGGCTTATAATGGATATTAGTAGACAACCTATCCCCAGAGATGGAGACAGAGAAGTTGAGGAAGGGAAGGGAAGTGTCAGAGATGGACCATGTAAAGGTGAGAGAAGGGTGGAAATTGGAAGCAAAGTTGATAAAGTTTTCCAGTTCGGGGCGGGAGCAGGAAACGGCACCGATGTACCGGAAAAAGAGTTGGGGGAGGGGGCCTGAAAAGGACTGGAACAAAGAATGCTCGACATATCCCACAAAAAGACAGGCATAACTAGGACCCATGCGGGTACCCATAGCAACACCTTTTACTTGAAGGAAGTGCGTGGAGTTGAAGGAGAAGTTGTTCAATGTGAGAACAAGTTCAGCCAGGCGGAGAAGGGTGGTGGTGGATGGGGACTGGTTGGGCCTCTGTTCCAGGAAGAAGCGGAGAGCCCTCAAACCATCCTGGTGGGGGATGGAGGTGTAGAGCGATTGGACGTCCATAATGAAGAGGAGGCGGTTGGGACCAGGAAACTGGAAATTGTCAAAATGACGTAGGGCGTCAAATTCCGCCATCTCCAGCGTGATGCCACTACCAGTCGCATCTTCCCCTCCCTTCCCCTGTCAGCATTCCGAAGGGATTGTTCCCTCCGCGACACCCTGGTCCACTCCTCCATTACCCTCACCACCTTGTCCCCGTCCCATGGCACCTTCCCCTGCAATCGCAGGAGGTGTAATACCTGCCCATTTACCTCCTCTCTCCTCACTATCCCAGGCCCCAAACACTCCTTTCAGGTGAAGCAGCGATTTACTTGTACTTCTTTCAATGTAATATACTGTATTGGCTGCTCACAGTGTGGTCTCCTCTACATTGGGGAGACCAAGCGCAGACTGGGTGACCGCTTTGCGGAACATCTCCGCTCAGTCCGCAAGCAGGACCCTGAGCTTCCAGTTGCTTGCCATTTCAACACTTCCCCCTGCTCTCATGCTCACATCTCTGTCCTGGGATTGCTGCAGTGTTCCAGTGAACATCAACGCAAGCTCGAGGAACAGCATCTCATCTACCGATTAGGCACACTGCAGCCTGCCGGACTGAACATTGAGTTCAATAATTTCAGAGCATGACAGCCCCCCATTTTACTTTCATTTTTAGTTATTTTTTTCTTCCTTTTTTTTTACATTCTTTTTCACAATCTTTTTTTTTGCATTTATTTCATTTCATCTTAGTTTGTTCAGTTTGCTTACCCACTGTTTTTTTTCAGGTTTGCACTTGCTGCTGTTCAATATTCAGTGTATTAACAGCTAATTTGTACTAATGCTTTGTCTTTCAACACACCATTAACATATTGTTTGCCTTTGCTCCATGACCTTTTGGTCAGCTATGTGGCCTGGTCCAATCTAGACCTCCTTTGTTATCTCTTGCCCCACCCCCACCTCACTTGCTTATAACCTGTGACTTTTCTAATATTTGTCAGTTCCGATGAAGGGTCACTGACACGAAACGTTAACTCTGCTTCTCTTTCCACAGATGCTGCCAGACCTGCTGAGTGGTTCCAGCATTTCTTGTTTTTATTTCAGATTTCCAACATCCGCAGTATTTTGCTTTTATTGCAGTCATTTGTACAGTGCCTGGCTGTTCTTTGTGCAGCCTTTCTGGCTACTTTAAGTGCTACGGATGTTAACTCTTTCTTGTAGTTCAACAGTGCAAGCGTTTAGCGGCTATGACAGGTTCCAGCTCTTCAAAGTGAGATTGAAACCAGTCTGCGTTCTACTGCTCACGTTTGCCATAGGTGGTCATTGCTGAGTCATTGATGGCGTCTCTGATGTGGGCCCACTTGGTCTCTGCATCCCCTGTAGGAGTGTTTTGAAGGGCTTTACAAGTGATTTTCGAAACTTATGTAACAGCTGTGGATAAGAAATTCTGTTAGTGTTGATGCGCGGGCGGCCCTTCTGCTTGGATTGATGCAGTTTCTTTGGTTTGAGTCTAACTTTGCTGCACACCAGGGAGTGGTCGGTGTTGCAGTCCACACTGTGGAAGCTGCGTGTGATTTGGACACTGTTTATAGAGGCTCACCTTGTGACGATGAGGTCCAGCTGGTGCCAACGACGTGATCTTGGGTGTCTCCATGAAACCTGGTGACAGGGTTTAGTATGAAAGAATGAGTTGGTAATGCAGAGGTTGTGATAGGTACACAACTCCAACAGTCTCTGTCCATTGTCATTCATCCTTCCAATGCCATAGCAACCAAGGCAGGAGGGCCATGAGTCATGGTCGGCCCCAACCCTGGCATTAAAGTCCCCCAGCAGGAACAAACGTTCGGTATTGGGAATGCTACTAATGATATTATGGAGTTCCTTGTAGAACTGGTCTTTAACTTCAGGTGGGGAGCAGAGTGTTGGAGCATAGATGCTGGGTAGGTGTACTGGACCAGAGGCGGTGAGAAGTCGGATGGACAGTATGCGTTCCGAGCCATTTGAAGGTGGCTCTATCATGCTGAGCAAAGAGTTTCTGATGGCGAAGCCCACTCCATGCTGTCTTGGTTCTTCAGGATCCCTACCCTGCCAGAAGAAGGTGTATTCTTGCTCTCTTAGAAAGCCACTCGCAGGGAGGCGTGTCTCCTGAAGTGCTGCAATGTCCACATTGAGTCTACTGAGCTCGTTGTTAATGATGGTGGTCGTTTGAGAATCGTTGATTTGTGTGAGGTTTTCTGACAGGCCAGGACACCTAGTTCTGATGTTCCAGCTTGCAAAACGAAGAGCTGGTACCTTCTTTCCTTTTTTTGTCATGATGTTTGTTGCGGTGTTACAGTCCACTTGTCAGCCAATGACCCTGAGCTCCAAGAACCCATTGAAGCAGGTGGACTGTGGCGGGACAGAACCTTACTGCTATAAATCACTGATATCTCATACAATTGTTAATTGCTGATGAAATGTGGGAAAAGGAATGTAAAAACAACATAACCATGGTTTATGACAGAGTTCCTTAGTCAATCTGTGTCTCACCGTCAACTCAAAGTTGTGAAAAGTAAACATGCTCCATGATGAATGGCAATAATCCATAATTAAACTGGAAGGAGTTTACAAGCTATTGTCATGCTTATGAGAAATGCAGTGATGAATATACAGAAGCAGAGGGAAGAGTTATAAAAAATTAGAACGATTTTAAAAGACTGGTACATTTACTGCCAACAAAATGGAGGACATGTCACATGACCCATACCACCTCCTGCACTAAAATACACATCCATGTCTACTAGAACTAAAACCAATTAGCCCCGTCGACATGGAAATGAGTCCGCTTTTCACACATGGATGTGAGCTATACACAAAATGAGTTAAAACAAAGACAATCCCAGACTCTATGTCTTCATCTACCCTTCACTACAATAGAGTGTAAACAGCTCTCATGTTATCAAAATGAGGCCTTCAAAAGCTATCAGGAACTGAAACCTAAAGTCAAATGGGAAAAACGAATGCTTAATGAGTTTACCCTCAAAAGGTAATTGCTTTGAAGAACAAAGGAGTCTTTCCAGTTCAGTCATCAGGTCATCAACGTCACTCCAGTCCCTCCCACCACACAGTCAAAATTGAAAGCCATCTTGAATTCCAGCACAAGGCTGAGAGAGAGAGACCAGTTCCAGCTAACATTTGAACCCTGATGAGAAAAGTTGAAAGCTAACTGCATGAGATAAAATAGAGTGCCTTTGAAACAAGACCTCTAGCTGTGAAACCTGAACTAAGAAATCAGCACCGTCTTCAAACTGAAGTGAACTGCCAGAAGTCTTCAGCACTCAGCATATACAAGATAACCAGCAAACAGGCCTGCAACTTTAAAAATGACCTTCCAAGAGGATCCCACAGATTTTCTTGAAAAAACAGACTTTTACACCTTGAACTCTTAACATCTCTTACTCTTTCCCTTCTATCTATCTTCTCTTGAGTGTGCATGATAGAGTGAATGCATGTGTGTGTGGTGTTGTGAACATTTCAGGTGATTATTGTTTAATAAATATTTAATCTTCTGTTTAAAACCTACGAGAAAACCCGTCATTGTCTGTTTATTTGGCCAACAAAACACAGGGACTGGAACACTAATTTAAACAAAAACACTGTGTGTGACCAGTTGGGAGGTGAACAGTGGAAACAAGCCACACCATCACCCATCTGGCCATAACACTATTGAATTGGTTTTACTCAATAGCACAACAATGTGCTATTTAACCCCACAATTCCATTCCCAAGCTTTTTAAATATGAACTCTTGAAATTGATGGGGATCCACGAGCTCTGTTTAAAAAATGTTTCTTGGAACCAACATTCTGACATTTGTGCCTTTTCTGTCATTGTAAATCTGGAAGAACTGTGGTGGATTATAATCCGAGCCCCTTTTTGGGCTCCGTGCTGTCCTGGTTTAATTCCAGCTGCGGTGGGAAGAGGTCCTTAAGTGACAACTGATTGGCCACTTAAGGGCCTCAATTGGCTTCTGGGCAGGAAGGCTAACTTAGGCCTTTCCCACTCCCGACAATCACAGTGTGATGGGAAGGCGATGGGCCCTCTGCTCCCCGCCTCCTAGCCCGTCTCTGGGGACCCATTCAATTCTGCCAATTGTGTGGGAACTTAATTGAAATGTAAGGAAATGTGATGCAGTGTGAGACCCCTCTGTGCTAGGAGAGGTAATCATGCTGTGCGATCTGCTCACCTATCTGAAGTAGAGTTCAAAGGATCCCTCAATTTTTAAATTGTCAGGTAAATGACTTAAAATGTATAAGTGGATTTAAAAACCAGAGAGAACTGTGCAATGGTGCTTTTAAAGGGCCAGGTGCTTTTTTGTATAATGTTTTAAATTTCTTTTTTCCTCACACATTTAAATTGTGATTTTAAAAATAATCTTTAAATAAGTTTATATTTCTATGGAGGGTTTTTTCCTTCATATTTCTGATTTCTTTATTTCGGATTTTGTTTTGTTTCAGAATATGTGGAGAATGTTTCTGTTGAAATAAAAGAGCTGATTGTCTGTGAAATCACTGGAAAGCTCAACATAATGGAAGCATTTACAAGACTTCAGCAGAACAGGAGAAGTTTGAATAAGGGAGGCGCATACATTTTTCCAGATGCCTGGGAGCAGTGGGCATCGAATTGCAAGTTACTGAGTCCCATGACTGGAGCCAGCTTCAAGTTAAAATGGAAAGAGAGTGTACCAGGTGGATCATAGGAACATAGGAATATAGAACAGGAGTAGGCCATTCAGTTCCTTGAGCCATTCAATGAAATCATGGCTGAACTGTATCCTGAGATCAGAAAGCACTGTTGTGACATCACTTTAATTGCTTGAGTATAGATAGTATGCATCATCACAGGAAATGATGTCAACCAACATGTGATATAGCAGTTTTAGTAGTGTTAGTCTACAGTCAGAATGTGTATTACAGAGCCTCTTGTAAAACTGATACTTTGCAATAACGAACCATTCATTCAACTTACCATTCAACCTAAGATTGTTTGGTATCACAAGCACCAGAGCTGGATTGCCCATATCCATCTTCCATCTTTGGCCTCCTTATCTCGAGAGACAATGGGTAAGCGCCTGGAGGTGGTCAGTGGTGTGTGGAGAAGTGCCTGGAGTGGCTATAAAGGCCAATTCTAGAGTGACAGGCTCTTCCACGGGTGCTGCAGAAAAATTTGTTTGTCGGGGCTGTTACACAATTGGCTCTCCCCTTGCGCTTTTGTCTTTTTTCCTGCCAACTGCTAAGTCTCTTCGACTCGCCACACTTTAGCTCCGCCTTTATGACTGCCCGCCAGCTCTGGCGAACGCTGTCAACTGACTCCCACGACTTGTGAGCAATGTCACAGGACTTCATGTCGCGTTTGCAGACATCTTTGAAGCGGAGACGTGGATGGCCGGTGGGTCTGATACCAGTGGCGAGCTCACTGTACAATGTGTCTTTGGGGATCCTGCCATCTTCCATGCGGCTCACATGGCCAAGCGCCGCTGACTCAGTAGTGTGTATAAGCTGGGGATGTTGGCCGCCTCGAGGAATTCTGTGTTGGAGATACGGTCCTGCCACCTGTTGCCAAGGATTCTCTGGAGGCAGCGCAGATGGAATGAATTGAGACGTCGCTCTTGGCTGACATACGTTGTCCAGGCCTCGCTGCCATAGAGCAAGGTACTGAGGACACAGGCTTGATACACTCGGACTTTTGTGTTCTGTGTCAGTGCGCCATTTTCCCACACTCTCTTGGCCAGTCTGGACATAGCAGTGGAAGCCTTTCCCATGCGCTTGTTGATTTCTGCATCTAGAGACAGGTTACTGGTGATAGTTGAGCCTAGGTAGGTGAACTCTTGAACCACTTCCAGAGCGTGGTCGCCGATATTGATGGATGGAGCATTTCTGACGTCCTGTTCCATGATGTTCGTTTTCTTGAGGCTGATGGTTAGGCCAAATCCACCATTATACCATCAATCGTATCTACATGCCTTGGCATTGCAAGGACTGAGGACAACTGTTTATGCAGGCACTGGGTCAGCAGGGAGCCATTTGCACTGTGGTGCCGCCTGCACTAAGGAGGCCTGTAACTGCCCTACACTATAGGGACTGCCAGTAACAGTCAGGTTCCCTATTGCCCTCGATGTTTCTGCTTCCAGCTCCTTCCAGGCCTTGATACAGATCATCTGCAGTATTATCCAGTGCATTACTCAACAACGTACCAAACAGGGCATCAATGTGTCAGCCAGTATAACCAGCTCTTTCATTTCCTTTCTCACTGAATAGAATTACATTATATGGAATTTACAGAAAAGAAATAGGCCACTCGGACCTAGGCCAGTATTACATTCCACAGGATCGAGACTCCTCCCATTCTATTTCATCTCATCCTAATAGCAAAAGGTGCACCTAGTGCTGCCTTTCCCAAAGTAAAGTGGGCCATTAATAACAGCCGGGTGGCTATCCGGGTTTCTGCCTTGCCTCTCTGCCTACCCTCACTGGCTGTTTTTCTCATTCGTACTCTATGACTTACTAGTTGCTAGCTAGCTCCTCCGGCTCATTCACTGCTTCTTCTGGGATGTGTGCAGCTGTACTGGTTACTTGCAAATGTCTAGTGAGATGCAGGGTGCTCTCGGATTCCGGGCCTCTCTGCTACCAGACAGGTAGGCTACTGGCATGTGATCTTCCAGATGTGCAATGACAGAAAAAGAACAAATATTAGAATGCTGTGTCTCGGGACCATCTTTAACCAACACCGCTAAAGCAGATCATCTACTCATCAGCACATGCAGTTTGTGGGAGCTTGCTGTGCACAAATTGTCTGCAGTGTTTCCTACATTACAACAGTATCTATTTACACTTCAAAAGTACTTCAATGGCAGTAAAGAGCTTTGGGAAGTCCTGAGCTCATGAAAGGGGCTATATGAATGCAATTCTTTTTTCCCTTCTTCAAATAAAGTGTGCATTGCAAAATATTTTGTGTGTGATTGTATGTCTATGTATGAATGGGTGAGAAAGGGAGACAAGACATAGAGCAAACTGGCACTAGCCCTGTGCTTGGTGGCGGGGTGTGCGGCTGGTGGGAGGGCTATGCTTCACCTGCCGCTCAGCCTCAAGTTTTGCATCCTCCTAGGGCATGTCATTTCTGTGGTGTCTTTCAGTTCAGGTCTGTTCCTTTGTATTATGATTCTATCTCATCATGCAGGCACTAAAGTGGTTTTGGGATGTTGAAAGATCACACATGCAGTGACAAACGTGTGCCTGCTCATCTGTGCATCAGTAAGCGATCAGGCTTCATGCAGCTTCTAGCATCACAATGATACTATGGGCGAAGCTCTTTGAAAAGATCAATGTCCTCCGGCTTTCAGTTGTAAGTTGTCACTTGAATAACTTGGAATCCAAGACAGTTAAGACGTTGTGCTTCAATTTAATACGGCTGCTAAGGTGACAATGGAAACCATGCTGGGTATTCTGATGCTTGAGGAATTGCACCTAATTTATTTTCTGACATGCGATACTCACCTGCAATTCATGAGGAGGATTTTATTATTTGTAGCATTATGTGAAAAATGTATCTGTATGCTTATAGCATGGTGAGGTGCATATTCAATGTTGGAGTTGAGAGGTAGCGTTAGCCTCCCTCAATCAAGTTCCCAATTCCAAGAACTTCAGCTATGTTAAAATACCTAATGGATGTAATGGATATAACCATGTACTGTAAACCATGTATTGTAAACATCTTATGGTTTTACCACAGGTGTTAAAAGTGAAGAATATTGTCCAGGACATTATCATTTGAGATCAGTAATGGTCTGAACTTCATTCTTTCACTGGATGTTCAAACTCCTGAGGCCTGTTTCTAGTAGTTGGACATCCTGGCTCATCTATTTGTTGATCTGTGCTCCTTTCAAGTACATTCATAAAACCTCTGATCGTTGCCGTTTCACTATGACTCATGGCAGTAAGTCTGTTAATTGTATTGCAGACTGGACTTGCATCCAGCAGAAACCAGACTAAGAATGTACAGATTCACTCCATCTGTCACAGAGAGATTACTTTGTTCTGAGTAGTCAATAACAGCATTTTGTATTTCTATAGTGCCTTTAACATAATGAAATGTCCCAAGATTCTTTACAGGAGCATTAGAAAACAAAATTTGACATGGAGCCACTTGAAGAGTTATTAGGGTAGATGACCAAAAGCTTGGTCGAAGAGGTAGGCTATAAGAAGAGATAAGCTATAAGAGGAGGTAGGTATAAGAGGAGGTAGGCTATAAGAGCCCTTTCCTATCCTGAGTGGTGTGAAACAGGGCTGTGTTCTCGCACCCACACTTTTTGGGATTTTCTTCTCCCTGCTGCTTTCACATGCGTTCAAATCCTCTGAAGAAGGAATTTTCCTCCACACAAGATCAGGGGGCAGGTTGTTCAACCTTGCCCGTCTAAGAGCGAAGTCCAAAGTACGGAAAGTCCTCATCAGAGAACTCCTCTTTGCTGACGATGCTGCTTTAACATCTCACACTGAAGAATGCCTGCAGAGTCTCATCGACAGGTTTGCGTCTGCCTGCAATGAATTTGGCCTAACCATCAGCCTCAAGAAAACGAACATCATGGGGCAGGATGTCAGAAATGCTCCATCCATCAATATTGGCGACCACGCTCTGGAAGTGGTTCAAGAGTTCACCTACCTAGGCTCAACTATCACCAGTAACCTGTCTCTAGATGCAGAAATCAACAAGCGCATGGGTAAGGCTTCCACTGCTATGTTCAGACTGGCCAAGAGAGTGTGGGAAAATGGCGCACTGACACGGAACACAAAAGTCCGAGTGTATCAGGCCTGTGTCCTCAGTACCTTGCTCTACGGCAGCGAGGCCTGGACAACGTATGCCAGCCAAGAGCGACGTCTCAATTCATTCCATCTTCGCTGCCTTCGGAGAATACTTGGCATCAGGTGGCAGGACTATATCTCCAACACAGAAGTCCTTGAAGCGGCCAACATCCCCAGCTTATACACACTACTGAGTCAGCGGCGCTTGAGATGGCTTGGCCATGTGAGCCGCATGGAAGATGGCAGGATCCCCAAAGACACATTGTACAGCGAGCTCGCCAACTGGTATCAGACCCACCGGCCGTCCATGTCTCCGTTATAAAGACGTCTGCAAACGCGACATGAAATCGTGTGACATTGATCACAAGTCGTGGGAGTCAGTTGCCAGCATTCGCCAGAGCTGGCGGGCAGCCATAAAGACAGGGCTAAATTGTGGCGAGTCGAAGAGACTTAGTAGTTGGCAGGAAAAAAGACAGAGGCGCAAGGGGAGAGCCAACTGTGCAACAGCCCCAACAAACAAATTTCTCTGCAGCACCTGTGGAAGAGCCTGTCACTCCAGAATTGGCCTTTATAGCCACTCCAGGCGCTGCTTCACAAACCACTGACCACCTCCAGGCGCGTATCCATTGTCTCTCGAGATAAGGAGGCCCAAAAGAAAAGAAAAGAAAGGAAGGCTATAAGAGGTAAGCTATAAGAAGAGGTAGGCTATAAGAAGAGGTAGGCTATGAGGAGGTAGGCTATAAGAAGAGGTAGGCTATAAGAGGAGGTAGGCTATAAGAAGAGGGAGGCTATAAGAAGAGGTAGGCTATAAGAGGAGGTAGGCTATAAGAAGAGGTAAGCTATAAGAGGAGGTAGGCTATAAGAAGAGGTAGGCTATAAGAGGAGGTAGGCTATAAGAAGAGGTAAGCTATAAGAAGAGGTAGGCTATAAGAGGAGGTAGGCTATAAGAAGAGGTAGGTTATAAGAAGAGGTAAGCTATAAGAAGAGGTAGGCTATAAGAGGAGGTAGGCTATAAGAAGAGGTAGGCTATAAGAAGAAGTAGGCTATAAGAGGAGGTAGGCTATAAGAAGAGGTAGGCTATAAGAGGAGGTAGGCTATAAGAGGAGGTAGGCTATAAGAAGAGGTAGGCTATAAGAGGAGGTAGGCTATAAGAAGAGGTAGGCTATGAGGAGGTAGGCTATAAGAAGAGGTAGGCTATAAGAGGAGGTAGGCTATAAGAAGAGGTAAGCTATAAGAGGAGGTAGGCTATAAGAAGAGGTAGGCTATAAGAGGAGGTAGGCTATAAGAAGAGGTAGGCTATAAGAGGAGGTAGGCTATAAGAAGAGGTAGGCTATAAGAGGAGGTAGGCTATAAGAGGAGGTAGGCTATAAGAAGAGGTAGGCTATAAGAAGAGGTAGGCTATAAGAAGAGGTAGGCTATAAGAGGAGGTAGGCTATAAGAAGAGGTAGGCTATAAGAGGAGGTAAGCTATAAGAAGAGGTAGGCTATAAGGAGTGTCTTAAAGGAAGAAAGAGAGATAGAGAGTTGGAGAGGTTTAGGGAATTCCAGAGTTTCTGGCCTTGGCAGCTGAAGGCACAGCCACCAATGGTGGAGCAGTTAATATTGGGTTTGCTCACTGGGTGCCTTGATGGCACCCAGTGACTGGCCAGTGAGATCCATCAATAGGAAGGGCTTCCACTCCATCAACATTCAGCTGGTCTGCGACCACAACAAGAGCTTTATCCATAATAATAATAAAAGCAAAATACTGCGGATGCTGGAAATCTGAAACAAAAACAAGAAATGCTGGATTCACTCAGCAGGTCTGGCAGCATCTGTGGAAAGAGAAGCAGAGTTAACGTTTCGGGTCAGTGACCCTTCTTCGGAACCCGTTATCCATGTGTGCACTTGCTTTCCTGACAGCTGTCATGACTTTTTCATCCTCTGCCAGTCCAGGCAGCCACAGCTCTTCACTCGAGCCTCCAAAGTCTTTGGATGGATCCTAAGGGACCATGGATATCCTTTGTTGACATGGCTACTCACTCCTCTATGAGAAGCCCAGACAGAGGCACAGAGGCCATACAACCAATGCTATCTGCTCACCAGGTCAACCATTTCTGGTACCTGGATTGGTTTCGTGGTGCCCTGTAATACACTCCTGCAAGGGTCTCTTTCATTGTGGTGGTCTGTTGCACTCTCCATAACATGGCCCAAATTGATGACTGGACCTTGGGGATGGTGAGGCCTTGGAAGGACATAGCTCATCGGAGGAGGAGCAGAAGGTGGGACAGGAGGAGAAAGTGGAGGTGGAGGGGGAGGATGCAGAACACTGAGATGCTCCGGCTGCATAAGGAGGTGGCCGGGCACGTCACGGGGTGCGAAGGTCTCATCAGGATGCCATGAATATCAGGGATCATTTGATTTAAGAGCATTTCAACTGAGTGCCCCTGACCTAGGATAAAGGACATGGTCTGGAAGTCACTCTGAGGTATCTGTGCTAACACATCCTTTGAAGACATAGCCAGGAGCATCTAAACTCTTCCCACCAATGAAGGATGCTCATCTGCCCAGAGGCTTTCCCCTCACTGTGGAAGAACTCTTGATCTCCTTTACCACCTCATACCACTTTTCTTGTCTTGCCATCAATAAAAAGAGTCCCAGACATATGGTTTAAAGTGCTCAGAAAGGAAAACAGTGCACAGATACGGCAAGAAGACACCATAGTGACCCATGCAGTGCTCCCCATGATGCAGTGGTCTCCACACTTGGCCACTCCTTTGCATTGCTCCCCTTGTGGCCTCAGAGAAGGTGGAGGCAGTCTGCTCTCTTGCCTCAGCTTGTGGCTGAGATGCATGTGGTGGTTGTCCTTGTACTGGAGGTGCATGTGGGGGACATCTCCAGCGGCTTCTGCACCTGAAATTTTTTAAAAAATTCATTCATGGGATGTGGGCATTGCTGGCAAGGCTGGCATTTGCTGCCCATCCCGAATTGCCCTTGACAACTGAATGGCTTGCTAGGCCATTTCAGAGGGTGGTTAAGAGTCTGGAGTCACATGTAGGCCAGACCAGGTAAGGATGGAAGATTTCCTTTGTTAAAGGACATTAGTGAACCAGATGGGTTTTTATGACAATCAATGATAGTTTCATGGCACTATTACTGAGACTAGCTTTCAATTCCAGATTTTTTAAAATTAATTAATTGAAGTTATTAGTTACTTGAACTTAAATTCCATCAGCTGCCATGGTGGGATTTAAACACTTGTCCCCAGGACATTGTTCTGGGTTTCTAATTACTATCTCAGTGACATTACCACTATGCCACCATCTCCCCCTTATTGTAGAGGCAGCCTCCATCACTTGGCCCTGCTGCATAGAGGCTCCCACTGTCAGAGGAGCCAAGGAGGCGGAGGATGATGGAGGAACCCTGTAAGGTGGGGCACCTGCATCCTCCTCTGTGACATCCTCAGCCCTTGTCTGATGCTGCAAATGGCTGCAGGAGGGCACCAGCTGGCATCCACTCCAAAGATCACTGAGCCACCAGCGCCACTGACTGGTCTGGCAACACGGATGTGGTATGCATCCTGTGGACAACAGTGTGCATTTGCTGCATGCAATCCAAGTGCTGCTGCATATGGCTCTCCAGGAGGTTGGCCATTCTGTAAATGGAGAGCTCATGTGCTCATAGCCCTGAGCCATGGTGCCGCATATGGGCTGGATGGACTCCTCCATCTTCCGCCCATGACTCTGCAGTGTTTCAGGCAACTCTGACATGTGGGAGCACATCTCCTGCTGTTGGTCTAGGTAGAGCCTCCTTTTCAGGGGTGCATGAGGCCCTGCATCTGCGCCCAGCTGAGGAGGGCTGTGTCTGCCCTCCCTTCTCTGAGGGGAACTGCCCACTGCTGCCTTTGCCTTTGGCACCTCCTCCTGCTCAGTAGTGCTGTGCTCCTCACCCACTCTCACTCTACCTAAAGTGCGTGGTGACCCACTAGTGGACAGTGCACTGGCAAGGTGTGACAGTGAGTCTTTTATTCCGTCCTGTTCACCTGGGGCCTTGGAGGGAGAGGGAGAGGTGTACTGGGATGGACGTCTGCATCTGTGGGAGACACAGATGAGATCATGAGAACTAGCCTAGGAGAATAGAAGCCTCTGCAGTGCTGAGGAGACCCAACGTGGCTCAGTTTTCAACATGCTGACCGACGGGGAGGATTGCACAGCACCCCTTTAATATGTAATCACCGTCTCCACCATAAGTTCGAATTTTGCCAGGGCTGACTTCCTCCAGATCCGTGATTCTGGCTATTTCCATTGCTTGATCCTCCATTGCCGTGATCATTTGGTAGTACAGTACCCCTCCTCCTGTTTGGTCCCTCTCCTGGGCATTATGTGCTTGTTTCTCCTGCAATGACAAAGGAGAGCAAGATAAGGCTAATGGCATTTGATCCTATCTGTTAGAAGCTGCATGTTTCGGCACCACTATGGCTTGGAACCATTCTGAGGGGTGAGTAAGTGCCCTGCGCACATCTCTCCCCACCCCCACCCCCCCCACCTCCTCCCCCCCCCCCCCCCCCCACTCCCCCACCACCCCCACCATGTTCAGGAAAAGCATGTGCCCTCAGGCTCCTCAGGTGTTGTGTCTGATAGAGGGTGAATACTCAGAGGCCTGTCCTGAGGGTGGTGGGTTGCATTCACCTTGCCAAAGCATATGAGGTTATTGAACCTTTTCCTACACTGGATGCATGTTCACCTTACAACACTTCTGCCACTGACAGTGGCTTCTATTTCAATCCCAGCCAATGTTGGGCTGTATGGGTGGCTTCCTCCTGCCATCCTCCAGGAAGAGGACCTCCCTCCTCCTCCTCATACCCTCCAGCATCACCTAGATTATTGTCAGAAAATCGAGGGGCTGCCCTCCCCCGGGTTCCAGGCCTCCAGCTCTCCTGAGACACCATGAAATTTAGAGATGCAGCCCAAAGCTCACTGGCAGTCTTCTGTGTTCTCTTGCAGTAGTGAAACGGGAGCCACAGTAATGTCTGCCCTGGTGAATTTAAATCGGGCCCGCATTTGAGTTGACCCATCTCTGTTCCCGCCCCTGTGGTCGCTAATTGGCCGCCAAACCTATCTCCATATCAATTTAGGGGTCGCCCGGGAGAAAATTGTAACTCAATTCTGTTTCCTCCCGGGGCCAGGTTTGGGGACTGTTGGATTTCAGTTTTTCATGATCTCATGGGTTACACGAAAAGAGACGAAGTCAGACTGTAGCTTTAAGAAACTTTATTGCAGTACTTAATTGTTACATCTTCAGAAAACTTAACAATTAACTGAACTAAAACTAAAACCACCACACACACTAAACTAACCCCCGAACTAACCCCCCCCCTGAACTGAACTAACTCTTCGTGCCAAATCATGCCTTATTATAGTTATTCATACAAATCAGTAACACCTACTCTTTGTTCCCAATTGGTCTACAAACTTCTGCAGTATCTTGGTGTCGGGGCCTGATTGGGGTACTGCCTTGTCAATTTGTTTTTAACTTCTTACTCCAGTTTCCCATTCCCTTATCTCCTTGTGAACCGTTAGGCTGACTGTTATACAAAGGGTTATTATTAAGCAGTCTGCAGCTGTCCTGTTAGTTTCTGCTGATAAGCTGCCTCTGCAGCCCTGAAGTTATGAAGTCATTTCTGATAAGCTGTCTGTGCAGCTCTGAAGTTAGTTTGTTAGTAATACATGATTGATTAATTATTTCATCTTAAATATCTCCATATTATTCTGTTCTTGAAAATTCTGTTCTCACAGGGACTCAGAAACAGTCTTGACTTTCGTTTCCCGACACAAAAATACAGCGCTCTGAAGTAGTAGATTGTGGGGTTACTTTTCACTGCCTTGGTCTGGCATTAATGGGGTGGTAACAGCCTCTAAATGGTGTCAATAGCTTAAGTTAGAAATGTTCACAAAGACACATTAACTTATTGAGAATAATACTGACTTTACTTCTTCAACTTGTTGAAATCCCTGTGCACTTGACACACAGTGGCTCACATTCCAAAGGACATTCCTGGCTGTGTACTGCTCCTGGTCTTTTTGCTGGCTTGTGCTGTTTGCTCTTTATTTTATATTTATTTTATTTTGTTTGATTGCCATTCCAGTGAACTTTTCCAGATCAGTTCAGTGATTCAGTAAAACCGATTGATATTTTCCAGGCCCTTGTTCAGAATTTACACTGAAATTAACTTCTCTGCCCGCTGAGTCACTGTTACTGTTCTATCCCCGGAATATCAATATAGTAAATGAAACATAATGAATGAGACTTTTGTACAATTTGGGTTTTTTGATAGCTCAATGAATGATTGTTTCACATGACTATTTATTTCCATGAAAAGAACAGAGCAGATCTTTATAATCACTTACACAGGTTCCATTCGTACTTTTAAAAAATTCAAAGGCATTTAGAAATACAACTTGCATTTATGTAGTGCTTCTAATTTGGTAAAATGGCCCAAGGTGTTTCACAGGAGTGATTAGCACAAAAAATTTGGCATGGGGCCACATAAGCAGATTTTAAGCAAGCTGACCAAAAGCGTGGTCAAAGAGAAACGATTTTAATGTGTGTCTTAAAGGAGGAGAGAGAGGCAGAGAGGTTTAGGGAGGGAATTCCAGAGCTTAGCACCTAGACATCTGACAGTGGTCTGGCCACTACAATATAAAGCTTAAGTTGAAATGCTCTACTAAGACCCCTGGATACCTTTCAAATTCATGCTTAGCTATTTTGATGACATTCATGGTTTACTTGTGCAGCTCATTTGATTTTCTTACTTTTGTAAATTATGGGCTGGGTTTTGTCCTGGAGGCGGGGCTCCCAGTGGCGGGCTGAAAAGGCAGGGAGAGCCCCGCCCCCCACCCCAGAGTAATCCTCTGATCTTTTTGAATAACATTTTAGGAGGCAGGATCCCACCCCGTTAAAGACTTTAAAGGGATGGGGATCCCGCCTCCAAGAGCTGCTGGCCAATTAGAGGGCTGGCAGCTCAGCAGTATTGTAGCACCACTGGGAGCAGTGGCCACTGTCGTTACTGCAGAGGCCAAGGAACCAGGCCCAGCATTGGAACCCCGGAACAGAGGAAGATGAGGCAGGGTCATTGGGGACAGTTCGGAAAGCTCTGGCAAGGGGGCTGGGGTGGGTTGATTGTGCAGTCCAGAGAGAGGGAGGTCCTGGAGGGGGTAAAGTTGTTCCCGGTGGGGGTCCTCTGTGGGCCACAAATTACCCACGAGGGAGGGACTACCCCCCAAACCCGCAGGGAGGGCGCATCATTTTGCAAGGCATCCTCCCCGTGTGACCGAGGCCCCCCGCCCTGGCCGCTGGTAAGATCTCATTGGTGGCAGGAAGAGGCCCTTAATTGGCCGTTAATAGGCCACTTAAGGGCCTCAATTGGCCTCAGGGCGGGAAGGCCGTCATCGGCCTATCCCACACCCAGGAAGATTGCTGGGCGCCAGGCCCTCTGCCCTGCCACTCCTCTGCCACCCGTCGCAATACATCCGTGCCCTGCGCCTCCAACGCCACCTCAGGGGTTGTCACAAAATCCCGGCCTATATTTGTTCAGATTAGATTTCATCTGCCACTATTCTTTATATATTTCATTTGTCTCAGTTTGTAGATTGCGAGCTGCTTCCTCAGACTCCCCTCCTTCCGTCGTGTTTCCGGATGCTTTGACTTTTTTTCCACTGGAATGATTTGAAAACGAGACTTACTTGTAATGTTTTTTTCAAGGAAAAATGTATTTTGAAGTTTAGGAGGGGACTGCAAGACTAAAGATGGTTGTTATCCTAAATGGAAGTTGTTTTCCCAAGAGCTAAATGTTGAGCAATCTGTTAGCTTTCTGGATAATTGAAAACACATTTCACACAGTGGGGTGGATCATGATTTTGAGTGTTAGTGTAAAATGGATGATAGCAAGTTGTAGCCCACTTTACATCTCTCCCCATTTGCGAATGATACAAAACTTAGCAGCATTGTGAACTGTGAGGAAGACAGTGTAGAACTCCAAAAGGATATTGACAAGTTGTTGGAATGGGCAGACAAGTGGCAGATGAAATTCAATGCGGAGAAATGTGAAGTAATTCATTTTGGTAGGAAGAACATGGAGAGACAATATAAACTAAAGAGTTCAATTCTAAAGCGGGTACAGCAGCGGAGGACCTGGGTGTATATGTGCATAAGTCATTGAAGGTGGCAGGACAGGTTGAGAGGGTGGTTAATAAAGCATACAGTATCCTGGACTTTATTAATAGGGGCATAGAGTACAAGAGCAAGAAGTTCAGCCTCAGCCAGAGTATTGTTTCCAGTTCTGGGTGCCACATTTAAGGAAAGATCTGAAGGCATTGGAGAGAGTGCAGAAAAGATTCACAAGAATGGTTCCAGGGATGAAGAACTTCATTTACAAAGATAGATTGGAGAAGTTGGGACTGTTTTCCTTGGAGAAGAGAAGGCTGAGAGGATATTTGATAGAGGTATTCAAAATCATGAGGGGCCTGGACAGAGCAGATAGGGAGAAACTGTTCCCACTCGTGAAAGGATCAAGAACGAGATGACGAAGATTTAAAGTAACTGGCAAAAGAAGCAATGGTGACATGAAGTAAAACTTTTTCATGTTTTCTTCTTCTTTGACCTCTTTGTCTCGAGAGACAATGGGTAAGCGCCTGGAGGTGGTCAGTGGTTTGTGAAGCAGCGCCTGGAGTGGCTATAAAAACCAATTCCAGAGTGACAGACTCTTCCACAGGTGCTGCAGATAAAATTGGTTGTCGGGGCTGTTACACAGTTGGCTCTCTCCTTGCACTTCTGTCTTTTTTCCTGCCAACTGCTAAATCTCTTCGACTCGCCACACCTTATCCCACCTTTATGGCTGCCCGCCAGCTCTGGCGAACGCTGGCAACTGACTCCCACGACTTGTGATCAATGTCACAGGACTTCATGTCGCGTTTGCAGACGTCTCTAAAGCGGAGACATGGACAGCCGGTGGGTCTGATACCAGTGACGAGCTCGCTCTACAATGCGTCCTTGGGGATCCTGCCATCTTCCATGTGGCTCACATGACCAAGCCATCTCAAGCGCCTCGGGCTCAGTAGGGTGTATATGCTGGGGATATTGGCTGCCTCGAGGACTTCTGTGTTGGAGATATGGTCCTGCCACCTGATGCCAAGGATTCTCCGGAGGCAGCAAAGATGGAATGAATAGAGACGTCGCTCTTGGCTGACATACGTTGTCCAGGCCTCGCTGCCATAGAGCAAGGTACTGAGGACACAGGCTTGATACACTCGGACGTTTGTGTTCCGTGTTAGTGCACCATTTTCCCTCACTCTCTTGGCCAGTCTGGACATAGCAGTGGAAGACTTTCCCATGCACTTGTTGATTTCTGCATCTAGAGACAGGTTACTGGTGATAGTTGAGCCTAGGTAGGTGAACTCCTGAACCACTTCCAGAGCGTGGTCACCGATATTGATGGATGGAACATTTCTGACGTCCTGTTCCATGATGTTCGTTTTCTTGAGGCTGATAGTTAGGCCAAATTCGTTGCAGGCAGCTGCAAACCTGTCGATGAGTCTCTGCAGACACTCTTCAGTGTGAGATGTTAATGCAGCATCGTCAGCAAAGAGGAGTTCCCTGATGAGGACTTTCCGTACTTTGGTCTTCGCTCTTAGACGGGCAAGGTTGAACAACCTGCCCCCTGATCTTGTGTGGCGGAAAATTCCTTCTTCTGAAGACTTGAATGCATGTGAGAGCAGCAGGGAGCAGAAAATCCCAAACAGTGTAGGCGCGAGAACACAGCCCTGTTTCACGCCACTCAGGATAGGAAAGGGGTCTGATGAGGCGCCGCTATGCTGAATTGTGCCTTTCATATTGTCATGGAATGAGGTGATGATACTTAGTAGCTTTGGTAGACATCCGATCTTTTCTAGTAGACTGAAGAGACCACGTCTGCTGACGAGGTCAAAGGCTTTGGTGAGATCAATGAAAGCAACGTAGAGGGGCATCTGTTGTTCGCAGCATTTCTCCTGGAGCTGGCGAAGGGAGAACAGCATGTCAATGGTGGATCTCTCTGCTCGAAAGCCACACTGTGCCTCAGGGTAGACACGCTCAGCCAGCTTCTGAAGCCTGTTTAAAGCGACTCGAGCGAAGAGTTTCCCCATTATGCTGGGCAGGGAGATTCCACGGTAGTTGTTGCAGTCACCGCGGTCACCCTTGTTCTTTTAGAGGGTGATGATATTGGCATCGCGCATGTCCTGTGTTACTGCTCCCTTGTCCCAGCACAGGCAAAGCAATTCGTCGAGTGCTGAGAGTATAGCAGGCTTGGCACTCTTGATTATTTTAGGGGTAATGCTGTCCTTCCCAGGGGCTTTTCTGCTGGCTAGAGAATCAATGGCATCACTGAGTTCTGATTTTGTTGGCTCAACGTCCAGCTCATCCATTGCGTTGGTCAGTGATTGTATCCCCTGATTTAGATTTGGGTGGGGGGCGATCTTCTTGATGGTTGGTCCAAATGCTCTCTTAATGGCATCATACATTCCTCTGATGTTTCCGGTGTCAGAGGCCAGCTGATATGACTGCATAGGTGTTGCCAGTAGTCATCTGTGCAGCGCCTGGCTGTTCTTTGTGAAGCGCTTCTGGTTGTTTTAAGTGCTACGGATGCTAACTCGCTGGGGGCTTTCTTGTAGTTCAGCAGTGCAATGCGCTTAGCGGCTATGACAGGTTCCAGCTCTTCAAAGTGAGATTGAAACCAGTCTGCATTCTGCTTCACATGTTTGCCATTGGTGGTCATTGCTGAGCCATAGGTGGCATCTCTGATGTGGGCCCACTTGGTCTCTGCATTCCCTGTGGGAGTGTTTTGAAGGGCTTTTTCAAGTGATTTTGGAAACTTATGTAACAGCTGTGGATAAGAAATTCTGCTGGTGTTGATGCGCAGGCAGTCCTTCTGCTTGGAGTGATGCAGATACTTTGGTTTGAGTCTAACCTTGCTGCACACCAGGGAGTGGTCGGTGTTGCAGTCCGCACTGTGGAAGCTGCGTGTGATTTGAATGCTGTTTAAAGAGGCTCGCCTTGTGAGGATGAGGTCTAGCTGGTGCCAACGACGTGATCTTGGGTGTCTCCAAGAAACCTGATGACAGGGTTTAGTATGAAAGAACGAGTTGGTGACGCAGAGGTTATAATAGGTACACAACTCAAGCAGTCTCTGTCCATTCTCATTCATCCTTCTAATGCCATAGCGCCCAAGGCAGGAGGGCCATGAGTCATGGTCAGCCCCAACCCTGGCATTAAAGTCCCCCAGTAGGAACAGATGTTCGGTATTGGGGATGCTACTAATGATATTATGGAGTTCCTTGTAGAACTGGTCTTTAGCTTCAGGTGGGGAGCAGAGTGTTGGAGCATAGATGCTGAGTAGGTGTACTGGGCCAGAGGTGGTGAGCAGTCGGATGGACAGTATGCGCTCCAAGCCATTTGAAGGTGGCTCTATCATGCTGAGCAAAGAGTTTCTGATGGCGAAGCCCACTCCATGCTGTCTTGGTTCTTCAGGATCCCTACCCTGCCAGAAGAAGGTGTAGTCTTGCTCTCTTAGAGATCCGCTTGTAGGGAGGCGTGTCTCCTGAAGTGTTTTTCATGTTTAGAATCTGGAATACACTGCCAGAGAGCGTGGTGCTTGGCTTGGAAGGGAACTTGCAGGTGGTGGTGTTCCCATGCATCTGCTGCCCTTGTTCCTCTAGTTGGTAGAGGTCGCAGGTTTGGACGATGCTGTGTAAGGAGCTTTGGTGCAATGCTGCAGTGCATCTTGTAGATGGTACACACTGCTGCCACTGTGCGTCAGTGGTGGAGGGAGTGAATGTTTGTGGATGGAGTACCAATCAAGTGGATTGCTTTGTCCTGGATGGTGTCGAGCTTCTTACGTGTTGTTGGAGCTGCACCCATCCGGGCAAGTGGAGAGTATTCCATCACACTCCTGACTTGTGCCTTGTAGATGATGGAGAGGCTTTGGGGAGTCAGGAGGTGAGTTATTCAAAACAGGATTCCGAGCCTCTGATCTGCTCTTGTAGTCACGGGATTTATATGGCTACTCCAGTTCAATTTCTGGTGAATGGTAATCCCCAGAATGTTGATAGTGGGGGATTCATCAGACTGTGCCCTGGATAGTCTTGGTGATCTTTCTAAAGGAGATTGAAAGGAAATGCATAAAACCTTGCTGGAGAAACAACTTGAAAGTATGGTTACTGAGTTTGTCTGAAACTTGTGTGCACCTTAGTGGCCCGATCCCTATCTTGATTTTTCTTTTGTTATTTATGTGTAAAATACCTTGCTGTAAATAATACGCCCAAATTCAGAACTAATTTTTGACGTATTAGAAAACTGAACAAAAATTAAACTCCCTTACAACCAACAAACCAGAAAATGAAACTTTTGGATGTTGGATGTTCCGGGGTTTAGATGTTTCAAAAGGAATAGGGAGGGAGGTAAAAGAGGTGGGGGAGTGGCATTGCTAATCAGGGATAGTATCACAGCTGCAGAAAGGGAGGTCATCGAGCAGTCACTTTATTGGGAGTTTTCTATAGACCCCCCAATAGCAACAGAGACACGGAAGAACAGATTGGGAGGCAGATTTTGGAAAGAGGCAGAAGTAACAGGGTTGTTGTCATGGGTGACTTCAACTTCCCTAATATTGATTGGAACCTCCTTAGTGCAAATAGTTTGGATGGAGCAGGTTTTGTCAGGTGTGTCCAGGAAGGTTTCCTGACTCAATATGTAGATAGGCCGACTAGAGGGGAGGCTATGTTGGACTTGGTGCGTGGCAACAAACCAGGCCAGGTGGTAGATCTCTCGGTGGGAGAGCATTTCGGTGATAGTGATCACAACTCCCTGACCTTTACTATAGTCATGGAGAGGGACAGGAGCAGACGGGATGGGAAAGTATTTAATTGGGGGAGGGGGAATTACAATGCTATTAGGCAGGAACTGGGGAGCATAAATTGGGAACAGATGTTCTCAGGGAAATGCACGACAGAAATGTGGAGGTTGCTTAGGAAGCACTTGCTGCGACTGCTGGATAGGTTTGTCCCGATGAGGCAAGGAAGGGATGGTAGGGTGAAGGAACCTTGGATGACAAGAGATGTGGAACAGCTAGTCAAGAGGAAGAAGGAAGCTTACTTAAGGTTGAGGAAGCAAGGATCAGACAGAGCTCTAGAGGGTTACAAGGTAGCCAGGAAGGAACTGAAAAATGGACTTAGGAGAGCTAGAAGGGGACATGAAAAAGTCTTGGCGGGTAGGATTAAGGAAAATCCCAAGGCGTTCTACACTTATGTGAGGAACAAGAGGATGGCCAGAGTGAGGGTAGGGCTGATCAGGGATAGTGGAGGGAACTTGTGCCTGGAATCGGAGGAGGTAGGGGAGGTCCTAAATGAATATTTTGCTTCAGTATTCACTAGTGAGAGGGACCTGGTCGTTTGTGAGGACAGCGTGAAACAGGCTGATATGCTCCAACAGGTTGAGGTTAAGAGGGAGGATGTGCTGGAAGTTTTGAATGATATGAGGCCAGATAAGTCCCCGGGGCCAGATGGGATATACCCAAGGATATTACGGGAAGCGAGGGAAGAGATTGCCGCGCCTTTGGCGATGATCTTTGCGTCCTCACTGTCCACTGGAGTAGTACCAGATGATTGGAGGGTGGCAAATGTTATTCCCTTGTTCAAGAAAGGGAATAGGGATAACCCTGGGAATTATAGACCAGTCAGTCTTACGTCGGTAGTGGGCAAATTATTGGAGAGGATTCTGAGAGACAGGATTTATGATTATTTGGAAAAGCATGGTTTGATTAGAGACAGTCAGCATGGCTTTGTGAGGGGCAGGTCATGCCTCACAAGCCTTATTGAATTCTTTGAAGATGTGGCAAAACACGTTGATGAAGGAAGAGCAGTGGATGTGGTGTATATGGATTTTAGCAAGGCTTTTGATAAGGTTCCCCATGGTAGGCTCATTCAGAAAGTAAGGAGGCATGGAATACAGGGAAAGTTGGCTGTCTGAATACAAAATTGGCTGGCCCATAGAAGTCAGAGGGTGGTAGTAGATGGAAAGTATTCAGCCTGGAGCTCGGTGACCACTGGTGTTCCGCAAGGATCTGTTCTGGGACCTCTGCTCTTTGTGATTTTTATAAATGACTTGGATGAGGAAGTGGAAGGATGGGTTAGCAAGTTTGCCGATAACACGAAGATTGCTGGAGTTGTGGATAGTGTGGAAGGCTGTTGTAGGTTGCAACGGGACATTGACAGGATGCAGAGCTGGGCTGAGAAGTGGTAGATGGAGTTCAACCTGTGAAGTGATTCATTTTGGAAGGTCGAATTTGAATGCAGAATACAGGCTTAAAGACAGGATCCTCGGTAGTGTGGAGGAACAGAGGGATTTTGGTCCATGTCCATAGATCGCTCAAAGTTGCCACCCAAGTTGATAGGGTTGTTAAGAAGGCGTATGGTGTGTTGGCTTTCATTAACAGGGGGATTGAGTTTAAGAGCCGCGAGGTTTTGCTGCAGCTCTGTAAAGCCCTGGTTAGACCACACTTGGAATATTGTGTTCAGTTCTGGAAGCTTTAGAGAGGGTGCAGAGGAGATTTACCAGGATGCTGCCTGGACTGGAGGGCATGTCTTACGAAGTAAGGTTGAGGGAGTTAGGGCGTTTCTCATTGGAGCGAAGAAGGGTGAGAGGTGACTTGATAGAGGGGTACAAGATGATGAGAGGCATAGATAGAGTGGTTAGCCAGAGACTTTTTCCCAGGACGGAAAGGACCATCACCAGGGGGCATAATTTTAAGGTGATTGGAGGAAGGTTTCGGGGAAATGTCAAAGGTAGGTTCTTTACACAGAGAGTGGTGGGTGCGTGGAATGCACTGCCAGCGGTGGTAGTAGAAGCAGATACATTAGGGACATTTAAGCGACTCTTGGATGGTAGTAGAATGAAGGGTATGTAGGTAGTTTGATCTTAGAGTAGGTTAAAGGTTCGGCACAACATCGTGGGCCGAAGGGCCTGTACTGTGCTGTACTGTTCTATGTTCAAGTTTTCCATCCCAGAGTCACTAGTTCCAGAGCTATTCAGCCTTTTCCCTTGCCACCTCCAACTGCTCACTCCTCAGCCCTCTGAGGCTTAGATGTCTCTCCATTCCCTCCCTTTCAGGCCTCTGCTCCTCGCCAGGGGTTAGATGACAAAAACATCTATCTTAAATAAATTTTATGAATCTATCTTTTTCCTCTGCATTCAAATATGTTCTGCATGTATACATACAATTGTGTTCTTGTGTGTGCAGGTAAATGTGTACATGCATATAAACTTGTGTGTTTGTGTGCCTATGTGTATGAAGCAATGAAAATACAAGCTAGATGATTTGCTTCAGCAGTAAGATGATACCGAGAAGATTGATATTTGCACGTACATTTAATAAAATTTGCATAAATATCTAAATACAGTTGGGTAACTGCGCTCAAAATGAAAACATCTAGACAATATACAGATATCCAAAATCAAAATAATATAGCAATGATGCAAGTCTGCCAATAGACATTTTGATACCTAAATTAAACCAGCATCCTTATTGCTTGGTCATAACTCGAAGAACAACATGCATTAGTAGACTTACTTTTGATGCTGTAATATCTGTCATTAAGCCATAAGCAATCTTATTCTTGAATATAAATTGCACTTTAAAAGGACTCACAATAGAGCCTTTTCCTAGACATTAGTAGCAAAAAGTGCTTCTTTAAAAAAAAACTAAAAATAGTTTCTCTGTAATCCTAAGTGATGTTCTTTGATGTGAACTGAATACTAAAGAAAAATCCTAGAAAAAAAAAACTTTACCAGACATTTTGTACCCTCCTATTCCAAACAGCATTTACAAATTCTCCTGAAGTAATACTGAAAAATGTGATTAGAACATTTAGAATAAAGGTGCCCGTGGGGAGGAATTTCTACTGCTTGTATGCTACTGTACATGTATTGCTTTTACTCTTTCAGTTTCTACAAGTCCTTGTACCGTACCAGGAAATCTTGCGCTTTGATATGGCTCTTCTTTCATGATCATGTCCATTTACTTGTAGGAAGTCCAAATGAACAAGAAGGCAAGGATGTTTGTCCAGTTCCATATCATTAGTTCTAATTTCCACCTTTTTTGTGAAAATAAGACTATCTACTTGCATGTATTCTCCTCGATTCTTCGTCCTTCAAATATGCTTCCACCTCCCAGCGTTGGAAACTGTGGCTTTCATTCCACACCCTCCACAGTTTAAACACGCCAAAATGCGCAATAGTAATCAGACATGAAAAAGTCTATTTAAAGTCACGACTGTTCTGACGTCCCCCTCAGAATGCGCTCATTCTTCCAGCCCAGGTGCCATGGCGGATTCCTGCAGAACACGGTGAATATCCTGGAATGTGGGCCGGGTTTTGGGTTCACGTCGCCAACAGCTGAGCATCAGCTTGTACACACCATCCGGACAGTTCGCTGGCTGAGAGAGAAAAACCTGCATGCAATGGAACAAAGAAGTTAAACAAGTGTAAGAAATCCATTGGCATAATTTAATAAAAATATAATTTCACAAAAAAAAAGACAAACTTGCACTTATATAATGCCTTTCCTAGCTCAGAATGTCCCAAAGTGCTCTACATCCAAACCCTCCTTAAATAAGGAGACCAAAACTGTACCAGGTGTGGTCTCACCAACGCCCTGTACAGTTGTAGCAAGACTTCTTAAGTGTAGTCACTGTTACAGTGCAGGGAAAGGTGGCAGCCAATTTGTGCACTGCAAGCTCCCACAAACAGCAGTATGTTAATGACCAGATAACCTGTTTTATTGACGTTGATTGAGGGATAAATATTGATCAGGACACTGGGGAGAACTCCCCTGCATTTCTTCAAAATAGTAAGAACATAAGAAATAGGATCAGTAGGAGGCCACTTGGCCCCTCGAGCTTGCTCCACCACTCAACAAGATCATAGCTGATCTGATTGTGGCCTTAACTCCACTTTCCTGCCTGGCCCCCAAAGTCCTTCACTCCCTTGTAGATCAAAAATCTATCTAACTCAGACCTGAATATATTCAATGACACAACCTCCACTGCTCTCTGAGTTGGAGAATTAATGACCCTGTGAGAGAGGAAATTCCTCCTCATTTCCATCTTAAATGGGAGGCCCTTAATTCTGAAACTGTGCTGCCTAGTTCAAAATTCCCCCATCCTTGCAGCACCTACCCTATCAAGCCCCCTCAGAAACTTATGTCTCAATAAGATCACCTCATTCTTTTAAACTCCAATGAGTATAGGCCCAATCTGCTCAACCTTTCCTCATAAGGCAACTCCTTCTCAGGAATCAGCCTAGTGAACATTCTCTGAACTGTTTCCAATGTAAGTATATCCCTCCTTAAATAAGGAGACCAAAACTGTACCACGTGCAGTCTCACCAATGCCCTGTACAGTTGTAGCAAGACTTCCCTACTTTTAAACTCCATCCCCCTTGCAATAAAGGCCAACATTACATTTGCCTTCCTAATTATATGCTATACATGACTGCTGATTCATGTACAAAGACACCCAGATCCCTCTGTACCGCAGCATTCTGCAGTCTCTCTCCATGTAAATAATATTCTGCTTTTCTATTTGCCCTACCAAAGTGGATAACCTCATATTTCCTCATATTATACTCAATATATTATACTAAATTTTTGCCCTGTCATCTAACCAATCTACATCCTTTTATAGACTCTCTTGTGCCCTCCTGACAACTTAATTTGGCTACAATACACTGGTCCCTTCATCCAAGTCATTAATGGAGATTATAAATAGTTGAGGCCCCAGCACGGATTCCTGCGGCACTCCACTAATTACAGTTTGCCAACGTAAAAATGACCCATTTATCCAGACAGTTTCCTATTAGTCAATCCTATATCTACGCTAATGTATTACCCCCAATACCATAAGCCCTTATCTTGTGGAGTAACCTTTTATGTGACACCTTATCAAATGCCTTTGAAAATCCAATTAAAGTACATTTACTGGCTCCCTTTTATCCGCCCTGCTTGTTACATCCTCAAAAAACTAATAAGTTTGTCAAACACGATTTTTCTTTCATAAAATCACGTTGACCCTGCTTGATAATATTATGATGTTCCAAATGTCCTGCTGCGACTTCCTTCATGGTGGATTCCAGCAATTTCCTAATGACAGATGTTAGGCTAACTGGCGTACTGTTTCATGCTTTCTGTCTCCCTCCTTTCTTGAATAGGGGTGTTACATTTGCGTTTTTCCAATCTGCTGGGACCTTTCCAGAATTTAGGAATTTTGGAAGATTACAACCAATGTATCCACTATCTCTGCAGCCACTTCTTTGATGACCCTAGGATGCAGGCCTTTAGGTCCAGGGGACTTCTCAGCCTTTAGTCCCATTAGTTTCTTAGTACTTTTTCTCTATGATAGCGATTGTTTCAAGTACCTCCCTCCCTTTTGCCCCATGGGGTGCTTTTAGTGTCTTCTAGCGTGAAGACAGATAAAAAATAATTGTTCAAAGTCTCTGCCATCTCTTTGTTCCCATCATTAATTCCCCAGTCTCATCCTATAAAGGACTAATGTTTACTTTAACTACTCTTTTGCTTTTAATATATTTGTATAAGCTCTTACTGTCTGTATTTATATTTCTTGTTAGTTTACTCTCATATTCTAACTTCTCCCTCTTTTTTTAGTCATCCTTTGCTGGTTTCTAAAATTTTCCATGGGATCTTTTACGTTCACCTGATAGAGCAGACAGGGCCCTCTGAAAAACAGTACCTCCAACAATGCAGCACTCCCTTTTTCAGATGCTTCCTGACCTGCTACACATTTCCAGCAATCTTCGTTTTTATTTATTCTGGCACATCAACATTGCACACGTTGAGTTAGAAAAAGTATTTATCAACGATAAAAGTGTTGTCAATAAAGTGTAACACGGAAGATGTTACAGGACTCAAGTCCAACACATACATGACTTACTCTTTGGAAGACTTCCTAAAAGGTTAAAAGGCCCCTTATTTACTAAAATGTTCAGTAATTTGTTGTAGCTGTAATTTGTCCCTTGAGGTCAGATGTTCATGCATAATTTCGTGTGGCTTTCCATTAGTCTATTTCAGAGCATAAAGTTACTGGGACACGTTTATTATAAGACTGCCACTTCAGGTAATGTGTTCAAAACAGAAATGGCACTTGGTTTCCTGGTCTCTGGAGGCTTTATTTCTGCCATTTAGATACAGTGGCAACCTTGTCTTTTAAATTATGGGCTGAAAAGAATTCCAATTACTTTATGTGCATTTGAAAATTCTTCAATGTCAGGGGAACTGAGCAGACTAATGTATATTGTTATATATATAATATACTATGTGTGCGTGAGAGAGAATGTGAGAGAGTGTGTGAGTGTGTGGAGGAGGGAAGGATGCAGCTCATTCAAAATGATTTAACCATGTACCCGATTTTAAAGTATATAATTCTTATCCTAGAATAAACACAGTTTCATTTACTTAAATGGGTTTGCGATCAGTCTTCGTCAGCTTGGCTCAGTTGATAGGATTTTTGCTTCAGCCAGAGGGTTATGGGTTCATGTTAGTTTTGCAGAGAGCCAGCATGGACACAATGAGCTGAATGGCCTCCTTCTTTGCTGCAACCATTCCATGATTCTAGGTCTCACTCCACAACTTGAGCACTCAATCCAGATTGAGAATTCAGTGTCGTGTTGACAGACTGTTGCATAATTGGAGGTTGCATCTTTCACATGGAGCTTTAGGTTTCAAGCTTGCATCTTCATGCGATACGTTGTTGGGTAGGAACATTAGGGCTGAGTATAAAGTTTAAATCCACATATCCATTACCTAGCATGTATTTATTACTTGTCTCATCAAAAGATTGTCACAAAATATTCGGGCATACGGTATGAGAGGAAATATAGCACATTTAAACAGTATTGGTTTCTGAAGGATTCCTTGAGTTACTATTTTGCTCCCATGAATACATAGTAAGTTCAAGATCATCGCAACCTAAGCTTACCTGACGCCCCTGATCTCTGAAAAACTCGCCAGTATTTTCAATGACTTGCTCATCTGATAGCTGGAAGTAGGGTTGTTCTCGGCAGAAGGTCAAGGACTCCCATAGGGTCACTCCAAAAGCCCATACATCACTTGCTGTAGTAAACTTGCCCTGAATAGAAAGCAGGCAAAATAAGCATATCTCATCATTGTTGTGTATTGTTGTTCGCATAGTTTGAGTGTTGTTTACAGATGTCTCGGCGTCTTGGTATGGCTAAATAGTAACTTGTTTATTTTACATACATAACTATTTACACTCTCATTAACCCTGTGCAGCGAACACCTCTCATGATGCTTCGAGCTTCTTTCAAGCCTAATACCCATGTGACTACTACGTCATCATCACTGCAGTGGGAGGAGTTACTCTCAGTGTCTCAAACATTAACCCTTTCAGAACCTTATACTACAGGAACCACCCAAGTGTTTGCTCATTTATATTTTTACACATTCATTCATTTTGACTTTACATATTACACCATCTCCCCCCAAGACTCTGACATCACCGATTCAGTCTATCACAGGGTTTCCAACATATGGCCCACGGGTCAGGATCCGGCCCGTCAAAGATTTCCATCCAGCTCGCGGATGTATCTCAGAGATGAGAAATTTTCCATTGTCTCCTTCATTCAGCTCTGCTTTTTAAAACATCATGCTGCCAGTTTCACAGCTGACAGGTGCTGGGAGCGTGAACAGCAGTTTCCCAACTTCGGACAGATTTGGGGTTTTTCAGTGATTTCTGACTTTTTTTTAAAACCCTGAATCTGTCCAAAGTTGGGAAACTGCTGTTCCCACTCCCAGCACCTGTCAACTGTGAAACTGACAGTGTGACTTTATTAAAAAAGCTGACCAACTACAAAGCTGCTGTGCTGAACACTCCCACTCCCTGCAACTGTCAGAGAGAGAGAGGTGGGGAAAGAGTGAATCAGAGAGTGGGGAGGGGGGAACAGAGAGAGGTGAGGAAACAGAGAAAGAGAGGTGGGGAACAGAGAGACAGAGAGACAGAGAGAGACAGAGAGAGAGAGACAGAGACAGAGACAGAGAGACAGAGACAGAGAGACAGAGAGACAGAGACAGAGAGAGAGATCAAGATCAGCCTGATAGATGGACATGAATCCGGAATACTCAGCATCGCTACAAGTGTGCGGGCAAACATTGACTACTTGTGCAAGCAAAAAAATGCCAGGTATCTCATTAAAACAGTATCTAACACAGTGATGAGAAAGTAAATTAGTAAATAAATTAATTTTCTCAGTTAAAGTTTCTTCACAAAAATGCACATTTGTGTTGATTAACAGGAAGATAACTTTTTAATGCCTTTATCTTCCCGAAATTGTCTCACCAGCTCCCTAAGTAAGACAAAATTGTAATGTGGCCCCCCACGCGAAAGGGTTAGACAACCCTGGTCTATCAGGAGGCTTCATGACTCTCCCTGATCTTGTTCTTGCCAGTCTTGGAAGATCTGGAGTCTTTCTTGAAAGCCTTGTTTGACGACTTGGATGGCCTTGACCAATGTTGGTAGTATCCTGTTGTCTCTGGGTTGTGATCACCATCTGGTTCTTCCAGATATGACTGATTGTTGTGTTTGAGGTATAGGGATAAGGTTTCTCCTATTTCAATGTGTAGTACCCTCAGGAGTGAGTACTACATAAGATCTCAGATTAACTTTGTCACTCTGGAGATGACTCTACCTTCACATCCTAGATCTCATATCCATACCTTCTCTCCTTCCTTTAAGATTGGTGGGTTTCTGGTATGAAATCTTTTATTGTAATTGTGAGCTTGATGGTTCCTGTAAGACTTCTCTCTGTCTTGAACTTTTTTTGTATGTCTAGCCCCGGAAGTAGTTTTCTGGGTAGAATTGGAAGTTGAGTTTTTATCTTCCTTCCCATCAGCAGGTCTGAAGGTGAAAGTCCACATAACAATGGAGTAGATTGATAATTCAATTCAATAGTGCAGATGGAAGGTCTTCATACTCCTCTCTCCACTTCACCATTCAATTGAGAGTAACGATGGGAACTTGTGAGATGTTCAAATCCCCACTTCCTGGCAAATTGTGTGAAGTATTCATTTGCAAACTGTGGTCCATTGTCTGACACCATCTTGTCAGGAATACCATGCATTGCAAAGATCTCTTGTGAAGTTCTAATAACAGATTCTATTGTTGTTGAGAACAATCTTTTCACTTCAATCCATCATGAAAAATAATCGATCACCATGTTGTAAGATTTTCCATTGTACATAAATAAATCCATTCCTAGAAGTTTCCATGGTCTGGTTTGAAATTTTGTCGTTATCAGAGGTTCCCTCCGGTCTGCTCTGTGTACTGCACATACCTGGCAATTCAAGATCATGTTTTCTATGTTTTTGGATATTCCTGACCACCAAACAGATTATTGAGCTTGTGTGATTCCCATGTGGCCTTGATGAATTCTTGCCAAGGTATCTGCTTGAAGAGAAATGAAAATGACCAGCAAATCGTCTACGATTGTGAAGTGTCTCCTGAATTCAAAGAAAATTTTCCCACCAGGACATTCCTGTGGCCAACCTTGTGTACAATACTGGCATGTCCAAATGCATTTCTCATCCTGCTTTTGAGTGTGATGAATTTCTTGAAGTTTCTGTGTACTTACTGGCCATTGCGAAGCTGTGTACTGTGAATACGACTCTATCTCTTCACCAAATTTAACATCCTGTTGTGGCAGATGATCAACAGTTGTTCTTGATAATGCATCAGTGGAAGTTTGTATCTTTCCCTGATCACATACTGTCTTGTAAGTATATCTCATCAACCTCAATCAGAAACTCTGAATTCTCGAAGGCTTCTTTGCAATTTCCTTCTCATCCAGTAAGGAAACCAAAGGTTTGTGGTCTGTCTCAATAACAATTTTCAGGCCAATAATGTGATCAGAAAAATCTCGCAAGCCCACGTGACTGCAAGTGCTTCTTTTTCAATGACAGCATACCTTGTCTCTGTCTCGGACAAAGCTCCAGACACATAATAGATCAGTCTGCGACATCCATTTTGTTGTTCTTGAAAGAGAACTGCCTCCAACCTTGTAGATGAGCCATTTGCTCCGATTATAGTTGGGAATGAAGGGTGGTAATGCGCTAATATCTCTGGCGAGACTAGTATCTCCTTAATTCTTCAAAATGCTTGTTCTTGATGTGTGAACACCACACTTGATCTTTTTTCAACAGTTGTCATAATGGTTCTGTTACTTGCACCAAATTGGGTAAAAATTTTGCCAATTGTTTCACCATTCCAAGGAATCTTTGGATATGTTGGACTGAAGTTAGAGTTGGAAACTCATTAATAGCTCTCATCTTATACGGGTCTGCCATTATACCATTACTATTTACAATATGTCCCAAGAAATGAATGACGTTTGAGAATTCACACTTGTCTTTAAGTATCAGCCCTTCTTCTTGAAGATGATGTAGAACCACATTTGCTCTCTGGTCATGTTCCTTGTCGGATTGCCCAGATACCAGGATGCTGTCCATGTGACATATCACCCCTTTGAGGCCTTGCAGAATATTGGAATGGTCCTTTGGAAGATTTCAGCTCCATGACTGAAGCAAAATCTTCCGAATGGTGTGATAAATGTTGTGAGTATTCTTGACTTCTCGTCCAACGGAACCTGCCAAAAGCCACTATTCACATCGAGTTCAGTGAACATTATGCTCCTGGATAGCTTTGCCAGACTGTCTACCCAAAACATAGGATGGATTTACCTTGCCATGGCTTTGTTAAACTGCATTAAGTCCACAGATATATGAAGAGTACCATTTAATTTTGGAACTGGAACCATAGACGATCAGCACTCTGTTGCCTTCGTGACTGGAGAAATGACTCCCATTCTGGTCATCTCTTCCAGCTGATTTTGTACTTGGTTCATCAACGGGTGAGGTATCTTTCTTGCTGTAAAGATACAGATCGGTCTGGCATCATCTCTTAATGTTATGTTATACTCGGTCTTCAGTCTTCCGGACCAGAAAATTGCTCTGGAAAGTCTACTTGAAAGTGACTGTTGGACTCTGGCTGTTTGAGTTCATCCACCTTTTTGATTAAATGTAGGTCGAAACATGCTTTTCTGCTTAACAGAGAAAATTCTTGTTTTTTTTAGAATGTACAGGGTTTCCATTATCTGTCTTACCCTATATTGAAGTGTGGTTTGTAGCTTTCCCTTGTCTCAGTTCAATCCCTCCTGGACATGTAATTGAGTGTCAGCAGGTTGTAAGCAATGTGTTGACAACCAGAGCTCTTGGTCTGACAACACTGTCACACTGGCACCTGTGTCCAATTTGAAATTAGTAATATGTCCATTGACATAAATGTCTGTTGTACGGAATGCCTGATTGGGATCATTAATTTCCCGTAGGAAGTCTCCTGGTTTGTCTTCCAATGGAAATTGTTCCACGTCATTCACCGCTCTGTGTATGAAGGCTTTTTGCTTGGCATTTCTGTGAGAAGAGGTCTTGTCTTTCGAAAATGGCCTGTCTTATTGCAATTAAAGCATTCTGCTTTATTAGCAGGACACTGTTCATGTCTGTGGGTCTTTCTGGCTCCGCAGCACTGGCAAAGTTTCACGGTGTAGACATGAAGAAAATCACAGAATCGTTACAGTGCAGAAGGAGGCCATTCGGCCCATCACGTCTGCAACGGCTCTCTGAAAGAGCAATTCACTTAGTGCCATTTCCCCGCCTTCTCCCCATTACCCTGCACATTCTTCCTTTTCATAGAACAGTTTAATTCCCTTTTAAATGCTTCAATTGAACCTGCCTCCACCACACTCTCAGGCAGTGCATTCCAGCCTTAACCACTCGCTGCATGAAAAAGTTTTTCCTCATGTTGCTTTTGCTTCTCTTACCAATTACTTTAAATCTGTGCCCTCTCGTTCTCGATCCTTTCACGAGTGGGAACAGTTTCTCTCTATCTATCCAGACCCCTCATGATTTTGAATACCTCTATCAAATCACCTCTTAGCCTTCTCTGCTCCAAGGAAAACAGTCCCAACTTCTCCAATCTATCTTCATAATTGAAGTTTCTCATCCCTAGAACCATTCTTGTGAATCTTTTCTGTACTCCCTCCAATGCCCTCACATCTTTCCTAAAGTATGGCGCTCAGAACTAAATGCAATACTCCAGCTAAGGCCGAACTAGTGTCTTATACAAGTTCAACATAACCTCCTTGCTCTTGTACTCTATGTCCCTATTAATAAAGCCCAGGATACTGTATGCTTTATTAACCACTCTCTCAACCTGCCCTGCCACCTTCAATGACATGCACATATACACCTAGGTCCCTCTACTCCTGCATCCCCTTTAGAATTGTACCCTTTATTTTACATTATCGCTTCATGTTCTTCCTACCAAAATGAATCAAGTCACATTTCTCTGCATTGAACTTTATCTGCCACCTGTCCGCCCATTCCACCAACTTGTATATGTCCTTTTGAAGTTTACACTATCGTCTTCACAGTTCACAATGTTTCCAAGTTTTGTATCATCCACAAACTTTGAAATTGTGCCCTGTACACCAAGGTCTAAGTCATTAACATATATCAGGAAAAACAAGGGTCCCAACACTGGCCCCTGGGAAACTCCACTACAAGCCTCCCTCCTGCCCAAAAAACATCCATTTAACCACTTTTCATTTCCTGTCAGTCAGTCAATTCCATATTCATGTTGCTTCTGTCCCTTTTATTCCATGGGCTATAACTTTGCTCACTGGTCTATTGTGTGGCACTGTATCAAATACCTTTTGAAAGTCCATGTAAACCACATCAACTGCATTGCCCTCATCAACCCTCTCTGTCACTCCTCAAAAAACTCCAGCAAGTTAGTTAAACATGATTTTCCCTTAAGAAATCCATGCTGGCTTTCCTTAATTAACTCGCATTTGTGCATGTGACTATTAATTTTGTCCTGAATTATTCTTTCTAGATGTTTCCCGACCACTGAAGTTAAACTGACTGGCCTGTAGTTATTGGGCTTATCTTTACACCCTTTTTTGAACAAGGGTGTAATGTTTGCAATTCTCCAGTCCTCTGGCACCACCCCCGAGTGTAAGGAAGACTGAAAAATTATGGCCAATGCCTCTGTGATTTCCACCCTCACTTCCCTCAGCACTGTGAACTGTACCCATGAATGGAGATCGGAGCTCATACTCTGGGTTGATTATCCTGAGGGTTTTTTGTGTTAGTTGGGCATGGCTAGCACCTGCACCTCCCCCTTCCCCCATATAGGACTAACCCGCTGTCAACTGTTGTAAAGATGGTTAAGGGCATGGAACAAGTGTTCCTGTTGCAGCCTAGTGGATTATTGATTGGTATGTAAAGCATTATACTACCACACACTCCTTTCAAAGGAAAAGTGTGAAGATACAAAACAATCATTTTAAGCGTGCTTAAACTGATTTCCATGAATGCAGTTTCTTGGATTGTAGAGCTGGGAGCTTCAAGGAACAAAGTTCAGGAGGGCCTTAGTGGAAGGAGACAGCAGTGAAGAAGTGGGGCAAAATGGCATTGGGCAACAGGCCTAACTTTGAGAAGCAGCTGCTGGTGACAACAGCAACTTGCATCTTAGAGATTGAACAGAGGGGTCAAGGTTAAATATCCCATAGCACCACCTATTTTGGAAAGTGAACCTTCCAAGCTTAATCAGAGGCAAGTACTAATGTCCATCACTAAGACTGGCTTGGTAGCAGCATTACTGGCCGAGTTCTAAAGGATATAACTGCAAGCCTGGGCTTTTGGCAGGTGATGAGAACACCATGAGGAAAAAGCTTACTTGACCCAGTCCTCATCAATCTACCTGTCGCAGTTGCATCTGTCCATAACAGCATTGGTAGGAGTGACCAGCACACAGTCCTTGTGGAGTCAAAGTCCCACCTTTTCACTGACGACACCCTCCATTATGTTATGTAGTACCATCAATGTGCTAAATGGCATATAATCAGAACAGATCCAGCAGCTCAAAACTGGGCATCCATGAAGCGCTAAGGGCCAACAGCACAATCTGTAACCTCATGGCCCAGCATATCTCTCACTCTACCTTTACCATCAAGCCAGGAGACCAAACCTGGTTCAATGAGGAGTGTAGAAGAGTGTGCCAGGAGCAGCACCAGGTGTACCTGAAAATGAGTTGTAACTTGTGAAGCGACAACACAGGACTACACCTATGCTGAACAGTAGGTGTAGCAAGCTATAGACAGCAAAGTGATCACACAATCAAAGAATTCAGTCATGAATGGTGGTTGACAATTAAACAAAAGGAGGAAGAGGCTCAGAGAATATTTGCATCCTGAATGATGGCAGACTAGCAAGAGAGTGCAAAAGACAAGGCTGAAGATGACTGAAGCAATTGCAACCATCTTCAGCCAGAAGAGCTGAGTGGATGATCCAACTTGGCTTCCCCATCATCACAGCTTTGCCAAAATTTTTTCATTCAAATCTAGTGAATAGATTTTGAATAATAATAATAATAATTCCCCTCCATTTTGCTATTCTTAATCAATTCCACCATCTCAGCCACACCCCCATGCCATTTCCTCCATCTCATGCCATCCCCATCTAATGCCATTTCATCGTTCCCATACCTTTCCTCTCATTCCATCCGCATTCCTTTCCTTCCACGCCTCCCATGCTATCCCCATCCCATGCAAACTCATTCCTTCCATCCCTCTCATGCCATCCCCATCCTTCCTATCAATCTCATCCCATCCCATCCCTTACGGAAACAATCTCTCCAGCCAAGTTAAATTTGTTGTTGTTCTCCTCTTATCTTCCACTGTTTTTGTTCACCCCAAACCCCAACCTGCCGTAGCTGGTAGCCTACGTGCATCACGCACTCCAATCCTCTAGATATCTTTCAATTAAAGAGGAACCCTTGGCAGATCCAATAAGTGGGAATATCATCCACAGTGTTAAACTGCAAGATCAGGTGATCTCTTCACTCTTTCCATCAAGTGCAACAACAAGCGCACCAGGTTGGAATGGACCTGCTGGGAGAAGAAAGACGTGGACCCTCCAATTGTGCACTTGGTCAAGTTTCCCAACAGGTTGAATGCTTCCACCCGCACTTTTTCAGACTCTGCCCCGAAGAGTGGCTGAATTCTGCGAAGGTCTGGATCTAGAAAGGGCTGGATGGTGTTTGCCGTTGACTCTATGATGTTCTTATTCAGGCAGGACAACACCGCATGCATGAGCAACTCCGACTTCTGCTCATTCCCCAACATGCTTATCATTGTGTCCATCACGCTCCAAGACCATCTTTCATCTCCGAAGTTAATATTTTCAGGGCCCTGACACACAGGGCAACTGGGTAACAGGAGAGGCAAAGAGCAAATACCTTATCAAACTGTTTACCACAGTGTCTGTGAGCTGCGACCCTGAAACCAGTGCAGCTTTCAGCAGTCCTCCGAAGAAGATGATTACTGTAACTGTTTGACAATCTTGCAGCCTGATGATGTGAGAAGTCAGTTGGTTCACGATATGAGACAGACTGTAGCCAGCATGTTCTGTCATTGCTCTGGCCAGCAGAACAACCCCCTTGTTGAAGTGGTTCAGCTTCATCATTTGGCGCCATCCTCCATTTCTATTGAGGTTTTCAACGACGTTCTGATTTGTTGTTTGGTCTAGAAGGAGCTTTAGTGTCTGTACACATCTTACACAAATTCCTACTTGATGATGTTTCGATTTGGGGTGTGAAATCTCTCTGCTGCGATTCAGTATCTGAACGACCGAGCAGAGAAATATTAACACAGCTGTTTAAGGAAATATGTGGGGTACTGAAGATCAGTGGGAATAAAGCATTCACCGCTTCTGCCAACACAGGCTTAGTGATAATCTCACGCAGCCCGCAGACGGCACCCAGTGATACAACGGTCGAATACGGCCTTCTGTTCCCACAGACGGGGCAGTTTCTTCTCCCATGTGTCTTACGTCAGCTTCTTGATGGTCCTGACTGCACATATTGCGTCTTCAGCCACTGATCTCCACACATCATTAACAAATTTCTCTGGAGTGATAGGGTAGGTGAGGAGATGGGACACAACTGCTGCTATATTGTGCCAGGCCAAAATGGTGATAGAATGTAGAAGTGAACGTTTTAAATCTTTAAAAGGAACTGATTCCAATTCAACCCTCAGCATGTCAAGGATTTCTGAAACTTGCTCCCGCAGTTCTCTGCCTCGCCTTTTAATGATGATTTTTACGAGTACAGCGGCTGCAAAGGAACAGCTGGGGTGTTGATCGGACAGTCCCTTGAAGACCATGAGGAGCAAGTTGTGCAGCTGGTCATGGGGCAAATGCTTGGAAATTATCTCTGTGATCTGATGGCATTTTTGCAAGAGGACTGAAACATCATTGTTGTCTAACTGTTGTCTCAATGTGTTCAGATCCTCTAGCTGCTCCTGTTGCTGATCCAGACCGGAGCCTTCATGTGATAACTGAATGGACAACATGGTGTACAGAGAGTCCAGGGCCATCTGGCACACAGGAAGTGAACTGTCTGCACAACGCGGCATCAGTCGTCCAATTAGAGTCCCCACAGTATTTCCAGACGTGCTGTTACTGATGTCGAGCTTCTGCAAATAAACTTTCAGAATCTCTAAGGTGGTCTGCATGGCTCTCTGTCGCTCATATCGTCAGTTGAAATGATCCCCTCCTCTACATGATATACTCTGAGAATTTTCACTTTTTTCAGTGATCTCTTGAAGGACAGCTGCGAAAAATCTACTTTGATGTCCATTTTAGTAGCCATTCCACAGATTGAAAGCAGATTTTGTTTGGTTGTTTCGGATTTCTTTTGAATAGGTGTTGTTCAAAGATTCGGATGTTTTTAACGCATTTGACTTTACCTCTTTACTCGTTGCTCTCGCAGACGCAAGTGCACAGTTTGTATCACTTGGCTGTGTTTTATACAGCCCTGCAGTTTCTGTGTTGTCATGGTTCTCATTGCAAGGGCAGGTTACCTAACATTTTAGTAGTGATGTGGCCCTGAATCTTGTGCCCATTTAAGACCTGCCACCTGCGTGTGGCTATTTAAGGTGGGTGGTGGGGATTTAAGGCCCAGCATGGTGGCAATGGTGAAAACACCCAGAAATTATTGGAAGACCTCACCTCATAAAGTAGTGCCAAGACGATGGCAGATCTTGAAGGAAGACTGCAAAGAGCTCCAGAGCTACTTAATAGTCAAAGGAAGACACAGACAGTAGGTAAGTCAGCCACGCAGGCATTCAGGCTGCATCACAGAAGCGTGATGATTTGCGAGCAGAAAACAGGTCCAGCGATCGGGCTGCGAGTCACAGTACCGAGTGACGGTCGGGGATCAGATGAGAAATCTTTTGGAAAGGCTGCATTTAGTATTTAACAGCACACTGGGCAGGCAGACCATAGGGTCAAGGCAAATTCACAACCCTTGGCACCATATTTGGACTGAGCAGCTGTGAAAAGAGATGTAGAAATGGGAGTGTAGGACAGACTTTTCTAGCAGAATTTCCCCCAAATTAAGATGTTCAACTGTTAGATCATGGGAAAATGCCAGAATCTATTATTAGGGACGTGGAAGCAGAACACTTAAAGAATCATAAAAGCAAAATACTGCAGATGCTGGAAACCTGAAATAAAAATAGAAAGTGCTGTAAATACTCAGCAGGTCAGGCAGAAACCGTGGAGAGAGAAGCAGAGTCAACGCCCTAGCTCTACGACCTTTGCACAGGTCACAGATCTGAAATTCCAACACCGCCCTTCTCTCCACAGACGCCACCTGACCCGCCGAGCACCTCCAGCACCCCCTGCCTCTACTTAAAAATCATTATGTGATTGGGCAGAGTCAACATGGATTTAGGGAAGGGAAATCTTATTTGACGAATCAGTTGGAATTTTTTGAGGTTGTAACAAGCAGTGATGGCTAATTGCCCTTGAGAAGTTGGTGGTGAGCAGCCCCTCTGAGTGAACCTTCTTATCTGTAGAGTGCTTTTCCATCTTGGGCTTCAGGAACTGTACCGTTATTGGATTTTTTCTGACCCAAGGCTTCTCTTCAGCCACAGGATGGCTCTATTTTGTCTTCAGACCGCTGCCTGTCGCACCATCTGAATCGCTTTCTCCAGAGTCAGGTCCTCTTTTGACTTCAAGAGAGCTAATAAAGACTTGTCAGCTATTCCCACTACTATTCAGTCCCTGATCAACTCAGACTTCAGTTCTCCATAGTCACATTGATCAGCCAATCTGTACAAATCGTTAATGAAAGCATCCACCAGTTCACCCAGCTTCTGGATCCCTTTATTAAACTTTGCTCTTTCCAGTATTTTATTACTTCTTGAATTAAATCTGATTATGGACAAGGAAGGCCATTTAGCTATAATTCATCCATTCACTCCAGAGGGCATTAAGAATCCACCATGAAGTGTGATATTGGAGTCGCATGTTGGCCAGACAAAGTGAGGGTGTCAAGTTTCTTTCCGATTTGTTTCTGAAAATACTGCAGACTTCCTGATCCTATTTTTTCTCCGATTCCATGGTGGGATTTGAATTTATAACCTCTGGGTCACTGGTACTATAATTACTGCCAATTACCATGCCCCTTGCTGCATCAGAGTTGCTACAACACCATTGGATATAAGAAATATGTACCTTCTGCCTTTGGTATCCTGGTACAGTTTTCCCCATGTTCTTCTACATTTCTAGCAATCACCAGGGTCAAAGTCATGTACCACCATGCTTATTAGAGTGGCTTCCACATCAAAAAACGTTTTTAACAATTAACCAGCAACTAATAAGCAGATTAGTCAGTTGGGCCTCTGATTTTCCCTGTCTCCCTATAGGGAAAATGCCTGGTTTCCATTTGGTGCCTTCCATCTAATGATACAGCTGAAATCTGAAAAGGCTTGAGCCGAATGGCCTGATTCTATGCTATATATTCTATATAATTCTCTGTTTTCTGTTTTGTAGTCAGTTTGCTCTCCATTCTGCTACCTGTCCACTAATTTTACATGCTCCAACCTTAGTTATGAGTCTGCTATTTGAGACCTAATCAAAGCCCTTTTGATAATCAAAATATATTACATTAACAGCATTACTCTGTCTTTCTGTTGCTTCTTCAAAGTAAGAATAAGATTGGTCAAATATGATCTTGTCTTTTGAAATCTGTGCTGACTATTCTATTTTCAGTTTCTAGATGTTTTTCTATTCCATCTTTGAGTAAAGATAGCTCGTAGAACTTGTTCTCCCTTTCCAAATATAGGAATATATTAGCAGTCTTCTAGAACTAGTTCCTTTTCTAATAAATTTTTATGCATATGTTATAGTGCCTCTGCTATCTCATTTCTTAATTTCTTTTAATATGTGTGGATGCAGTCCATCCAAACCAGGGGTTTTATCCTCTTTAAGTTTTAATTAGTTTATCAACCATCTTCCCAGTTTCTTTCTTGAATGTCTTTATATCTTTTTGGTCTCTTTTTCAAATGGAAACATATCACTCTTCCTTCACTGTCACTGGGTCAAAGTCCTGGAAATCCCTCCCTAACAGCACCGTGGCGTACCTACACCATACAGACTGCAGTAGTTCAAGAAGGCGGTTCACCACCACCTTCTCAAGGGCAATTGGGGATGGGCAATAAATGTTGGCCTTGCCAGTGGCGCCCACATCTCAAGAATGAATAAAAAAAAAGTCAAGCCCTTCTCAGTCTCATTTGTAAATATTGAGGCAAACTAATTATTTGATATTTCTGCCATTTTGCTGTCATTACCTTTGAATTTATCATGGCCCTATCCCTATCTTGATTTTTCTTTTGTTATTTACGTGTCTGTAGAATACGGTTTTTTTTTATATTCCTTGTTAGTTTAATTTTGTAGCTTCACATTGATTTCCTAATTGCTTTTCTGACTTCTTTCACAATATATTTATGTTCCCTTTTCTCATCCTCTCATTTATTGTCTATCGACTTCGTCCACACGTTTAGCTTAAGTTTCAATGTTAGCCTTATTTCTTGTTATGCCAGTAGGGTGAAATGAAATCGGGTGGAAGGAGGCTCGTATGGAGTAGAAACACTGGCATGGACCTGTTGGGCTGCATTGCCTGTTTTGGTGCTGTAAATACTATGTCATTCTATGTAATGAAACAGGTTCAGGAATTACCAGTGCAAGGTACAGGACACTGGCGCACTGCTGAATTGGATTCCCACACAAAAAAGGACTTTATTATGCTCGACATCAATTTTAACATAAAACAATGTGGCCAGTGAGTTAGAATGCAGCTTTGAGGTACTCACCAGTAGAATGCTTTCCCAGGACATCCAACGAATAGGAAGCACAGCTCGGCCTTGGATTCGATAGTAATCTCCACTGTACAAGTTACGGCTCATGCCAAAGTCAGCTATCTTGATTGTGTAATTCTTACCCACCAGGCAGTTCCGAGTGGCAAGGTCACGGTGAACAAAATTGAGGGAGGAGAGGTACTTCATGCCAGAAGCTATCTGCATGGCCATCAATATGAGGTTGGCATAGCTGAGATTAAAAAGCAAAACAGAGGCAAATGAAAGGAGGTGTTGTTTATTTCAGTGCCTTTGAAAGTTTCATATGTCAAGAACAGATACAAAATGCAAATGTTAAAAGAAAAAAGGAACGACTTGCATTTATATAGCTTCTTTCACGACCACAGGATGTCCCAAAGCACTTTATAACCAATGAAGTACTTTTGAAGTATAGTCACTGTCGTAATGTAGGAAACACGGCAGCCAATTTGCACACAGCAAGCTCCCACCACCAGCAATGTGATAATGACCAGATAATCTGTTTTTGTGATGTTGATTGAGGGGTAAATATTGGCCAGGACACTGGGAAAACTCCCCTGCTCTTCTTTGAAATAATGCTATAGAATCATAGAATGGTTATGACATAGAAGGAAGCCAATTGGCCTGAGCTGGCTCTCTCCAAGAGAAACTCACCTAGTCCCACTCCCCCGGTCTTTTCCCCATAGCCCTACTAATAATTTCTCTTCCGTTAATTGTCTAATTCTGTTTTGAAGGCCTCAATTGAATCTGCCTCCACCACCCTCTCAGGCAGAGCATTCCAGATCCTAACCACTTGCTGGGTAAAAATGTTTTTCCTCATTCGCCTCTAGTTCCTTTGCTGATAACCTTAAATCGGTCCTCTGGTTCTGGATTTGGGATCTTTTACGTCCACCTGAGAGGGCAAACAGGATCTTGGTTTTAATGTCTCAACCAAAAATAGGCACCTCCAATAGTACAACACCCCCTCAGTACTGCACTGGAGTGCCAGCCTTAATTTTTGTGCTCATGTCCTGGGGCTGAATTTTACCAGCCCCTCGATGCCGCGGGATGTGGCGTGGGGGCCAGTAAAATTCTGAGGGCAGAGGCCCACCTCAACCCCCAAAGTCGAGAAGGGCCCGTTGCGTCTTTCCGGTGGCAGGGGGAACGCGGTACAGCCCCCTCGCCGCATAGCGGCGGGCCCTTCATCTAAATATGTTAATGAAAAATAATTATATGCCAATGTACTTACCTGCAGACAGCGGCCGTCCCACGCTGATTTTACGGCCGCCATTCGTGCTCCGTGTGCCTTCGGAACTTTGCATGGAGTTCCGAGGCGAGAACCTGGTGAGGCGGGGGAAGGAATAAAATTTTCAGGGCAGGAGGGGTGGAGGAGTGGGGAAATCAATTTTTATTGGTTGTGGGGATGGTGGGAAGTAATGGCCTGCTCGGGTCTGCAAAAAAAAATCCGACCCGAGCCTGATAGAACCACATCCAACCCGAGACTGACCCAACCCAAGTCCTTCCATTTTTTTCCACGCCCAACCCGACCCGACCTTACCTTACCTTCCATTAACTTACCTTCCGTTTTCCACTTTCTTGCTGATCTGCCCAAGCTTAAAATAACTGTAACAAAACTACCTTTCTAGTCCAAAAATTAAATTAACATTGGAACCACTTACCTGTGATAGAGTGTGTCCGAACCGGCCCCACCCGAGCCCGAATGCCAGACTCGGAAGTGCAACCCGACCTGATCCGAACCCGACACACGTTGTCGAGCCCCGTCAGGATCGTGTTGGATAGCAGGCCTTTAGTGGGAAGGGGTGATAGGCCAAATGTTAGAAGTTTGGGGGATAAAGTTCGGGAAGGGAATAAAGTTTTTTCTGACATTAAGTTTCCACTTAAGTGACCATTGGGGAGGTTGGGGAAGAGCCATCCACATCTGTATTATTTTTTCATAAAGATTTTAACAATGCTACACCTTTAAAAATTAAATGTACTTGTAAGGGCTTAAAGCCCTTTAAAAATGGTGCCGGCACATCATCGGGGGCGGCCACTCCGCCCCCTCTATTTAAATGAGCCCCCACACGTAATATCGTGGGGGCTCCTCGGTGGCACTTCCGTGTCGGAAGGCCGCCGAGTTGAAAGCGTGCTGCTGAGGAGCTCGGCGCACGATTAAAATTCAGCCCCTGGAACGGGACTTGAACGCAAAACATTGTAACTCAGAGGCAAGAGTGCTACTGACTGAGCCACGGCTGAAAAAATATTTTCTAAGTTAAATTGAAAGAACAAAAGAATTGTAAAAACTTAAAAAGAGGTCTGTGGATTTTGATTGCAGACTGCAGCATGGCTTAAACAGGGGCCCAGGAAATGGGCTACTGCTACTCTGTACAGTCGGTTTGACAAAAAAAACTGATAGCAGTTGCTTCATATACTGGTAAACAAGTCACATTTGGGTAAAGATTGTGAATAGCCTCTCAACGAACTTGCATTAAATCCAATCTGTTCATATTATTATTCCCTCCTTCAGCTCAGTGATACATTCTGAGCTTCAAAGTGGCAGTTTGCCATTAATAAGAAAATAATTACAGTATAAAAAATCAAAGCATATGCATGAGCTTATTAACAAAGGCTTGTATCACTTGAACTAACCAAATTTGAATGAGCTTGGTTTTTACTTACCTGTGCTGTTCAGTCACATCAGCAACTCTAATGCGACAAAGTCTCATGCCAAACAGCAAAGTGAGATTGAACAACTGCTTATCGAAGCCTCACCTTACAATGGGTGCATTGCTTGCCATTGGCTCTGCACTTTCTGGTTCATGGCGTGTTAAGAACTGATTAAGGTCCCCATTTTCCATGTATTCTGTGATCATACAGAGGGGGTCATCCCGAATACAGACCGCCAACAACCGGATAATGTTTGGATCTTTCAGTCGTGACATAATCTTGATTTCTTTCAGGAAGTCATTTCTGCAGAAGGTTAAATATGGTTGAGTTTTATTAAAATGTGGTTCATACTGTATAGCAATGAGGATTAAGCTAGCAATGCACAGAAATATTTATGGCCCACTGGTTAAGTCAATGCCTCTCAGTCATGTAGGCTAGGAAGGTTTTAGGTTCAATCCCTGGTCTATGCTGAGCTAGTTGATCTTGACCAGTGAGGTGGTTAATTAGTCCACAATGTTTAAAGGGTTGGGGGAAGGAAAAAAATTGGCTATTGTTTGACACAACAATTCCTATAATGCGCATGTGCAGTGCCAGCTGGTGATAGGATCACCCTTGGCTGTGATGCCCTTCATTGTTGTGTAACATGCTGACAGCTCACTGCCCAGGTTCTCAGCAGTATAATGATCACCTGAGGGAGGTACTAAGCTCTGAAATTCCCTCCCTAAACTACTCCGCCTCGCTACCTTTCCTTTTTCAGCTTGGCATCCATTTTCCCTCATGTCCTGGTGATGTGTCTAGGGAGGTTTTTCTGCATCAATGGTACTAAATAAACTGTGCTAATGGTAATGTCACTGGATTTATAATCCTGTGATCATGGGTTCAAATCCCACCAAGGCAGCTGGTTGCATTTAAATTTAATTAATTAAAAACCTGGAATTGAAAGTTAGTTTCAGTAACGGTACCATGAAATTATCGTCAATTGTCATAAAAACCCTTTGGTTCACTAATGTCCTTTAAGGAAGGAAATCTGCCATCCTTGTTTGGCCTAAATGTGACTCCAGACCCACAGCAATGTGGTTGACTCTTAACTGCCCTCTGCAATAGCCTGGCAAGTCACTCAGTTGTGTAGGGCAATTAGGGATGGGTAACAAATCCTGGCCTTACTACTGACACTCACACCCCATGAAAAGGAACGCCTCATTTTTTTTATTCTCAGGATGTGGGTGTTGCTGATAAGGCCGGCATTTATTGCCCATCCCTTGTTGCTGGTTTTGATACAACTGAGTGGTTTGCGAGGCCATTTCAGATGGGACTGGAGGCAGATATATGCCAGATCAGATAAATCCAGCAGGTTTCCTTCCCGTGGGCATTAGTGAACCTGCTGGTTTTTTACAACAATCCAACAGCTTCATGTCGCTTATACTGACACCAGCTTTCTATTTCTAGATTTAAACAAAAGCAAGTCCAATTCTCAAACAGCCAAGTTGGAATTTGAACATACATTCATCTGGATTATTAGCCCAGGCCTTTGGATTACTAATCCAGTAATGTAACCTCTATGTCACTGTACAGGGTAAAACCACGAACCAAGAACTGGTGAGTCTGAATCTGGAGAAATGAACCTCTAGGTAATGATGGATAATTAGATTCTGTATTTACAGGGTCAAAAATATTTATGTAGTTATTCATGACTTCACATTGGCATTCTGTTACAAGGCACTGGGCAATATGGAGACTTAACAAAATGATCTGCTTATTGTAGCTTTTCCAAAAGGTTCTTATTCTTGGTTAACCAGAAAACTATCTTTCATCTGTAACCCAAGCAAAATAGAATCAAAAGGACAATTGAAGCAAAAGGACAATCTACTAATAGCTTTAGTGGTGGCGGTGGTGAAGTCCTGTCAGGGTTCTCGGAAATGATTTTGGAGGGAAAATGCACAAGGAGCACTTACCTAGCATTTTTGTTGGCATCTGATCGTAGCATTTTTACTGCAACCAACAATGGTTGGTTGACACAAATGCCAAATGGAAACTCCTTGTCCATGAATTCTTGCATCCCTTCCGCTTCACAAAGATGGACCTGAGGAGATCAGAAATTGAAGCTTGTAAATTTGCACCAAGACAATTCATAGAGTTTGACATTGAGGGTTTGGTTAATGCTATGGCATGCAAACCAGTGCCACCCAACAAAGTAAACAGGTTTAAAAATGAAGGTATCACACTTTGGAAATTTATGGTATACTGTGTCCTTGTTGATATCTACGGTACTTGTATAATTTTAACTGAAATAACTAGATATCCTCCAGCTGGGAATATCCACAGTGTAACCATTACAGTGCAAGGTCCTCCTTGTATTTACTCCTTTTATCTTTTTATTTTAGGTTTTGCTTATCTCCTACTTATTATCGAAGGAATCATTTATTCATCTGTTGCAGTGATCTATCGCCTCAGAGATGGGGGATGGTCAGTTAATATAGATGCTAAGTTAAGGAAATGATGGCCATAATTGCAACAAAAAGTGCTTTGGTTCATGAAGGAATGTAAACAGGGATCTGAAGATTGAGAAACATATTTTTGTGCTTCCTTTATGGAGAAGCTCCATTCTCCTGCACGAATTGCTGTCTACCACCAGGTAGGCAGAATAAAATGGAGCCCCAAAGTTAGGCTAATTGACTTTCATACAATTAAGTGAATGGGCAAAACTGTGGCAAATGGAGTACAAAGTGGGCAAGTGTGAGGATATCCACTTTGTGCCCATGAAAAGATAAATCAGACTACTTTTTATATGGTGAGAAACTAGGAACAGTAGAAGAGCAAAGAAATTTGGGAGCCCAAGTACACAAGTCATTAAAATATACAAAAAGTAATCAAATTGCCTAGTGGAATGTTGGCCTATATCTCAAGGGGCTGGATTATAATGGGCTGAAAGTTATGCTAAAGTGCTATCGAGCCAGATCCCATCAGGAGTACTGTATTCAGTTTTGGGCAACGCAACTCAGGAGGATATATTGGCCTCGGAGTGGATGTAGAGCTGATAGAGGGTTAAATTATGAGAATAGGTTGCATAAACTTGGCTTATATTTCCACTAGTACAGGAGATTGGGGATGATATGGAGAAACTATTTCCTCTGGTGGGGAATAAAAAATAAGGAGACATAATTTTAAAATTAGGCCATTCAGAAGCAAAATCATGAAGCACTTTTTCACACAATGGATAGTGAAAAACTGGAACTCTCTTTTTAAAAATGCTTTGGATTCTGGGTCAACTGGAATTTTCAAGACTGTGATAGGTAGATATTTGTTAGGTAAGGGCATCAAGGGATATGGAGTATAGGCAGGAAGTTGGAGTCGAGTTATAGATCAGGCAAGATCTAATTGATTGGTGGAGCAGGTTTGAGGGGCTGTATGTCCTAATTCAGTTTTTGATGTTCCTATACACCAGTTCAATGGTTTAATATACCTAACCTGTTGTACTAACCTCCCCAAATTGTCCCTCTCCGAGCTTCTCCTTAAGTGTCAGCAGTTTGCGTGGGAACTCCTCCACAGCCACATCTTTACCAGACAGCAGGTCCATGGTCACAGCAGGGACAGAATAAGTGTTACTTCCAGTGACACCCTGCAGGTTTACAATATCGGCCTCTGCATAGTGCGGCACATTATCCTGTGGTGCTCCGAGTGGCTTCGCGTAGTCACTGCTACAACCTGAGTGAGAAAGAACAACATTTTACTCAGTTCCTCTGAGATACAAATTTCATATTAATGTTTAAAAAGAGAAAAGTTAGTCTAAGTTGGTTCCTTGGAGGGACAAGTCACTGTGTAAATGTGCATTCACATAAATTTCAGCTAACTTGGAAACATTGTTGTGGCATGATCATGATGAAAATGACATATGACTCTTCTCGCTCCAAAATAATAAAAGGCCTGTTAACCTTTTCTTTGTGAAACTAGTGTCCCTTCTAAATATATTGATGTGCACCACTAAAATCTGCAAAGTAAATAAAGTTTGTCCATTGAAAAAAATCCTTCCTTGTTCACTATCACTGGTAAAAAAGATGGAGATTCTTTCTCTGAAGTGTTTTTTTATTCATTCACAGGATGCGGGCATCACTGGCAAGGCCAGCATTTATTGCTTATCCCTAATTTCCCTCAAGAAGGTGATGGTGACAACTGCGTGGTTTTCTGGGCCATTTCAGAGGGTGGTTAAGAGTTAACCACATTGCTGTGGGTCTGGAGTCACATGTAGGCCAGACCAGGTAAGGACAGCAGATTTCCTTCCCTAAAGATCATCAGTGAACCAGTTGTTTTTTTATGACTAGTGGTTACATTGTTGATATCAGCTTTTTATTGCAGATTTATTTAATTAACACAATTTAAATTCTTAACTGCATGGTGGGATTTAAACTGATATGGCTGGAGTACTAGCCCAGTAACATAATCACTATGCTACAGTACCCACGACTACTCTTTAGACCTGCTGTGTAGTCCCAACATTTTGCTTTATTTCAGATCACTAGCATTTTTCTTATTTCACTGGTGAAGATGTTTACATCTGTCCAGATCACAAATAACTGGGAGGAATATTCACAGAAATAAAAGATGAAGAGATGGGGTAGCGCACAGGGCGAGGCACGAGGATGTGGCCTCTCTTTCAATGAGTTCCATATCTCAGGCATGCAACAGGGGGACAGGCCAGATGGGGGCCAGGAGCTTCCTCAAGGACTGGGCAGAAAATCCAGAGCAACTCTCACACATATTTGCACGCCGCGCCCTGCGGCAGCGCACCTTGAACTCGGCGGCCTTCCGACATGGAAGGGCTGGCGGACAGACCTCGCGATATTATGCGCAGGGACTGATTTAAATAGAGGGGGCGGAGTGGCCACCCCCGATGACGTAGAACGGGCGGTCGCCGCGTCCCCAGCAATGCAACATTGCAGGCACCGGCACCATTTTTAAAGGGCTTTAAGCCCTTAGAATTACTTTTAATTCTTAAAGGAACATTATTCATAACTTTTTATTAACAATTAATAAAGATGTGGAGGACCTTCCCCAACCCCCACCAATGATCATTTCAATGCCCTAAATGATGAACAATTGCCTTTTTCCCTACCCGAACTTCCCCCCCAAACCGTCTAACATTTGGCCTCGAGCCCCTTCCCACCATTCACATTAAAAGCCTGCTACCCGTCCCAAACCCAACATGATCCGACGACATGTGTCTGGTTCAGGCCGGGTTGGGTCGCTCCTCCGGGTCCGGCTCGGACACACACAGGAAGTCTTCCATTTTGCTCTGCTGGAGTGGAGAGTGTAAAAGTTAAAAAACTTACCTGAGCTGGAGTCTGGGAAGTCAAGGAGGGAAACTTTGAGTCTGCGCTGTGAGCGTCTCAATGAGGTCATCACGCTCACGCTGCAGCTTCCTTAATCCATCCATCCAAAAGCGGTACAGTGAGTGTGTGCACTATGGAATCAAGGTAGGTAACCATTCCGGTGGTCGGGTCGGGCGTGGGAAAAAGTGGAGGGACTGGGGCTCGGGTCGGGCTCGGGTCTGATGTGGTTCTGTCGGGTTTTTATTTCCTGACCTGAGCAGGCCTTTAATTCACACAATCAATTAGATTTGTTTTCCCCCCTACCCCACCCCTCCCACCCTGAAAATTTTATTCTTCCCCCCTCCCTACCAGGTTCTCGCCTCGGAACTCCATACTGATTTCCAAAGGCGCGTAAAGGCCGAATGGCGGCCATAAAATTGGCGTGGGACGGCCGCTGCCTGCAGCTAAGTACATTTACATATAATTATTCTTTAGTTACATATTTAGTTGGAGGGCTCGCCGCCATGCGACGAGGGGCCGCACCGAGGTCCCCCCGCCATTGGTAATATGCAGCAGGCCCTTCTTGATGTTATGGGTCGAGGTGGGCCTCTCCCCGCAGAATTTTACTGGCCTCCACACAGCGACTGGTGGCGTCGAGGGGCTGGTAAATTTCAGCCCATGGAATCAAACACCAAAAGCTCCTCTTCAAACAAACACAGTCGAAACCAATGCCCCCTTGGGTCAAAATATTTCTAAATTTAAAACAATTCGTTGAAACTATTAAATGATTGAATTTGCCAACTTATGCCACCTTCAATATCCTCACCTGGCTCATCCCAACTCAGGGAAAATTCTGGAAGCTTGCGGAGCAGCTTTGATGGCTCCTGGTAATCGGGGCCAAGTGGGAATATCCTGTCGTATGTGGAATTGGACTCCTGTTCACTTGGTGGGGAGGACTTGTTGTTTATCATGATGGTTTCACTCTGCAGTGAGAGGCTGACTGTGAGCTCATCATCCAGCATTCGGCGTGAAGCCTAAAAGGAGAAGCCATCAGTCAATGAAATCAGACTCTGAGTCCTATCTTAATGAGTAATCCGTATATTCTGTCGATTGTGTGGAAGCTACTACTGATAGATGTGTTGCCTTGAGTTGAGACGATTAAGGGGTGATATAATTGAAGTGTTTAAGATGATTAAAGGAGTTGATAGGATAGATAGAGCAAAACTATTTCCCCTGATGGCTGAGTCCAGAATAAAGGAGCATAGTCTTAAAATTAGAGCTAGTTTGTTCAGGGGTGATGTCGGGAAGCACTTCTTCACACAAAAGATAGTGGATATTTGGAATTCTCCCCCACAAAAAGCTGTTTTGGATAGGTCAATTGAAAATTTCAAGACTGAGATTGATTGATTTTTTTGTTAGGCTACAGTATTAAAGGAAAATGGAACCAACAACAATAATTTGTATTTATATAGCATCTTTGACATAATAAAATGTCCCAGGGTGCATCACAGAGGTATTATAAAACAAAATGTGAAACCAATCCACATAAAGAGATATTAGGGTAAATGACTAAATCTTGGTCAAAGTGGTAGGTTTTAAAGAATGTCTTAAAGGAGGAAAGAGAGGTGGAGAGGCAGAGAGGTTTAGGGAGGGAATTCCAGTGCAGGGCCTAGACAACTGAAGGCACGGTCACTAATAATGGAGCAATTAAAATCAGGGATGCTCATGAGGCCAGAATTAGAGGAGCACAGATATCTTGGAGGGTTCTAAGGCTGGAGAAGATTACAGAGATAGGGAGGGGCAAGGCCATGGAGGGATTTGAAAACAAGGATGAGAATTTTAAAATCCAGGCATTCCTTAACTGAGAGCCAATGTAGGTCAGCAAGCACAAGGGTGATAGGTAAACGGCATTGGGCGCGAGTTAGGACAGGACAGCAGAGTTTTGGATGACATCAAGTTTACAGAGAGTAGAATGTGGGAGGCTGGCCAGGAATGCATTGGAATTGTCAAGTCTGGAGGTAATGAAGGCATGAATGAGGGTTCCAGGAGAAGAAGAACTGAGGTAAGGGAGGAAATGGGCGATATTACAGAGGTGGAAATAGGCAGTTCTAGTGACGGAGCGGATATGTGGTTGAAAGCTCATCTCAGGGTCAAATACAACACCAAGGTTGGGAACAGTCCGGTTCAGCCTCAGACAGTTGCCGGGCAGAGGGATAGAATTGGTCGCTGGGGAACAGAGATGGCAGCAGGGAATGAAGGCAATGGCTTCAATCTTCCCAATATTTAATTGGAAGAAATATCTGTTTATCCAGTACTGGATGTCAGACAAACAGTCTGACAATTTAGACAGTAGTGGGGTTGAGAGAGGTGGTGATGAGGTAGAGCTGGTGTTGTCAGCATACATGTGGAAACTGGTGTTGTTTTCGGATGATGTTACTGAGGTGCAGCATGTAGATAAGAAATAGGAGGGGGCCATGGATAAATCCTTGGGAAACACCAGAGGTAACTGTGCAGGAATGGGAAGAGAAGCCATTGACGATGAATGGAATGGGCGAATGCAGTCCCACCCAGCTGGATGACGGTGGAGAGACGTTGGAAGAGGATGGTGTGGTCAACCAAGTCAAAGGCTGCAAACAGGTCAAGAAGGATGAGGTGGGATAGATTGCCTTTGTCACAGTTACTTAGGATGTAACTTGTAACTTTGATAAGAGCCATTTCAGTCCTATGACAGAGGAGGAAACCTGATTGGAGGGATTCAAACACAGAGTTCCGAGAAAGATAAGCATGAATTTGGGAGGCGACAACACATTCAAGGACTTTGGAGAGGGAACGTAGGTTAGAGATGGGGCGGTAGTTTGCAAGGATGAAAGGGTCAAACGTTGATTTTTTTGAGGAGAGGGGCAATGACGGCAAATTTGAAGTAGAGAGGGACAGAACCTAAGGAGAGAGAACTGTTAACAATATCAGCTAATATGGGACCAGGGAAGGGAAGTCAATAGTTTAGTGGAAATAGGGTTGAGAGAGCAGGAGTTGGTCTCATGAACAAGATGTGCTCGGAGAGGGTATGAGTGGAGATAGGAGAGAAATTAGGGAAGGAAACAAGCTCAGGGCTAGAGAAGGGGGAGCCTCAGAGGAGGTTTGCCCTGGTGGGCTAGGAGAAGGGAGGAAGTGGCAGAGGCAGATGAATAGATGATCTCAATCTTGGTAACAAAGAAATCCATGAGCTCCTCGGATGTATTGTTGGAGATGAGGGTGGAGGAGGGGATACCGGTTTAAGACGACAGCTTGTAATAGAGAAACAAAGCTGGGCATTACCTTTGTATTCCAGGATGATCTGGGAATAGTGAGCAGTTTTCGCTGATGAGAGCAGGACCTGATAGTGCTTTATGTGGTCCAGCCAGATCTGGCAGTGAATGATGAAACCAGTTGTCCATTATATCCATTCAACTCTGTGTCCCTTGGACTTAAGGGAGTGGAGATGAGGGCTGTACCGGGGGAATGGCTAGGGTAAGAGAGATTAATGGGTTTAATAGTGTAGGGATGAGGGTGTGGTTGAGCTGATGAGTGGCTGCAGAAATGTCTTGGTGAACAGAGGGCCAAAGCCTAGACAAGTGGGAATTTGAGAGTGCAGTTCTAAGTGAATTGGGGGAGAGTTTTTTCCAGGGGCAGATACAGAAGGGGTTGGAGAGGGATGTGAGTGGAGAGAAAGGAACCAAGGTGAGTAAGTCTATTTAAGATACAGATCAGTTATGATCTAATTGAATGGTGGAACAGGCTCGAGGGGCTGAATAGCCTACTCCTGTTTCTATTTTCCTTTGTGTGCACATACACTGTATAAATCAACAGGTTATTGATTTATATACTGTGGGAGTACCTTAAACATATGAACCACTGTGGTTCAAGAAGGCTCAGCACCACCTTCTCAAGGCCAACTAGAGATGGTCAATAAATGACAGCGATGTCCACATCCCCAGAACCAATTTTTAAAAACTGGTTATTTTGCATCCTCTATCTCACAGAAAAAATACTGTAATTATATTAGGTAATGTGAAATTATAATCATAATCTACCTGAAAATCTGTACTATGGAATCCAGTGTAAATCACTTTCCCATATACACATTATGCTACAACAGTTGGCCTAATTGCAGTTTGGCTAAATCTGCTATCTGATGTGGTAATGAGCCAAGCATGGCAGGTTTGATCCTCATGTCTGTGCTTAGTTACTGTGCATCAGTTCAGACAATTGGGTTCTTTAATTGGCTTAAGTAACTCCAGACTAGAGGGCAGAGAGGAAAAAAATCATCCAGGGTTCCCACTCCTGCTCCTATCCAGTCACTCAAAGTAAAAATTTGGTGAGGATTGGTTTGGCCGTGGTGCTTCCATTGGTCAAACGAATTGCTGAAACTCGGTGTCCAGGCTCCCGTCTGAAGTCGTTTCGCAGAGCACTGCTGGGCTCCTGTCAGTCTTGAAACCAGAGCCACAAGAAGCCATACAAACATTGATTAGCTTTCCAATAATAGGGTTTGCTTGTTGCTTGAATTTCTGCCAAGCAGAATCGCAGCTTGAATCAACTGTCATCACAAATTCTAGGGCATAGCTTTTATTTAACATTGGGCGGCAGCGGTGAAACCAGAAAATGCTGGAAATGCATAATGCATCAGTGAGCAAGGAAAGTAGATTAACATTGTGGGTGGGAATCTTTGTCAGAATTGTAGCTTCTGGTGAAGAGTTCCAGCAGAAATGTTTGTCTACCTTCCTCTCTCAGATGTTTACTGAGCTATTGTTCATTTCCAGAATTTTCTGTTTGTCCAGTGTGTATGTTTCTTTTTTTAAAAAATCTCATTGATGAATTGTGGCGTCTGACTCCTGTCTTTCTGGTCACAACATCCCACACAGAAGGGATTTAAAGTGCCATTAGCAGCTCCTAAAATAGAGCTGGGAAAATCTTCAGTAAATATATTAAAACCTTTTCCAGCATCTTCTGCCAAAACTGCCGCCAAAGGATGATGACAATGATGGCGACCAGGATAAAAATAATAGCCACCAAGCAGCCAATGAGGATTCGAGTGTTGCTGTCGTCCACCTTGTGCATTGGGTTGATGTCTGAGAACACAATGGGGAAAATGGGAATTGTTATGCTGGGTTGCACAAAATTGAGTGAGAATAGCGTACAGTTAAATAACATGCTTGCATCTCTGACATCAATAGACAAAAATTTCATCTTACCTCTCAGATAAATTGTAAATATAGAGTGCAAGGAGCATTCTTACAAAAGTGGCAGTGAGCTGGGAAAGAGTATTCTTATAGCCAAGGCATTTTGGCAGGACAATAAGCTATACAATTGCACCTAATCTATGCAACATAGAAGCTAATCATGTTAGATTTTGACCATTGGGACATTTCTCAAATTGCTGCTATTATTTCATGAAAGCAGAAAAAGACAAAGAAACAATGAAGGACTATCAAACAGCAGTTGTTACGTGGTGGTAACAAACACATTATTTAAGCAAAAAGAACAACTTATTCTGAAGGAATAATTCTTTTGGAAAACCAACTGGGGAACACTAACAGAGGTTTTGTTCAAACATCTACTGAGGTATTAGGTGAATGGATTGTCTCTTACCTATTTCACTGTGGGTTGTGCTGTCTACATTCACAGTCGGGTAAACCCCTGAAGTGTTGTACATTGCGGTGTCTGCAACAAGAAACAATGGCGCCATTGTGAAAACATATTTAGCCAATCAGTTGGTGGAAACAAGTAACAAATCACACCAAGTTTATAAATGATCATGAACCAATACCTGCCACTATCAAACAGTTTTATTTAAGAGGGCAATGCAAGATTGGATGATGAGGACAAAACAATTTGCTTGTTAGGTTTTAGCTCGTACTAGAGAGAAGCTCTTGTGCATACATTTCAGTTGAATGACTTGATGGCCAATGTCTAAGTTAATGGTAGAGCAGTCTCATTGTCAGGTTTGAGGAGGTGCCAAATAGTAACCTCCTGTCTGGATTGGAGCTAAGATAAGAGTTGCTTTGAAAGAGCTGATGCAGATGTGATGGGCTGAATAACCTCCTTCTGTGCTGTACTAGTCTATGATTCCATAAGTTGTCAGGAAATTTAACAACCAGGTCTCAGAATGTAACAATCAAACCTCAGCTGGCAGCAAAGAGTTATCTCAAGCCAAGTTCGGATGTTACTGAGAAATGATCCCATGTGAACCTTCATCTGGTACTAAACAATATTGTGGACACATCATCTTGTAAAGAAAGGCAGGAGAAGTTCAACAGCATCTCGAGGTCAAATTCAGCATCCTGATTTTCTCTTTCACTTACCATTTAAATTATGAGAAAATAATTGGGGTCAATATGTCATTTCTTCCTTAAGCTTGTGTGATGTTTGAACTCCCAATAAGATATTCATATTATATCACAGCTTATTTAAACCAGGATCAAATTCCAACATGTTGCTATAGCATGTTGGAGTATCACTGTCTCCTACGGTGGAATGGAGGGCTGCAGATTTTCACCACAGTGGGAAGTCCCAAGTATAGGTTAGCGGCTCCCAACAGCGGGGACAAAAATCAAAGTGAGAGCTAGGCCAGTACCTGAAAGACTAGCTGAACATTGAAGAGGACTGGGAGCAGGTACATGAGGTGTAAACTTGAGAGTCCTAAATGGCGAATAAATGAGGGATTTCATATTCTTAAAATAGGTGAAATGAAAACAGCTGCCCTTATATATATATTCTTGACACTTGTTCTTAAAACAACCTATCCTACATTTTTTCCATGTGCGACTGAACTTTTCTTAACAGCAATGATATGGTATTTTTCCAAATATTTAGAAAAACTAATGTTAAAGATACATCACACATATATTGTTAGATTAGAATTCGGAATTTACTGTTAATTTTAAGTGCCTCTGTCAAAATAGTGGAGAGAGGTATTTGATACAAATGCATTAAATGTTTGTACAATTGCATTGGTCAACATGAGTGCCAGGCTTACATTTTTACTGTGTGTACCAAGAATGGTATAAACTTCTGGGACCATAGAATATGACTCCCCCTTCCTCGATCTCTCATGAAAAAGAAAACAATTTGAAATTTGAAATCTGCAAAATTATTAATTCATACATTAATGCACGAGTATGAAACTCTGCTGTCTATTTTTTAATGAAAGAGTTAACCCATTAAAGGTAAACAAGTTAATAACTTCCTTCAGATAGCAGACAAGGGATTTCATACAAATGCTTTAAGGGTGTTTGGTACTGATAATACACAGTGCAATTTTCAACACCAGGGTATTGAGCACACTTTCCTTCTGAAAAAAGTGTTGATTATGTCTCTTTCTCCTCCCACCCTTTGCTTCAGCCATTAAGTAAAATCTCCACATAAATTATTCATATTTTTTCTTTATATTCCTTTGATTCTATGTATATAACTTTAAATGGCAGAACTTTGCAGAAAGTAATTTTTTAAAACATTAGGTTGTCGGAAGTGTATTTTTAATGGAGATTCTGGAACAAAAAACATCAAGTTTCATACATGCTAGGTGGACAGCTATATCTGAAGAGAAAGAGCATCCATCTTGTACAGTAGTAGGTTTTCCTACTAGGAACTGAGCATTGCTGCCCCCAAACATTTCTCTGTAAGAGTCTGTTACTTCTTTAAGCCACATCTCGCTATTTGTTCTAATGAAAGTTAACTTTACAGATGCTGTGACCAACTTACTAAGTGTTCCCAGTATTTTCTGTTTCTGCCTAACATTTCCAGCATCTACAATAATTGTTGTTTTTGCTGTCACCATTTGTTCCCCTAATCAACTATTTGTCTGACCAAATAATTGCCGTGGTTTCAAAAAACGTGTAAGGGAGCTTGTTCCTTGCAAACCAAGCTGAAGATGGATGCAGGCAGATGGAAAGAAGAAGCTGTGATGGGGACAATGAAAAGGGGCATTGGGTGAGAGGTCACTCAAGCGGTTTAGTATTTGACTCCGCAGTAGGTTACTAGTTTCTAAAGCAACCCTCAATGGGGAGAAATAGCAGAATAATATTGTGGGAATGGAGGGTGAAAACATTTCTAACAGAGATAGCATGGAACTACCTGACTGGAAGGAAATTTCACTGAACATCATCCATATATCAGCAAAGTAGAATTGGCACATGATGGAGTTTGCCATACGGTGTTGTAGTGGAATGGTGACAAAACGAGCGCTTGGATTGACATCATCTAGAACTAGAACAGATGTAGCTGGGTTTGGCTCCCATTTACCCGGTTCTGAGCAGAAGAAGCATTGAACTTCCCTGAATATCTTCACTGCCTTTGTGAACATGTTATTGCAATGGACCTGCAGTGATGAAAGGATAAAGTTTATATTTTAGATTTGTACACTAAATTCAACACAACCCCACTCCCCACCACCCCACCCCACCACCACACCCCCCCCCCCCCACCCCCGCCCAAACCAGTATACAGGTTTCTCACAAGTCTTCTCACTCATAATATGTGACAAAGTTCAACTGCAACCTTTTACCATTTATTCATGTAGCACCAAATGCTTCAATAGAACGTTTTCTTGAACCCTGCAAGCTGCCTTAGCCATTTTCAAGTACAATGGAATCTCAGACACAAATCTCTCAATTATACACTACTTTCCTTCTCTTAGTGGAAGCTGCATTACAATTAGGGAAGGGCCCAAACCTCCACAGAATGTATTCCTGATAAGATACAATAAAGTAATTAATCCTAAGAGCTAATTGTTGTGTATTCACTGAGTAACTGCAGACACACCCTGAGCAATCTTTCAAATCGCTCAAACTTCCTCAAAAGCGACTTTGGGAGTTCCAAAAATGCATCACAATGTTCTTCAGACTGTAATCTCTTGAATGAAATGTAAAAAAAAATCAATCCCATCTGTTCGTCATCTTTTTGTTGTGTATTCACTGAATAAATCTAACACGAGGTCTTATTGTAAGCAGCCATTGTTGAACTTTATTTACACCTCCCCCACAAAGAGGGCAGCAGAGAGGCAGTACTGCAGTATAACAAAATGCTCAGCTAGTTCAATACACTTCAGCTATTTCAATAAACTACACTAATACATCGATAATATAGGGCTAATATTGAGCAAATATTGAGCAAATAAAACCTTTCTGGTTTTTGGATCTGATAGTCCAATTTAGCTTGTGTCAATTTAGCTTAGTGATAGCACCCTTGTCTCTGAAGTTTCTCCGTCTGTCAGGAAATTTCTAAAACTTTTTTAAAATAGTGTTTTACTTACTTCTGCGTCTTATGATGTGGGGCCCACCAGCTATTAAAGTTTTCAATGAATCAGAAGAAGAACTCAAAACTCCGGTCTCTTCCTAATTTCCCCATTCCACCATCTGTTGAGTTTGGATTTAGCAAAAGCTAGCAACTGTAGTTATTAACAAAAGCTTTAGTATCTATCTGCTTGTGACAACTTGAAACTAATATACTAAGTTTTCTCTTGCACCTCTGCAGTTGTAAAATTTGAATTTTAACTGAGGTCGACACTTCAATCTGTTGGACATATATGTAATTTTAAGCTAGGATTGCTGATGAGGAAAAAATTGCAGTTCATCTATAGATCTACCTTCAGTCACACAATCTTTCAGAAACTGATCTATGCAATCACTGTGCCAGAACTAATGGGAACCTAATAGTTACAGGACACTATTTCTAGGTCCATTCACACTGCACAGGGAAAGTGATGCAGAAGCTATGCAAACAAGGGATGAAATTCCCAACTATTTATAATAGATATTGTATTAAGCAGTTAATGCTGGTCATCATGATGCCACCTTTAAAATGTCATTTTTCAGGTATTTCAATTTGTGTGAATTGGGATTTAGTGAATCTAAGTACTAATGAGATATTTCTGTGCCAAATGACACTTAATTGAAGAGGTTATTGGTTCTTAAATTGTGACCTGCACAGCTTTCTAAAATATTTTCAAATGAAAATCTACTGAACAAACCATTCCATCAGGGCTCATGTTTGGATGCCATGGGTACAAATGATGGGAGTCAGCAACAATAACTTGCATTTGTATTGCGTCTTAAACGTGATAAAACCTCTCAAGGTGCTTTACAAGCATTATCAAACAAACTCTGACACCAACACGCATAAGGAGATATTAGGCTTGATATCCTAAAGTTTGATCAAAGAGATAGGTCTTAAAGGAATGTTTTAAAGGAGGAAAGTGAGCTAAAGGGGTAGAGCAATTTAGGGAAACAATTTCAGAGCTTAGGGCCTTGGCAGCTGAAGGCACTGCCACCAATGGTACAATGATTAAAATTGGAAATGCGAAAGAGACCAGAACTGGTGGTGCACAGGGATCTTGGGGGCTGTAAGGCTGGAGGAGATCACACAGATACGAAGGGGAGAGGCCACGGAGGGACATGAAAACAAAGATGAGAATTATAAAATTGAGGCGTTGCTTAACCAGGAGCCAATGTTGGTCAGTGAGAAGAGGAGAGATAAGTAAAAGGGTGGGAGCTATAGTCCCCTGCTCTTAAAGCTCCGCATCAAGAATTGTTTTGCATAATTAGCACTGTCCTGATTCTATTCGGTACAGTAGCCTTTTATTAACTTGTAAATGCTGGGAGCCATAGATTTACCCATTGTGATGCCTAAATTATGACTTTGTGAGGTCCCATAAAGAACAATAATTATATGGACACTTTGTTTTATAATTCTAGCTGCTACTGAAGCACAAAAGGACCATATCTTTTTCAATAAATGTCAAACTGTACTTTATGGAGAAGAAAAATATGGGAAATAAGTACATTTAGAATAAAGAACTTTCCCCATATATGTAATGTCAAAAAAAAATTAAAAACTACTCTGAGAGGTTGGAAGTTATTTAAAAAAAAATATTCCTTGCCAATTTTCAGCCTGTCCTTTCCTCTCCTGAAGGTATTAAATCCTTTATGGGGCACAATTCCGCATGAAAGAAAGATTTGCATTTTTATAGCGTCTTTTACAACCTCAGGATGCCCCACTGCACTTTGCAGCCAATAAAGTATTTTTGAAACAGTCACTGCTGTCATATAGGAAACCAGTAAATGCACAGCAAGGTCTCATGAACAGCAATGAAATGAATGACAAGAGAGAGCTATTTTAGGTGTTAATTGAGGCATGAATGTTGGCCAGGATACCTCGCCTGCTGCTTTTGCAATAGTGGCATGGGATCTTTCACATCCACCTGGGAGGCCCTGACTAGGCCTTGTTGTAACATCTCATCTGAAAGACCGCACCTCCAACATTGCAGCACTCCCTCTGTACCGCACTGAAGTGTTAGTCCAGATTATGCAATGGGATGTAAAGCCACAACCTTTTGACTCAAGAGGTGAGACTGCTCCAAACTGAGCCACAACTAACAACTAACACAGGGAATATTTGTTCTCCTGCATCTGACTATTGTTCCTCTGAAAGCATCCGCAGTGAGTGTGACAGACTATTCAACTGAAGTGAAGTGTGCTTCCGAAGCCCTCCTTAATGCACTAGCCTCATAAGTCACTGTACAGTCATATGGAACAGGAATCTGGGCTTGTCTTTCCTATCCTAGCAAAGAGCAGAGAGATCAGATGCAGAGCCTCTTCTGCCATCCTAGCTGAAATAAGGCAACTCAACACAGACTGGGACTGGAACTTGAGACTTTTGCAGATACACTGAATTTTTAAAAATTATTCGTTCTTGGAATGTGGGCATCACTGGCTAGGCCAGCATTTATTCCCCATCCCTAATTGCCATTGAGAAGGTGGTGGTAAGCTGCTTTCTTGAACTGCTGCAGTCCATGTGGGGTAGGTACACCTACAGTCTGTTAGGAAGGGAGTTCAAGGACCTTGACACAGCGACAGTGAAGGAACGGCGATATAGTTACAAGTCAGGATGGTGTGTGGCTTGGAGGGGAACTTGCAGGTGGTGGTGTTCCCATGCATCTGCTGCTCTTGTCCTTCTAGGTGGTTGAGGTCGTGGGTTTGGAAGGTGCTGTCTAAGGAGCCTTGATGCGTTGCTGCAATGCATCTTGTAGATGGTACACACTGCTGCTACTGTGCGTCGATGGTGAAGGCAGTGACTGTTTTTGGACAGGGTGCCAATCAAGCGGCTGCTTTGTCCTCGATGGTGTCAAGCTTCTTGAGTGTTGTTGGAGCTGCACCCATCCAGGCAAGTGGAGAGTATTCCATCACACTCCTGACTTGTGCCTTGTAGATGGTGGACAGGCTTTGGGGAGTCAGGAGGTGAGTTACTTGCTGCAGGATTCCTAGCCTTTGACCTGCTCTTGTAGCCATGGTATTTATATGGCTACTCCAGTTCAGTTTCTGAAATCACTAATAAACTCACTGAGCCAGACACAGCGCCGGTATTGCTAGTTTTAATTATTTTCCTTTGCTGTCATTTTTGCCCATCTCTTTCTGTGGGAATCTGTTCAGCTAACGTAAGTGGTGGAAACATCTATGACTGATTCTGATGTCTGCCCCTGATGTTATTGGCCTTTGTAATGGGAACGTGGAAGTTTAACTCTTTACAAGGTTGATTGGGAAATCCATGTCATTTTCCAGAGTGGTCCATTAGACCACCACTGGAATTACAGCTGCAGTTCACTGGAACCCAGAAGGAAATTTGGAGTCGTTGTTCTTTAGTGATGTTGGGATGCGATGAAGATAGTTTTTTTCCCCTCTTTCCTGGTTTCCCAGTCTACCAACAACTCAATTTTAAAAATATCATCCTTATTTTCAAATCCAGCCATGGTCTTACCCCACCCTAGTTCTATAACCTCCTCCAGTCTACAACCCTCCGAGATCTCTGCGCTCCTCCAATTCTGGCCTCTTGCGCACCACCAATTTTCATTGCTCCATCATTGGCGGTCATGCCTTCAGATGCTTAGGCCCTAAGCTCTAGAATTCCCTCCTTAAACCTCTTCAGCTCTTTATCTCACTCCCCTCCTTTAATATGCAGTTTAAACCCGACCTCTTTAACCAAGCTTTTGCTCATCTGTCCTAATATCTCCTTTGTCAAATTTTGTTTGATAACGCTCCTGTGAAGCACCTTGGAATGTTCCATTATGTGAAAGATGCTTTATAAATGCAAGTTGTTGTTGGTCCGTTAATCTCATGTAAACACTCTGACCACAAAACTTTTGATGATGTTCAGAAGGAAAGAAAGGAAAAAAAGCACGGGTTGCACCTTCATTGCTGTGAAATTTCGGATGCGATCAAACTCAAAGAGGATTTCCACATAGCCATTTTCAAAACTGTCGTTCCGCCATCCCAAGTAGTCGTACCCTGGCCACACATTGTATACATGACTCTGTGTGAAATCGTCCAAACCCCAGACACCATCTGTCATCTGGCCAAGCCCTTCTGAAACCATTCTGGAAACAAAGAGACATGATGAAGTTTATTCAGAAACACAGAACAATAGAATCAACCTGGGCTTAAAAGTTGCTAAGCATCATTACATGGTTTATGGGATTCTATGCAGGCAAATCAAGTTTCTTTGCACTTGGCAGCAAGCTTTTTATTCTACCAAGAGGCAGAAGATTAAGAAAATGAATACATAGAATAGCTACAAAAGCAAAGTACTGTGGATGTACTGTTCTGATAAAAGGTCATCAACCTGAAACGTTAACTCTGTTTCCCTCTCCACAGATCCTGCCAGACCTGCTGAATATTTTCAGCATTTTATGTTTTTATCCTATAGAATAGTTAGTCCGTTAGTGAGATGCTAATTCCAATAATGATGTCTTAGCATAAATTTTCCACAAAAGAAACCAAGAAAAGTAAAGGTAAAGGTTGTATTGTATTTACATTTCTTTAAATGAGCAGTTGCACTTTCAAATACCCCCTGCAGAAGGAAGCACTGCAATAAAGTACTCCTGTATTTAGTGCTTTTTAAGTTAGCATTGTGCTAAATATTTTGTGAAATTGTTTACATTGCATGGCAGTGTTGTAACTTGTCAATAATATTATCTGAAGGTACATTCATTGCTGTATGAATACACCATTCTTTCCCAATATCAGTATATTATAGCCACTCTATTTCTCTAACAGTCATGTATTTAGTCTCATCCCATTGCTGTCGTTCTGCAGAGCTTTTCATTGCTCTGTGTAGAGCATTGATGCTAAAACTAGCATTGATGTAAAGTGAAAAGTGACTTGAATCTCTTATAAACCAGGGCCTGACCTGACATTAGAGTGCAGAAGAGTGCAAGTCTCTGATGGACAGAGTTTCACTCTGCTTCACTATGGAGTCAATTTGGTAACACACAATAAATACTACACATATTTGGTACAAAATCAAAACTGTGTTGCACCAATGCTAAATTTGTAAGCTAAGTGTATCTTCATTTGCTGCACAGCTAGAGCCAATGAGATAATTAAATAGGTATTAGCATTAGCATTACAGCATTAGCAACCATGTGATAACGCATCACCTATTTCAAATGCCTTATCAATGCAGTCCCAGCAGATGTCCCATTCTAGTTAGTGCAGGAGTTTAAACTTCAATAAGTTGAGATCTTGATGAGAAATAGCTAGCGAATCCCCACAAGTTTTAACAATATGCTTTATCCAACAGTGAGTGAAATTTTCTCATTTTGGAGGGAATATTCACCATAAGTGATGCACAGTGTAGATCACTGAAGATCCATTTCAACACACAACCTGATACAATTTTCCTCCAGAGTAAATGCTCAATCTATTATCTTTATAAGCTGCTTTTCTTAAAGAGAGGTTGAATTACCAAGAAATAGTGGACAAATGTACTCTATTTGCACCATTGAAAGAATAACTCATAGTAAAGTGACTTAAGAAGCTACCTTTAAGATGTGAAGGCTTTAGAGAGGGTGCAGAAAAGATTTATGACAATGATTCCAGGGATGAGGGACTTCAGTTACATGAATAGATTGGAGAGCTGGAGTTGTTTTCCTTAGAGAAGCAAAGGTTGAGTCGAGATTTGATAGAGGTATTCAAAATCATGAGGGGTCCAGACAGAATAGATAGAGAGAAAGTGTTCCCATTGCTGGAAGGGTCGAGAACCAGAGGACACACATTTAAGATGATTGGCAAAAGAACCAAAGGCGAGATAAGGAAAAACCTTTTTACACAGCGAGTGGTTAGGATCGGGAATGCACTGCCTGAGACTGTGGTGGAGGCAGATGCAATTTTGGCTTTCAAAAGGGAATTCGATAAGCACCTGAAGGCAAAAAAATTGCAGGGCCACGGTGAAAGGGCGGGGGAGTGGGATGAGCTGAATTGTTCCCGCAGAGAGCTGGCATGGATTAAATGGGCTGAATGGCCTCCTTCTCTGTTGTAACTATTCTATGATTCTTATTATTAGTCAAATTTATATCCACTTTGTACCAGACAAAATCATCAATCGTCAACATTTCTCATACAAAGAACTTGCATTTATATAGCGCCTGTCACATCCATTAGATGTGTTCAAGTGCTCCACAGCAAATTCATTGTTGTTGATGTACAGTCACTGTTGTTTTATAGGCAAATGTGGCAACCAACTTGTGCACAGGTCGCATATAGCAGTGAGATGAATGAGAAATTAAATCTGTTATTCGAGGTGCTGACTGGGGGATAACTGTTTGTGTTTGGTAGGACATGGGGAGAACTCCCCTCCTCTTCTTTAAATAGTGTCTGGATCTTTACCATCCATCTGAACAGGCTGATGGAGCCTTTTTCTCATTGCTTCATCTGAATGATGACAACCCATAAAATGCAGCACTCTCAATTTAAGATTGTTAATCAATCTTTGTAGATTGTATGTATGAGTAGTGGGATCAGGAAATTAGAACTGTGAAGGCAGTAACAACAGCAATACAACAGAAAACAACAGCAGCAACTTGCATTATATCTAGTGCTACGACCAGGTGAGAAAGGTGTCTAGGGGTCCCTTTTAGCCTTCACCTGGTCTTAATGTAACAGGGTTTAATTTTAAACACACTGTGTTTTGAGCTCCCTCTTAGTGAATCCTTGTTCACTGCTTTCCAATTATAAGGCAAAGAAACGAGCATAAACAGGCTTTCTTAGGTTTAAAGAAGAAAAGTGAAATTTATTAAAACTTAAACGTAAACTCTAATTCGGTTAATGCCTTGGGGTTCATGTGTCTTCAATGGGTCTTTAATTCCGTGAGAAAGAGACGGATGCATGCCTTGCCCCACGCTAGCATGCATGCACGATACGCACATGCAAATACAGACAGAAAGGAGCAGAAGAAAAAATAAGTAGAGAAGTTTGAGGCAATATCAGAAGAGTTTCTTGTTACTGTGCTTTGAGCTCACTGTAGTCCTTTTGCAGGTAGTCTTGTTTTTTGTTGGGCCCCAGTATTCTTCTTAAACTTTGTTCACTGTAGGAAACTTTTCTCTCTTGGGGTTCATGTGTCTTCAATGGGTCTTCAGTTCCGTGAGAAAGAGAAGGGAGTAGACAGGAGAGAGATGTTCTCAGTCCAGGAGCAAAGAGCTTTCTGAGCTCAAATAAAAAAACCAGCCAGATAGTCATGTGACTAAACTGGTCTGACCACGTCGGTTTGTATAGTCAGCCATCTTAGCAGTTAACCTGGAATGCTGATCTCTCCACCTTCGTCTGGTAATCAAAAGTCCATTGTGGATTAAATTGGAGCAGGGAGTGGTCCCTTTGTCCTTTCCAAGCACTGTCTGTTACTATGCAAATGTCTTTCCAGTCAGGGGGTTGGTAACCCCTTGTAATAGGCCTTCTTTTCTTCCCAGCAACAATTTTAAAATTTAATGTCCATGTGGCAAAATATCTGTGCCCCATTCTTGGAAGATGGGGGCCTGCATGACACTAGCTTTTCTAACATAGGAAAAGGTCCCAATGTGTTTCACAGGAGCATTATCAAACAAGCATTGATACTGAGCCAAGGAAGGATATATCAGAAAGGATAACTAAAAGCTGGGTCAAAAAGCTAGGGTTTAAGGAGGGTTTCAGAGGAGGAGAGAGAGGTGAAAAGGCAGAGATGTTTAGGGAGGGAATTCCACAACTTAGTACCAAAGCAGCTGAAGGCACAGTCACCAATGGTGGGGTGAAGGGAGTGGGGATGAGTAAGAAACCCGTGTTGGTGGAACATAGTTGTCGAAGGCTGGAGGAGGTTACACAGATAGGATTCGCAATTCAATAAAAGAAAATAACTAACTGCATAGTTAAAACAGAATAAATATCAACAACCTGTGTAGCACAGAAAACTAATATACTGAGTGATATTCAAGCTTCTTGTTGTAAAAAGGTCATTTTTTTGGTAAGATTCCATTGCTTAAAAAAGTTTGTTATTCGCTCTGCACCACATCCTGGTGTAGGACAAAAAAATTTGTTTCAAAATAGGCTCAAAATTCTCAAGTGGCTTGAAATCATGCAATGTGGTCAGCACCACTTCCAGGTCAGAAAATTCCATTGTTTGGGAGAGTGAGCATTTGATTTAATAAGAAGCTGAATTCGCTAGCAGATAATTCTAGAAAAGTAGAACTAGATAAAACAAAAACCTGTTTAAGACAGATACATTTTTAGTTAGCAGTTCAGTCCTATATGTTGTGCTGTATTTAGTGCTTATCTGCACAGGTTTCTCCTCTTTCTTTCTTCCCAACCCTCCCCCTCAACCCCTCTGATTTATATTACAGCAACCTTACAGTGTCTAGGTTACAGCATTTACAATACAAAAGGTGCCAGCCTTGGCTCAGTTGGTAGCACTCTCACCTCTGAGTTAGGTGGTTGCATATTCAAGTCCCACTCCAGAGACTTGAGCACACAATCCAGGCTGACTGTTCAATGCTGAGGGAGTGCTGCACGGACGGAGGTGCCATCCTCAGATGAGACAATAAACCAAGACCTCAGGTCAATGTAAAGGATCCCATGGCATTATTCCAAAGAAGTGCAGTGGAGTTTGCCCAGCACCCTGAAATGACCTGATGTTGTGAATGCTGTATAAATGCACATTGTTGTAAATTTTCTTTCTTACTCTAAAGGGATGATGAGACAAAGGGACTATCCATCTCATTACCATGGCACTTCCATTTAAAGGCACAAGATGGGACGATTTAGAAACGCCTGACCAAAGCATTCAAAGTGTAAACCATACGAAAGTTACTCCTGTTTCTATTATTGGAGAAATAATCTGTATCTAATTTCTTCTGATTTTCAATGTTATTTTCCAACAAATGCCAGAGTACACCATGGACATCTGCAGCAACAGAAGAAACGGCTGGGAATGAAATGTAAAACGATGTGATGAACAAATCATTTAGCAAAGGTTGTGCCACTTCAATGCTTGTCACATCCCAGGGGGGGTCCACAATTTTTCTGCAGATGTAAAGGAGTCTGGGGGGCTTGTGGGGGGTGGAGAGGGCACCAATACAAGAATGCTGCTCTCCCGATATCCAGACTAATCAAGCAGAAACTTGTAAGTTCAATTACCTAGCATTACATAGAATTAACAGCACAGAAACAAGCCATTCATAGACCAACTGGTCTATGTTGGTGTTTATATTTCACATCAGTCTCCTCCTACCCTACTTCATTTAATCCTATCAGCAAATTCTTCTATTTCTCCCTCATTTACTTGTCCAGCCTCCCCTTAAATGCATCTATGCTAGTCGCCTCAACTACTCCATGTCGTAGCACGTTCCACATTCTAACTACTCTCTGGATAAAGACATTTTTCCTCAATTCTTTACTGGATTTAATTAGTGGCTATCTTATATTTATGGTCCCTTTTTTGGACTTCCTCATAAGTGGAAATAAAATAGGAGCCACATATTACAGGCTGTATTACTACAATCTTATTTATCTGTGAATGAAGAATCTACCATAAGTTCTTTCACTATTTTGGTGTCATGCATGCTGTTGTAATGGACTAGGTATGTCTTGAAAAGTTAAATATATAAGAGACTGAAAAATGTTTGAAAGCTGATCAGCCAACTCAATAGCCAATATAAAGGGCATGCATTGGTGTCATAATGAACCATTTACAGCAAGCAAACCATTACTCATGCATTAAGATATGGGAGACATATCCTGCGCTTAAGAGGAATTAAGAAATAGGTCCCAAGTAGATAGTGTTGGTGGCTTTTGATTCACAAGGTGCTGAATATAACCATGCAGCTTGACCTTCCCATCTTTTGCTTTCTGGCTCTCTCCCTTTCACAAAGATCAGTCTCTCCCTTTCTAACTGCTCCAATAGTTAGCAGAACCATCCGTGAATGCAATCACTCTGGTTGCTATCTTCTGTATCCTTTCAATCATTGTAATATCCTGACTGGGGTCTGAGCTATCTGGCAGGCAAAAATTAAAAGGACAATTTGTCATTGATGTTGCGGAATCCACCATATGGCGTAAATGATGAGATGAATGGTTTGGTCAGGTGTTCCTAAATCATCCTATCTTATGCCTTTCATGGAAGTACCTCAGCAGTGAGATGGTTCTTCCCTTTGTCTCATCATCCTTTTAGAGCAGGAAATATTCTGCAGCACTGAGAATCAAGTAGAATTGGTTCTGTACTATAAATGGGACATAAAGATTAAAACATGTGGAAAAGAACTAGCACTGCTGTAATCTTAATTTTCCTTGCATGCAACCAATTTCATTGAGACCAAGTCTAAATGTGACTACAAAAAATAGTGTAAAAAGGTGTGAAGAAAAGAGCTACTGGAAACTTGTTATAGCGTGTAGGACATCTTACCTTGAACTGATTGCACCATCGTAGACTGAATCATTCAAATAAACAGTGGGGCTCTTGGGTGAGAAGATCTGGTGGCCAACTGGGTTACTGTAAGACACTAGACCATCTGCATAAGGACATAAACAGGTCACATCAAAGATACACCACTTACAGCTCACTGAGATTTATCCATTTTGCACACTTTGGTGGACATTTTCGCTCCCTCCACTAGATGGACACTGAGTGGTATGAGAGTTAAAATTATAGTTGGCCCACTTACTAATCTGTTTCCACCCCAAGGCCACCTTAACGCTGGGTGGCTGAGGCACTGCTTGATTCAGGCTTGACCCTCGTGAATTGATGCTAATCAGGGTTTATCACATCGCTAGGATCCCAAAGACATTTTTATGGCGAACTGAGCGGGTTGTCTGCTGTGGAAACTCTGCTGAGTAGAAGCAGTCTGGCCAGGCATGCAGGCCCTCCAATGTAAGTCAAAAAACAAGATGCTTTTTGAGGGGCCAAGAGGAGCAGAGGTTACTCTCTGGATCTCACAACAAATAATTTAGGCCAATGATGCCCAGGATCCCTCCAATTCTGCATTCCCAAAAACCTCCCAAACCTCCCACTGCCCTCTCCCCAATGACTTTTAGCTTCCCCTTAAAGGCATCTATGCTGTTCACCTCAACCACTCCATGTGATGACAAATTCCATATTCAAACCACTCTGTGTGAAGAGGTTTCTCCTGAAATCCTTATTGGATTTATTAGTGACTTTTATATCTATGATTTCTAGTTTGGATTCTCCCACAAGCAAAAACATCTTCTCTCCGTCTATGTCTACTCTATCTAACGCCTTCATAATTTTAAAGACCTTTATCAGGTCACCTCCTAGTTTTCACTTTTCTAGAGAAAGGAGCCCCAGCCTGTTTCGACTTTTCTGATAAGTATATCCTCTCAGTTCTTGTATCATGCTAAGTAAGTTCAGAAGTAATCCACTGGGCATGGACGCTTTGGGGTAATAAAGTGCCACATAAATGTAGCTGTTTCCTTTTTTTTGTCCACTGTTAACATTCACATTCTGTGAGTCCCTCAGTTAGTTTAAAAAAAAGACCAGTGATTGTCTCGTGATCATGAGTCACACTGACGCCCATTATGCTGCCAATCTGCAGCACTACAGAGGTTTTGAGGTTTGTACCAGAAGAAAACCCAAAATTCATTTCAATCTCCAGGGATAATGATAGTTAATTCATTGATTACAGTCAGTCTGAGTCCAATTTTTGCAGTTTGGCAAGACTGAAATTGTGCTGCCTTTGCAGGCCATAATGACCCAGATTTTCCAGGAGTGTAACATAGCCCAGTCCTGTAAGCAGTTCTAAAGAGGCCACACTGACAACAAGGATCAGAAGAAGAGGAAGAAGAACGGTTCTAGTTGGGAATCAGACTGCACCTCTATTAAAGAGGCATTGTCTTCAGGAAAAAGTTACATTTCAATGTGATTTACATCAAGATACATTGTAAGGTTTGCCAATATTTTTTCACAAAGATAGTGCACTTTAACTTTTCACCAGTGGGGATTTTATAGACAGAGTGGATGGTTGGGGCATAATCTTTATTTCAGCTTTAATGCCCTTATCTCGTGAAATTGCTCCCTTTAATACCTCTCTCCCTACTTTCAGAAACTTGCTAGGAACCCTTCTCTTCAAATATGCTTGCTTCTTCCCTCCAACAACAAAAGCCTTTCTACTTCCCTTTTCCCTTGTGATCTGTGTCCATTTTTCCCTCCACCCTGTAAAGTGCTCTGAGACATCATCTGTATGTGTGAAACGATATAAATCTAAGTAATTGTCGGCATGATTGCTTTGGATTTAAATACCATCCAACCACAAGGTTCAGCCCATATTGTGCCAGTCCCAAAATAGGTCATTTTAGGAGAATCTGATTTTTATATTCTCTTCCCCTCTTTAATTCACTTGGCGAAGTGATATTGCTGCATTTGAGGTGTTACACATACACACTCACATTCATTTATATTCACACATTTACACACATGCACATATACATAAACATACACACACATTTTAAAATTCTCATCCTTGTTTTCAAAGGCCTCTCTGACCTCGCCCCTCCCTATCTCTGTAATCTCCTCTAGCCCTACAATCCTCTGAGATATCTATGCTCCTCTAATTCTGGCCTCTTGAGCATCACCTGAATTATATTGGTCCACTTTGTCTTCAGCTGCCTAGGCCCTAAGCTCTGGAATTCCCTCCCTAAACCTCTGTCTCCACCTCTCTTTTCTCCGAAAAGATGCTCCTTAAAACCTACCTCTTTGACCAAGTTTTTCGTCTTCTGCCCAAATATTGCCTTAGAGTCATAGAGAGATACAGCACTGAAACAGGCCCTTCGGCCCACCGAGTCTGTGCCGACCAACAACCACCCACTTATACTAATCCTACATTAATCCCATATTCCCTACCACATCCCCACCATTCTCCTATCACCTACCTACACTAGGGGCAATTTACAATGGCCAAATTACCTATCAACCCGCAAGTCTTTGGCTGTGGGAGGAAACCAGAGCACCCGGCGGAAACCCACGCAGTCACAGGGAGAACTTGCAAACTCCGCATAGGCAGTACCCAGAACCGAACACGGGGCGCTGGAGCTGTGAGGCTGCGGTGCTAACCACTGCGCCACTGTGTGACTAATTTCCATTTATTGCTCTTAAAAACTGACAGTCAACTTCTTCAGGCAAAGAATCATTCTCTTAAATGGACATGACTTTCTGCAAAGTTGAGCACAAAGGATCCAGGCCTCCCTCATAATCTTAAAATAGTAATTTAGGAACAGAAACAACAGTTAATTGCAACTTTATTTTATTGCAAACCAAAGAGTAACAGTTTTCTTAAAAAAAAATGTAAGTTTAATATTATGGAGTCCAAATTGGATCACTGACAGCCAGGGCAGAATTGGAGGATTGGAGGCGGGCACACTGGCAGGGTGGGAGGGGAGCAAAATGGCAGGGGGCACCGTTCCTGATTTTGCCCCGGCCCCCTGCCATTTCGTCCAGGGCGGGGAAGGCCAATTGAGACCCTTAAGTCCTTAGGTTTAGCATTACTTACTTCCTTGATTTTGTACTCTATGTCTTTATTTATAAAGCCAAGGATCATGTTAGTTTTTAAACAGCTTTATCAATTTATTCTGCCACCTTCAGTCCCGTGTCCTTTTGTCCAACCAAAATTCACAACCATAGCAGGAGATTGCAAAAATAGGATGGCGTAAGGCCATGGAGAGAGCCTTATGTGGCTCACTGTCATATTTTGTTTTACAATGGTCCTGTGCAGTGCCTTGTGACATTTTATTATGTTAAAGCTGCTATATATATGCACATTGTTGTTGTAATAAACATACACACACATACATACATAAACACACACAGGTCAAGGACAGATGTCTTATGTATATTGGCATGTTTGGATGCACATTGGGTGTAGTGGAAGCAATCCAGCAATAGCTGCTCAGAAGGAAGTGGAAATATGAAAGGGCAGTACAGGTCCCATATTACTTGATCGAAGTCTGTCTTTAACATATTGTCTTATTTTCTGAAACAGTTCATGCACTTACCTAACCATTCACATCCGTAGAGTTCCACTCTCATACACACACTCATGGAATGATCAGTAATTGGTATGAACCTGACGAATCTGGCTATCATTGGTGGTTCCAAATCTCTCAGTACAGCATCATATGGGTTTACATTTCCTTCAATTACCTGAAGAAGAAGGAAACACAAATGTAAGGTTAAAATGAAACAGAACATACTTTCACATGCTTGGGTCTTCAGGAACTCACTCTAGCTTTTCAGTGGAGATTTGTGGCAGTCGTGACTCAGTGGTAGCACTCTTGCCTCTGAGCTAGAAGGTTGTGGATTCATACTTACTCTGAGTCTTTGGCCCGAATTTTAATGTGGGGATAGTATGGTGTGTGAGAGCCCCAAAGTGGGTGGCAACCCAGAGGGTCCAGGGATGTGGAGATTATGAAAGGCTGTATGTAAATGCAAGTTTCTTTTAATACATTACAGTTGACAATTCATTACTGCCCCAATCATTACATGTACAAGATGTACTGGTAATCTCTTCGTATTATGCTTATTATATGTATAATGTTGTACATTGTACGTAATCAATGGGCTGTAGTCATCTGGAAAACAATTTCTATTGTGAACAAGAGCTATTGATAAAGTTAGCACATCCTCATTAAGTTCTGAACTGACGGCAGAACCTCAGTAAATTATACAATGATGAAATACTTTTATTTGGAGATACAGCACTGAAACAGGCCCTTCAGCCCACCACGTCTGTGCCGACCAACAACCATCCATTTATGCTAATCCTACATTAATCCCATATTCCCTACTACATCCCCACCTTCCTACACTAGGGGCAATTTACCATGGCCAATTTACCTATCAACCTGCAAGTCTTTGGCTGTGGGAGGAAACCAGAGCACCCGGCAGAAACCCACACGGTCACAGGGAGAACTTGCAAACTCTGCACAGGCAATACCCAGAACTGAACCCGGGTCACTAGAGTTGTGAGGCTGCGGTGCTAACCACTGTGCCGCCCTACACAGGGACATGGAATAAAAGAATGTAAAGAAAGACAGACTTCCATTTATATAGCATCTTTCACAACCTCCCAAAATACTTCATAGCCAATGAATATCTTTGAATTGTACATTGTTGTAATATAAGAAACATGGCAACCAATTTGTGCACAGCAAACTGCCAGAAACACTAATGTTATAATGATTATATAATCTGTTTTAGTGGTTGTTGGTTGAGGGTTAAATGTTGGCTAGGGCACTGGGAACAACTCTGCTGCTGTTCTTTCAACAGAGCAATGGGATCTTTTATGTCTGCTTGAGAGGGCAGACAGGGTCTCGGCTTAACGGGCTTATCCTGAAAATGGCATCTCTGCAGTGCATTACTCACTCAGTACTGCACCAAACTGTCAGCTTACATTATGTGCTCAAGTCTCTGGAGTTCTGGAGTGGGGCCTGACACCATGAAATAGGGTGAATTACAAATCAGGTACTGAAAGAGAAATGAAGAGAGGGTAAGAAAGATTGTATTTAAGTCAGAGAAAAATGAGACAGAAAGGAAAAATAAGAAGAGTTAAATAGTCACTTGGTAGTATAGAACTTGAATATTGCTGAAAAAAGAGACAGACGTAAGAATGCCAAATTTCAAAGTGAACAATTTATATTGCATGAGAAAAGGATGCTGATTGGTTGGCAAGTCCACTCTGATTGGTCGAGGTGCTGCCATGGAGAATGCACCAGGGAACTATTGTCCCCCATGCTTTTGTTTAATTCAAAAAAGGCACAACGCCTGAACACGTTCATTTTGCCTGCAGAGGACAGGTCCCTGCGAATGAATATATGTAGCTTCCAACAAGCATAAGTGACAGCACTTACTGAACAATCCTGAGCATGCTAAAAATTACACTAACAACCAATTTAAGATTATCAGTCAGGCTTGCAATGTGGCCCATGCTGGGAGCTGCGTGGGGCACAATAGTTCCCTGGTGTATTCTTCATGGCAAAGTAATGGCCGCTAACTAGCCTTCCAACTAGAGGTTTTGTCATGGGACAAAGAGGGAACATCTTCCATTATGATAGGAGGCCATTATTATAATGGAGGTTAGTTGACTGAAAAATAACAGTTTTACAATCTCACTTGCATCATTAAACAATAATGCATGAGTGTGTGCTTGCTGAATTTTTAATTCCCTATCACGGTGCACTGCATTACAGTATTGTTACTATATATTACATACTGAGAGTGTTAACTGAAGATATATATTGATCATGTTTGTCTATATTCCATAGTGACAGGGTTTGTTATATATTCCATATGGATAGCACTTGCTGCACATTGCATACAGATAATGTTTGCTATATATTCCATACTGGCAGCATTTCTTCTAAGTAATACACAAATAAAATTTGCTAAATAAGGTTAAGTTCCCAGCAGGGGCCTGTGCACTAAGTATGACAGGCCAGAGAATCAGCAGTATCTGCCAAAAAGTAGCATTGGCCAAAGTATGGGAGCAAGCTGCCTATTTCAACTCTCAGCCCACAAAATGGGCGGCACAGTGGCACAGTGGTTAGCACCGCAGCCTCACAGCTCCAGGGACCCGGGTTCGATTCTGGGTACTGCCTGTGCGGAGTTTGCAAGTTCTCCCTGTGTCTGCGTGGGTTTTTGCCGGGTGCTCCGGTTTCCTCCCACATCCAAAGACTTGCAGGTAATAGGTAAATTGGCCATTGTAAATTGCCCCTAGTGTAGGGAGGTGATAGGGAATGTGGGATTACTGTAGGGTTAATATAAATGGGTGGTTGTTGGTCGGCACAGACTCGGTGGGCCGAAGGGCCTGCTTCAGTGCTGTATCTCTAAATAAAAAATAAAATGGGCATGGCCCAAAAGGGGCTTGTAAGGAATAAAGGAAGAGTAGAAAGATACCTGCTCCTAATACATATGTACGCATACCCTAATGATTGATGCAAATAGTGGTTTATTTGTTAGCAGGATGTGTGATCAGATCTTCAGCAGGGATTAACTCAGAAACTTTGGGGGTAATTTTGACTTTGGGCTACAGCTTAGAACAGATGATATTGATTCAGCTGCCTGTTATACATCTCATTTGATTTGGTCAAAGGCAAAATTACCCCTATTGTGACTACATTTATTCAGTTTAATTCATTTCAATTGAACTCAGTTTGAAGATAATTGCTAAAGCTCTAAACAGTTACATTTAACCACAATATCTCTTACTGACCATCTGTGCTCCAGCCACACAAAGTAGATGTTACTGAGCACCACTGAATAATGATTTCACCTGCTCCCTTTTGCAGATGAACCAAATAGTGCGTGACATGGAAATATATTTTGCATGCCATTGTCGAATTTACCTGTTTTCCATGTCGATTTTTCCATGAATTCCATCGGTTTCCATCCCTACTGTAGTCAAGCCGATACATCTGAGCAAATTCATTGCCATGACCTCCAGCGTGGCGCCCTTGAGTCCCCACAAGCGTAATAAAGTGCAGAGTTCGCAGGTCAACCTGAAGGAACTCCATGTCCTCAGGATCTACTGGACCATCTGGACACCAGGCTCCATCCCCTTCTTCAAAATCCAGTCTACGGGACAGCAAGAAAATTTGTCACTGCTTGGTTTATGGGTAGTAGAATACGCTAGTGTTCTAAGTGAATGTCTTTAAAGGGGTACTGATGTCAGGACTAGTGTAAAAAAAAAAGTTATTTGCTGACAATGGGGAGGGTAAAATCGAATCATAGAATTATTGAGTGGTTACAGCACAGAAGGAGGCCATTCAGCCCATCGTGTCTGTGCTGGCTCTCTACAAGAGCAATTCAGCTTGTCCCATTCCTTGCCTTTTCCCTGTAGCCCTGCAAACTTTTCCACCACACTCTCAAGCAGTGCATTCCAGATCATAACCACCCACTGTGTAAAAAAGATTTTCCTCATGTCACCGTTGCTACTTTTGCCAACCATTTTAAATCAGTGTCCTCTGGTTCTCTATCCTTCCACTGACAGGAACAGTTTTTCCCTATCTACTCTGTCCCGATCCCTCATGATTTTGAACACCTCCATCAAATCTCCTCTCAACCTTCTCTTTAAGGAGAACAGTCCTAGCTTTGCCAATCTATCGAGGTAACTGAAGTCTCTCATCCCCAGAACCATTCTTGTAAATCTTTTCTGCACCCTTTTCAATGCCTTCACATCCTTCCTAAAGTGTGGTGCCCAGAATTGGACACAATACTCCAGTTGATGCCAAATCAGTGCTATATAAAGATTCACCATAACCTCCTTGCATTTGTACTGTATGCCTCTATTTATAAAGCCCAGGATCTCGTATGCTATACTAAGTGCTTTTTCAATCTGTCCTGCCATCTTCAACGATTTGTGAACATAAGATCATAAGCACTAGGAGCAGGAGTAGGCCGTCCGGCCCCTCGAGCCTGCTCCGCCATTCAATAAGATCATGGCTGATCTTTTCGTGGACTCAGATCCACTTACCCGCTCTCTCACCGTATCCCTTAATTCCTTTATTGTTCAAAAAGATATCTACCTTAGCTTTAAAAAAGTTTACTGAAGTAGCGTCAACTACTTCACTGGGCAAGGAATTCCATAGATTTACAACCCTCTGGGTGAAGAAGTTCCTTCTCAATTCAGTCTTAAATCTGCTCCCTCTAATCTTGAGGCTATGCCCTCTTGTCCTAGCTTCACCTTCCAGTGGAAACATCCTCTCTACTTGTATCTTATCTATTCCCTTCATAATTTTATATGTTTCTATAAGATGCCCTCATTCTTCTGAATTCCAATGAATATAATCCCAATCTACTCAGTCTCTCCTCATAAGCCAACCCCCTCAACTCCGGAATCAACCTCGTGAACCTGCTCTGCACCCCCTCCAGTGCCAGTACATCCTTTCTCAAGTACTGCACACAGTACTCCAGGTGCGGCCTCATCAGTACCTTATACAGCTGCAACATAACCTCTCTGCTTTTAAACTCAATCCCTTTAGCAATGAAGGACAAAATTCCATTTGCCTTCCTAATTACTTGCTGTACCTGCAGACCAACCTTCTGTGATTCATGCACAAGGACACCCAGGTCCCTCTGCATAGCAGCATGCTGCAACTTTTTACCATTCAAGTAATAATCCTTTTTCCTGTTACTCCTACCGAAATGAATGACTTCACATTTACTAACATTGTATTCCATCTGCCAGACCTTTGCCCACTCACTCAATGTATCTATGTTCCTCTGCAAAGTTTCACAGTCATCTGCACACTTTGACACCCTACACGTGGTCCCCAACTCCAAATCATCTATATAAATTGTAAATAATTGCGGTCCCAACACCAATCCCTGAGGCACACCACTAGTGACTGATTGCCAGCCAGAATAGCACTCATTTATCCCCACTCTCTGCTTCCTGTTAGTCAACCAATCCTCTATCCATGCTAATACTTTACCCCTAACGCCATGCATCCTTATCTTATGCAGCAGCCTCTTGTGCGGCACCTTGTCGAAGGCCTTTTGGAAATCTAGGTACACCACATCCACTGGGTCCCCGTTGTCCACCTTGCTCATAATGTCTTCATAGAATTCCAAAAGATTTGTCAAGCATGACCTGCCCTTCATGAACCCATGCTGCGTCTGCCCAACGGGACAATTTCTATCGAGATGCCCTGCTATTTCTTCCTTGATAATAGACTCAAGCATCTTCCCCACTACAGAGGTTAAGCTAACCGGTCTATAATTCCCCATCTTTTATCTACCTCCCTTTTTAAACAGTGGCGTCACATCTGCTGTTTTCCAATCTGCTGGGACTACCCCAGAGTCCAGCGAATTTTGGAAAATTTCCGCCAGTGCACCTGCTATTTCTCCCATCTCTTTTAGTAGCCTGGGATGCATTCCATCAGGGCCAGGAGACTTATCAATCCTTAGCTCCATTAGCTTGCCCAACACTACCTCTTCCGTAATAATGATTGTTTCCAGGTCCTCACCTACGTTTGTCTCTGTCAATTACTGGCATGTTATTAGTGTTCTCCACTGTGAAGACCGATACAAAATACCTGTTCAATGCCTCGGCCATTTCGTCATATCCCATAACTAAATTCCCCTTCTCATCCTCTAAAGGACCAACTTTTACTTTAGCCACTCTTTTTCGTTTTATATATTTATAGAAACTTTTGCTATCTGTCTTTATATTCTGTGCTAGTTTTTTCTCATGTTCTATCTTGCTTTTCTTTATAGCTCTTTTTGTGGTTTTCTGTTGACCTTTAAAGTTTTCCCAATCTTCTAGTTTCATGCTGTTTTTGGCCACTTTGTATGCCTTCTCTTTCAATTTGATAGCCTCCCTTATTTCCTTAGACACCCATGGCAGATTACCCCTTTTCTTCCAGTCCTTCCTTTTCACTGGAATATACTTTTGCTGAGCACTTTGAAAAATTGCTTTGAAAGCCCTCCACTGCTCGTCAACTATCCCACCATAAAATCTTTGTTTCTAGTCTACTTTAGCCAAGTCCTCCCTCATTCTATTGTAGTCCCCCTTGTTCAAGCACAGGACCCTGGTATTGGATTTTATCTTCACACGCTCCATCTGTATTCTAAATTCAACCATACTGTGATCACTCCTTCCAAGAGGATCCCTAACTATGAGGTCATTAATTATTCCTGTCTCATTAAATGGGTGGTTGATGTTCGGCACAGACTCGGTGGGCCGAAGGGCCTGTTTCAGTGCTGTATCTCTAATCTAATCTAATTACACAGGACTAGATCTAGGATAGCTTGCTCCCTCGTCGGTTCCATTACATACTGTTCAAGAAAACTATCACGGATACACTCAACGGACTCCTCCTCAAGGCTACCCTGATTGAGCTGGTTCGACCAATCTACATGTAGATTAAAATCCCCCATGATAATTGCCGTACCATTTTTACAGGCATTAGTTATTTCTTTGTTTATTGCCCGCCCCAATGTGATGTTATTATTTGGTGGCCTATAGACTACGCCTATCAATGACTTTTTCTTCTTAGAGTTTCTAATTTCCACCCAAATGGATTCAACCTCATTCTCCATAGAACCTGTATCATCTCTCAGCACCGCCCTGATGTCGTCCTTGAATATCAGAGCTACACCACCTCCCTTACCTTCCTGTCTGTCCTTCCGAATAGTCTGGTACCCCTGGATATTTAACTCCCAGTCGTGACCAACCTGTAACCATGTCTCCGTAATGGCTACCAAATCATATTCATTCGCGATGATTTGTGCCGTTAACTCATCAACCTTGTTACGAATGCTACGAGCATTCAGGTGAAGTGCCTTTATGCTAACTTTCTTACCCTCATGATTTCCAACATCTCTAATAATATCTCCTGAGTTATCCTTCCTTTCTGCTTCTTTCATAGTCTGCCTTGAACTTAAACCCTCCTGCACACATGTTAACCTGCTGCTTACCTTTTTATTTATCATCATACTCCCTGTCGTTTTCCCTTTCCCTTCCCCCCGACTCACTAGTTTAAAGTCCTAGAGACCACCCTATTTATCCTTTTCGCTAGAACACTGGTTCCACATCGGTTCAGGTGGAGACCGTCCCATCAGTACAGATCCCCCCCGGTTCCAAAACTGATGCCAATGCCCCATGAAATGGAACCCCTCTTTCCCTTAGCCACGTGTTTACTTCCCTAATATTCTTATCCCTAAGCCAATTTGCACGTGGCTCGGGCAGTAATCCGGAGATTATGACCCTCGAGGACCTGTTCCTTAATTTCGTTCCTAGTGCTTTATAATCCCCAAACAGGTCCTCCATCCTAGCCTTGCCTATGTTGTTAGTCCCAACGTGGACCACAACAACTGGATCCTCCCCCTCCCGCTCCAATATCCTTTCAAGCCGGTCAGAGATGTCCTGCACCCTGGCACCGGGCAGGCAACACACCATGCGGGACTCCCGATCCGGCTTGCAAAGGATACTATCTATCCCCCTAATTATAGAATCCCCTATAACTACCACTTGTCTTTTTGCTCCCCCCTCTTGAATGGCCTTCTGCACCATGGTGCCATGGTCAGTTGGCTCATCCTCCCCGCAGCCCTTTTCCTCATCCACACAGGGAGCAAGTATCTCGTACCTGTTGGATAAGGTCAAAGGCTGAGGCTCCTCCACTCCTGAACTCAGGATCCCCCTACCTGCCTCACTTGCAATCACACCCTGTTGTTCCTGATCACTAACTGAATTTGAATTACTTAATCTACCAGGTGTGACTGCCTCCTGAAACATAACGTCCAGGTAACTCTCCCCCTCCCGGATGTGCCGCAGTGTTTGAAGCTCAGATTCCAGATCATCAACTCTGAGCCGGAGCTCTTCCAACAACCAACACTTGCTGCAGATGTGGTCACTGCCGTTCACAATGGGGCCAGCCAGCTCCCACATCATACAGCTACAGCACATCACCTGCCCAGCCATCTCTACTTAGTTAATTACTTTATTATGTTATATAAATTTATGAGTTAAATACTCTGATACTTCTCTGCTCTGGTCTTTTTCAAATATATATCTCAAGATCCCTCTGCTCCTGCACCCACTTTAGAATTGTACCTTTTATTTTATATTGCTTTTCCTTGACCTTCCTACCAATATGTATCACTTCACACTTCTCTGCATTAAATTTCATCCGCCACGTGTCCACCCAACCCACCAGGTTGTCTATGCCCTCTTGAAATTTATCAGTATCCTCACATTTCACAATACATTCAAGTTTCATGTCATCCACAAATGTTGAAATTGTGCCCTGCATACCCAAGTATAGATCAAGATAAGCAGTGGTCTTAATACTGACCCCTGGGGAACCCCACTAGATACCTTCCTTCAGTCCAAAAAACAACTGTTCACCACTAATCTCTGTTTTCTGTCACTCAGCCAACTTTGTATCAATGCTTCCACTGTCCCTTTCATTCCATGAGCTTTAACTTTGCTGACAAGCTTGTTTTGTTGCATTTTATCAAATGTCTTTTGGAAGTCCATATACACCACATCAACTGCATTACCCTCATCAACCCTCTCTGTTATCTCATAAAAAAAACTCAATCAATTTAGTTAAAAACAATTTACCTTTGACAAATTCATGCTGGCTTTCTTCATTAATCCACAATTGCCCAAGTGATTTTAATTTTTGGACTGGATCATCGTTTTTAAAGCTTTCCCACCACTAAGGTTAAACTGACTGGCCTATAGTTTCTGGGTTTATCCTCAAAGCTGTTTTTGAACAAGGGTGCAACATTTGCAATTCTCCAGTCTTCTGGCACCATCCCTGTATCTAAGGGGGATTGGAAAATTATGGCCAGTAGCTCCGCAATTTCCACCCTTACTTCCCTCAGTATTCTCGGATGCATCTGATCTGATCTGACTTATCAACTTTAAATACAGCCAGCCTTTCTAATACCTCCTTTTTTAACAATTTTTAGCCCATCCAGTGTCTCAACCACCTTCTCTTTCACTATGATATTGGCAGCACCATCTTCCTTGGTAAAGACAGATGCTAAGTAGTCATTGGTTACCTCAACCATACCCTTTGCCTCAATGCGTAAATCCTCTTTTTGGACTCTGATCTGCCCCACTCCTCCTTTTACCACCCTTTTACAATTTATATGCTTGTCGAAGATTTTTGGATTCCCCTTTATGTCAGCTGCTGGTCTTTTCTGATACTCTCTCTTTCCTTCTCTTATTTCTTTTCCATTAACCCTCTGAACTTTCTATATTCTTCCTGGTTCTACTTGTATTATCAAACTGTTATCTGTCATACAAACCCTTTTTCTGCTTCATCTTACTCTCTAAATCTTTTGTCATCCAGGGAGCTCTGGCATTGTTTATCCTACCTTTCTCCCTTGAACTATCTCCTCTTTGAAGGAAGCCCATTGTTCTGTTATAGTTGTGCCTGCCAATCTTTGATTACAATTTAACGGGGACAGATCCATTCTCACCCCATTGAAATTGGCTCTTCCCCAATTAATTATTTTTACTCTGGATTGCTCCTTGTTCTTTTTCATAGCTAACCTAAATCTTATGATACTATGATCACTGTTCCCTAAATGTTCCCATACCAATAGTCAATCCCCAGGATCAGATCCAGCAATGCCTCCTTCCTCATTCGGCCGGAAACAGTCTGCTCTAAAAAATTCCCCTGAACCCACTTCAGATATTCTTTTCCCTCTCTTTACAATATTACTATCTCAGTCTATATTAAGATAATTATAGTCCCCTATTATAACTACTCTGTAGTTTTTGCACCTGTCCATAATTTCCTTGCAAATTTATTCCTCTATATTTTTCCCACTAGTTGGTGGCTAATAGAATACACCCAGTACTGTAATGGTACCTCTATTGTATCTTAGCTCTAACCAAATAAATTCTGTCTTTGACCCGTCTAGGACTTCCTCTCTCTCCAGCACTGTAATATTCTCTTTAATCAATACTGTCACCCCCTCCTGCTTCCTGCTTCCCAATCTTTCCTGAAGACCATATACAGGAATATTTAATACCCAGTCCTGCCCTTTTTTGAGACATTATCGCCATGACATCATTTTATCATCATTTTACCATTTATTTGTGCCTGCAGCCTACCAACCTTATTTACCACACTCCATGAGCTCACATACATGCACACTAAACCTAATTTAGTCCTTATTCCATTCCCTCTTACTCTGACTCCACCTAATGCTTTACTATTTCTTACTCTAAAATTCTTTTTGCAATTTATTTTTCCTCTCTAATGTTACATCCTGTTTCCCATCCCCTTACCAAGTTAGTTAAAACCCTCCCCAATAGCAGTAACAAATTGCCCCACAAGGGGCAATTTGTTGAGGAAATAGTGACAGAGAAATAAGTGGATTGTTAATCACACCTGTCAGGGTACATGGAGTTAGAGGGCAGGTAGCAGTTTTAATTTGCAGGGCTATGAGGAAAAAACGGGTGAGTGGGACTAATTGGATAGCTCTGTCAAAGAATCAGAACAGGCACGATGGGCTGAATGGCCTCCTTCTGTGCTGTAAAATTCTAATTTTTTAGTTTAGTTTAGTTTAGAGATACAGCACTGAAACAGGCCCTTCGGCCCACCGAGTCTGTGCCGACTATCAACCACCCATTTATACTAATCCTACACTAATTCCATATTCCTACCACATCCCCACCTGTCCCTATATTTCCCTACCACCTATCTATACTAGGGGCAATTTATAATGGTCAATTAACCTATCAACCAGCAAGTCTTTGGCACGTGGGAGGAAACTGGAGCACCCGGAGGAAACCCACGCAGACACAGGGAGAACTTGCAAACTCCACACAGGCAGTACCCAGAATTGAACCCGGGTTGCTGGAGCTGTGAGGCTGTGGTGCTAACCATTGCGCCACTGTGCCGCCCATGATAAAAGTTAATTGGAATTTTACAAAACTAACTTTCTGACTGGTGTTCAATTATTGTGAAAGTAATTCCTAACTTTTTCTCATCTCCTAATTTGTAGTTAATGATGTTTTTTCAGAGCAGTTTACATCACCCTAAAAAATCTATTCATTATGTGGAATTCATTTGAATTCTACTCAGGCTCCCTGCTAGACTTTCTGAATCCAGACCCACAGCAATGTGGTTGACTTGTAACTGCCCTCTGAAAGGGCCTAACAAGCCTGTCAGGCCAAGGGCAATTAGGGATGGGCAACAAATGCTGGCCTTGCCAGTGATGCCCACATCTCATGAAAGAATAATAAAAGCCTCTTCTGCCATTATGTTGATTTCATTTGCTATGAAGTGCTTTAACAGATCATAAGGACATGAAAGACACTGTATAAATTCAAATTTATAGAATCATACAACAACTTGCATTTATAACAGTAAAACGTCCCCAAGCACTTCACAAGAGCGTTATCAAACAAAATTTGACACTGAGCCATATAAGAAGATATTAGGGCAGATGACCAAAATCCTAGTCAAAGAGATAGGTTTTAAGGAGCGTCTTATAGAAGGAAAGAGAGATAGCGAATTTCACAGATTAGGGCTTAGGCAGCTGATGGTCCAGCCACCAATGGTGGAATGATTAAAATCAGGATGCGTAAGAGGCCAGAATTGGAGGAGCACAGATTTCTCAGAGGGCTGTAAGGCTGGGGAGATTACAGAGGTAGGGAGGGGCAACGCCATGGAAAGAATTGAAAACAAGGATGAGAATTTAAAAATCAATGAGTGCTCAAATGGAAACAAACAGCAGAGTTTTGGATGTGATCAAGTTTATGAAGAGTGGAAGACGAGAGTCTGGCCAGGAGAGCATTGGAATAATCAAGTCTAGAAGTAATAAAGGCATGGATGAAGGTTTCAGCAGCAGATGAGCTGAGGCAGGGACAGAGTCGGGCGATGTTATGGAGGTGGAAATAGGCAGTCTTGATGATGGAGTGGATATGTGGTGAGAAGCTCGTCTCAAGGTCAAGTATGACACCAAGGTTGCGAACCTCAGACAGTTGTCATGGAGAGGGATGGAGTCGGTAGCTAGGGATTGGAGTGTGTGGCAGGGTCCGAAGGAGATGGTTTTGGTCTTCCCAATATTTAGTTGAGGAAATTTCTGCTCATCTAGTACAGATGTTGGATAAGCAATGTGACACATTAAAGACAATGGAGGCATATTGTGCCTGTGCCAGCTCTTTGAAAAGAGGTATCCAATCAGTTCCATTGCCCTGATCTTTGCTCTAGGCCCTGCATAGCTCCTTCTTCTTTCTCTAGTTTTCTGTTCTGATGAAGGGCACACAATGAAACTTTGACTTGCCATTTCTTTTTATTTCTGCTGACTGATCTGCTGCATATTTGTTTTTGCCTCAGGCACTATTCAGGCTTTTAGCTCCTCTCCGATTTTCCTACATTGTGACATGAGTAAATCCTGAGACATTAAAAAGGGTTCTAATGTTGTACAGCTGGTAACTCATCACATGGTTATTACATAAATCCCATGCCACCTAATGTTAACCTGCAAATTCACGTGGACTATCCACTCACCTTCCGTGTTTCGCCGCAGTAGAATCGTACCACTGACTGGAAGCTGTAATGTCTTCATCGGGGATTTTCCGACCTGACATTCCAAGTGGGTAGCGACACACAGCTGTAGAGGTTCACAGGAGGTTAGAAGTTTGACATTGCACGTTTCTATCCACAGCTATCTCTCTCTCTGGGAAGATCCCACAGTAACTCGATGGGGGAAATTTTAACCCAACTCACAGGGTCAGGTGGCATTCTAGTTTTACATCCTGCCCCATCTCCACTGACATCAATGGACAGTAAAATTAACACAGGTGGATGAGGCTAAAATTGCCCTTGTGTTTCTCCCACTGGGGTGATGTTCAGAAACTTTGTGAAAACAATACCTGCAGAAGGTTTGCTACTGATTCTTCCCTCTATCCATTACCTTTAGCAAATTCATAAAAGCGGTGCTTGTAAACCCCATTTACAAAGTTGTTCAACTGCACAGGGCAAAATATCAACATGTGTTAAAACCCTGCAGCTTTCCTGCAAAACTTCACTCAGTGTTTAAAATGCATTCTACATGGATGGGGGGAGTTTTTAACCAAAATAAAGCAGGCAGATTTGGGTCAGGTGGAGGGATAGAGTCTTAAAAATCAAATTCCCAATCCAAACCTGCTCCAATCTGCCCATTTGCAGCTTTAATGGAGCTGAGAAGGTGGGGAGGTGGGTGACGAATCTTATTGTCATTTGGCTTTTTGAATTTAACTGTTGTAAAAATTCAGCCCTCTGGAGTACCAGATAGCTGTGGTCACTGATTGCTTTATTTGGGAAATATAATTCAGAACATTTGAGTATTTTTGAAAAGGAATCAGATGGATTTATTTCTCACAAGACTGCTAAATGTTAAAAATATTCGTTCAGGAGTGTGCAGTGGAGCACTAGGTTGATGCTCCAAGAGTAGCAGGGTGCCATTTTGTGCTGAAACAAAGTGCCTTCACATGGGCAATGTGTGCACCCTTCATCTCACAGGCAACAGGATCATCGTGATACTGTGATAGTAGGTTGCTCTAGAGTGACAGCTGGTTGTCGTGCAGTGATAACAGGTTGTCTTGTAAACAGGTGCTTATGGTCTGGAATTTGAAGGGCTTTTGACAGTGAATTATCAGCGTTCACCATCATTACCCCTCTGACCTCTGACCACAAATTCAGGATTCAGTGCAAGCGCAGATTAACATGGAAATCCTGAAGTTGCGGACTGTCATTCACTGCTCCGTCACAGGCTGCACTGTGGATGCCCTATTCCTCCAGAGCCCAGTTATCATTGAAATCAGCAAATTTGGTGGGAACGTTCCATTTTCTGCTCTCACATCACTGTTACCCCATAAAAAGTCACACCTTGTTCAGTGAAGTGTAGTCTGGTTTTTAATGGCGATCTGAGTAATAACTATGGCTAAAGAACTGATCTGGCCCTGAGAAAATAATTTTAATATTTGGGGAATGTTATTAAATGTCTCCATTATGATCAATTACTAGACTTTAAAGCTGGATTTTTGAAATAATTACTTTAAAAAAAAAGTTTATTTATGATATTTCAGCTTCTACCTTGGGTGTATATCACAATCTTTATCTTACGTTCTGCCAAATTTCTAAAAAGTGTGTTGATTATTAGTGCTTTTCATTTCCTGGTTGCCTGTCTGTGAGAATTCTTTAATGTGATTGGCTGCTTGGCCAACTTGTTGACATCACTGCAGCTCTATGCTGGGAATCCCCATTAAAGAATGCTACAATTCCACTGCATGGCAAGGGAGGTAACGTTCCTGTCACAGAGATCACTAGATCTCTCAGTGAGGCTTTCTTTGAGTGCCCTTGCTTCGCTGTTGACCACAAAATCGGGCCCTTTGTTTTGAGTCACAAATTCACAACTCCACTGAATCAACTCGCTTTGTTGAAGTTGTGTTTCATATAAAATAAATGACTTCCAAAGAGAATATTAGATAATTGTTCCTTGCATGCTGTAATTCATTCAAGGGCACCATACGAACATATGAATTAGGAGCAGGAATAGGCCACTTGGCCCCTCGAGCCTGCTCAGCCATTCAACAAGATCATGGCTGATCTGATTGTAACCTCAACTTCACATTCCTGCCTACCCCCGATAACCTTTCACATCCTTGCTTAACAAGAATCTATCTACTTCTGCCTTAAAAATATTCAAAGACTCTGCTTCCACCGCCTTTCGAGGAAGAGAATTCCAAAGACTCACGACCCTCTGAGAGAAAAAAATTCTCCTCATCTCTGTCTTAAATGGGCGAGCCCTTATTTTTAAACAGTGACCCCTAGTTCTAGATTCTCCCACAAGGGGAAACATCCTTTCCACATCCACCCTGTCAAGACCCCTCAGAATCTTATATGTTTCAATCAAGTTGCCTCTTACTCTTCTAAACTCCAGCGAATACAAGCCTAGCCTGTCCAACCTTTCCTCATAAGACAACCCACCCATTCCAGGTATTCATCGAGTAAACCTTCTCTGAACTGCTTCCAATGCATTTAAATTCATCCTTAAATAAGGAGACCAATACTGTACAGTATTCCAAATGTGGACTCACCAATGCCCTGTATTACTGAAGCATAACCTCCTTATTTTTATATTAAATTCCCCTTGCAATAAATAATAACATTCTTTTAGCTTTCCTAATTACTTCCTGAACCTGCATACTAACCTTCTGTGATGCATGCACTAGGACACCCATATCCCTCTGCATCTCAGAGCTCTGCAATCTCTCACCATTTAGATAATATGCTTCTTTTTTATTCTTCCTGCCAAAATGGACAATTTCACATTTTCCCACATTGTACTCCATTTGCCAGATCTTTGCCCACTCACTTTACCTATCTATATCCCTCTGTAGCCTCCTTATGTCCTCTTCACAACTTACTTTTCTACCTATCTCTGTGTGATCAGCAATTTAGCAACCATACCTTCAGTCCCTTCATCCAAATCATTTATATAAATTGTAAAACCCCAGCTCTGATCCCTGCGGCACACCACTCGTTACATCTTGCCAGAAAATGATCCGTTTATGCCTATTCTCTGTTTTCTGTTAGCTAGCCAATCTTCTATCCATGCTAATATCACATTGTAATCACTTTAATTCCACCTGATCCCCCAGTTATATTATATATATGCTTGTTGCAGTGTCATACTTCTAACTGAAAGTTATTTAAAAAGATCTAAACATGGTTTTTGATTAACTACAATTCATTTTAATGACAGAAAAGGAATAATGGGGTAGAAATTGACTTTATGGAATAGTGTCAGTTCAAGGCAATAGGAATAAAAATGGGGGAAGAGATACAAAAGGTTCTGCCAACTTGCTATCATCCATTCTACACAGTCACACAAAGTGATGATGTACCTTAATGTCCCTGCTTTGTTCTCAGCACTAAAGCTTAATGCACTAACATAGGATGAAGGTACTCATCCAGGACATTTGGTAACCATTACCACATGCACCCAACTCCACACAGGCATTTATCTCTAAATACTACCCTCCGTGCCAAGTCACGATTTGGTGCACAGTACAACTTTAATTCAAAGTTCAATGGATTTTTTGAAAGCAGTGTTAGCTGCTGTAGTGAAACCATTTTATTTCCATTCCTCCCTTGACTGAATAAGTTATAGTTGTCCAATGCATTTCTTAGATTGCATTTTTTAAAAAAAGGATAATAAGTAATAAGTGAATAAATATTCTGGGGTTAAGCTGCATGTAGCTGAAAAATACTATTTGGCCTCTGGTTTGAAGAAATGGCAAACTTCAAAGTTCAGTACGAAGGCAGCTGCCTCAGTGTGGCAAAAACCAGGTGGTCCGTTAGTACTGTTCGATAATGTCTCTAAGCAAATCAAGCTTGTCTTTTTGAATGTACATGAAACTCTTTACGGCAATGAGATATGGTGATCCACAAGAAAAAGGTTAGAAGTTCAAGGGCATTCCAGCTTTCAATCTCCACCCTGATGAGACAGCGCAGTGGGGTGGGGGGGAGTTATGGTTTATGAAGTATTTTGAAAACAGAGTCCTTGGCTTGGTATTAGGCAAAGTGAGCCGAGTCGAATCTACAGACATTACACAATCACTATGATTCCAAAGTGTATTGGGTTTATTTTTATTAAGTTGTCAGGCTCATGCGATTCAATCTGGAGTCCTTTCCAAATTGTCAGTATCAAGCAGTATACTCAGTGCCTGCATCTCAACTGCAGACCCATGGATTGGACACATCTATACAATACAGCATGATGAAAGATGACTTTCAGCTTTGAATACAAAGAATGGAAAAGTACTAGCCTCGATTCCACCCTGACTTTACAGTTGTTTGGTACAGTCCTAAACCAGCACTGTAGGCCTTGGCAGCAATATGGGAAAAAAAAGCAAGATGAATGGTCTACTTGTTTCCCCAATATTTACTGTCTTACCACTGGCTCCAACACACATACATTATCATTAGACTCAGCTAATGTGTATCATGTAGTTCGAGCAGAGAGTCAGTTCATGTCAGATATTACAGCTGCACATTCTGAGAAGCAAAACAAAGGATGCAAATAGAAAAATTGTATTTATGTTCAAGAAAAATGAATATCTTCCTGATTAAACAAACAACTGTTCTTTTTATCTGATACAAAGTTTTTCCTCATAAACATGGTTGCATGGAAGTACTGCACTGCTTAAGAAAATGTTCTATCAGCAAATGAATCAGCCATTTTCATGCTTATACGTGGACAGAATCTAGCACATTTCACATTTTTTGAGACACACAATAGTATCTGAGCAGCATTACAGGAAATACTGCCAAAAAGAGGGTGTTACCATCTTCTGTGGTGTTCCACAACCAGCTTGATATCTGCTCAAACATGAATGGCTTAAACTACAAAAGAAGTTTTGGGTTTAAGTCCCACTTCCGAGACTTGAGCACAGAATCTGATGCACTGTTGGAGGCGCTGTTTTTTATGGTTAAGTTGTTAAACTGACGACCTGTCTTCCCTCTCAGATAAAAATGGAGTGACAGGGAAGTGTCTATGGATGTTACTTACATGGACTTCCAGAAGGCATCTGATATAGTCCTTCATAAAAGACTGTTAGCTAAAGTTGAAGCTCATGGAATTGAAGGCAAATTATCGACCTGGTTAGGAAATTGGCTGAGTGGAAGGAGACAGAGAGTACGGATAATGGGCAGCTACTATGATTAGCAGGATGTGACTAGTGGCGTCCCCTAAGGATCTGTGTTGGGGCCTCAAATATTCACTGTATTCATTAACCACTTTAGTTGACAGGATAGAAAGCCACATATCCAAATTTGTTGATGACACCAAGATAGGTGTGTAGATGGACGCATAAAATTACAAAGAGATATTGATAGATTAAGTGAATGGGCAAAATTGTGGCAAATGGATTTCAATGTAGGCAAATGTAAGGACCTACTTTGGACCTAAAAAGGAAAGAACAGAGTACTTTCTAAATGGTGAAAGGCTAGAAACAGCGGAGGTCCAAAAAGACTTGAGGGTCCAGGAATGCAGATCATTAAAATGCCATGAACAGGTATGGAAAATAATCAAAAAGACTAATGGCCTTTATATCTAAAGGAATAGAATACAAAGGGTTAGAAGTCATGTTTTAGCTATACAAAGCCTTGGTCAGACCACACCTGGAGTACTGTGAACAGTTCTGGACACCTTAGGGAGCATATATTGGCGTTGGAGGGAGTGCAGCATAGACTTACCAGAATGTTAATACCTGGACTCCAAGGGTTAAATTAAAAGGAGAGATTACATAAACTATTCCCTGGAATTTAGCAGGCTAAGGGGTGATTTGACTGAAGTTTTCAAGCTAATAAGGGGAACAAATAGGTCAGATTGGGAGAAACTATTTCTGCTATTTGGGAAGTCAAGGACTAGGGGACATAGTCTAAAAAAATTAGACCAAGACCTTTCAGGAGTGAAATTAGGAAACACTTCTACACACAAAGGGGGCTGAATTTTACTAGCGGGGGGGGGGGGGGGGTGGGATCCGTAAAATTCAGTGGGGCGAGGCCCGCCTTGACCCCCGACGTCGAGAAGGGCCCGTCGCATAGTACCAGAAATGGGGGGCCTTCATCTAAACATGCAAATTAATTGGATGTAAATTGACCTACCTGCAGGCGGCGGCCATCCCACGCCGGTTTTGCCACCGCCGAACGCAGCTCGCGCGCCTTTGGAACTCCGTACGGAATTCCGAGGTGAGAACCTGCTGGGGAGGGGGGAGGAATAAAACGTTCAGGTCGGGACAGGTGGGGGAGCGGGGAAAACAATTTTTATTGGCTGTGGGGATGTGGGAAGGGTTTGAGGGTCAAAGGGAACAAATTTCGAGGGGGAAGTTTGGGAGACTAATAAAAGTTTATTATGGAGGAGAGGGCAATTAATGTATAAATTACACATTGGCGGGTGGGAGATGTGATTTCTCGTTGGAATAACATTTTATTTTCATTTCCTGGACATCAGGATCTTTACATTTTAAAATATAACTGAAGGGCTTGAAGCCCTTTTAAAATGGCGCTGGTGCCTGCACAGTGGCATTGGACGCCATTGCGGGGGTCGCAGCGACCACCCCCTCTACGTCATCAGAGGCGGCCACTCCGCCACCTCTATTTAAATCAGGCCCCGTGCGTAATATCGCAGGGGCTGTGCGGTGACACTTACATGTGGGAAGGCCGCCGAGTTCAATGCGCGCCGCTGAGGAGGAGCGCAGCACGCAAATAAAATCCAGCCCAGGGTGATAGAAGTTTGGAACTCTCTTCTGCAAAAGGCAATTATTGCTAAACCAATTGTTAATTTTAAAACTCAGATTGACAGATTTCTATTACACAAAGGTATTCAGAGGTATGGGGCAAAGCTGAGTATATGGAATTAGGTCACAGATTAGCCATCGTCTCATTGGATGACCGAACAGGCTCAAGGGTCTAAACTCCTGTTTCTATGTTCCTACTTGGTGTAACACCTCCCACGGCACTATTTGAAGAACAGGAGAGTTCTCCCAGGTGTCCAGGCCAGTATTTATCCCTCAACCAACATCACCAAAAAAAAAATGATTGTCTGTCCATTATTGTTTTGCTGTTTGTGGGACCTTGCTGTGTGGAAATTGGCTGCTGTATTTCCTACCTTTATAACAGTGACTACACGATGGGTATTTCATTGGCTGTAAAGCTTTTTGAAATGTTCTGAGACCATAACAGACACTATATAAATGCCATGTTTTTTTCTTTCTAATCAACTTCACTACTGGAAATAATCTGAAAATATACAGAATATAATTTAAGCACCCAATTGCTGAAAAACATTGAGAGAATGTGTTCACAAAGGTTCCTATGACTTATCATGCAAACGAGTTGCACCTTAACAGATGCAGCTACTATTGCAGAGGAAATGTGGAGTTTAAAGAAACCTCCTTATTTTCCTGCATGATTTTGGTGGCATCTCTGTCTGTTTAGAAGAATGCCTATTGTAAGGGTCCTAAGGAAAATGGGTTTTGATATTTTCAATGACGTTCCTAATTAAATCTTAATTGGCAAAGCCAGTGTGAAATGCCACAAGAGTGAGGTAAAGTGAGATCTAGAAATGTGATACTGATGTAGAAAGCTGTTGTTTTCAGGCAAGCCCGTGATCAGATTGTCATCTCCTCACTTGTCAGAATATGAGACCTGATAATAGTGCTGTTGTTCTTTAGGTTAAAAGGTGATCTGTAAAAGGCTTGGATCGATGAATCCTCCAAAGGTTCCTCCTTGGGACAAACCATATCTCCTCTGCTCAGCATTTCAGCTTAAGTATCAGGATGAGCAAAGGAACTCACTGTGTAGGGGATGGTATGCACCAGTACACACCTTCCTGCTCTGTGCATTATTATGTGCATTTAGAGGTGCCCTCAAGGTCTCCTACCTGCCTCAGCAGCACCCAACTTTCCTGCTGGGGCTGCCAAGGCTCTAGAGCTGCTGGTGATTGGGCCAACAGCATCGGGAGCTTGCCCACTGTCCTGAATTTTTTATTTATTTTTATTTAGAGATACAGCACTGAAACAGGCCCTTCAGCCCACCGAGTCTGTGCCGACCATCAACCACCTATTTATACTAATCCTACACTAATCCCATATTCCTACCACATCCCCACCTGTTCCTATATTCCCCTACCACCTATCTATACTGGGGGCAATTTATAATGGCCAATTTACCTATCAACCTGCAAGTCTTTGGCTGTGTGGGAGGAAACTGGAGCACCCAGCGAAAACCCACACAGACACAGGGAGAACTTGCAAACTCCACACAGGCAGTACCCAGAATTGAACCCGGGTCCCTGGAGCTGTGAGGCTGCGGTGCTAACCACTGCGCCACTGTGCCGCCCGAATTGGATGGTGAGTTTGGACATGGCCATTTAGGAGGCCGCCTCGGGAAAAATAGCAACCTTGGTCTGGCTCCCAGCAAGTGCAGGCTCAGGACACCCATTTGGCCCTGACATTGGGATCCTCAAACTCGTGGGAAAATCCTGCCCATGGAGTCAGAGATGTGATGGATTACATCTAACAGATGACCTCCTGCTTAACTTCTTTGCTGGGAAATGGTGGCTTTTGTATGTGAGCATAGAAATGGAGAAAAAGAGGAATTAATATAACTGAATATATGAAACAAGGGAGTTTTATGTAACTGATTTTGGGTATCTGCTGCAGTTAGCTGATCATTGGCTTGAATTGTACACAGATTTTCAATCTATATAAAATTTTCCATGGACTACACTCTGCTATAATAAACCGCAGCATTTTCTGATCATGTACTGTCACTGATATAAATATATGTGAAAGCTACACTCATACACTATGAAGGCCAAAGATAGTTAGTGCATGAATAGGGTTAAAACTGTTTATTTATGCCAGAAATTGAGTGGTTTTGAGTCACCAATGACATATGAAATTAATCTGCTTGCCTGTAGAAGCTCCATTTTCAGAAACCAGTTAAGTTTATTTCTAACAAAAAAGAAGAGAGAATCCTGTTTCTCGACCATAATTAAGGGCCTTGGAAAGTTGCATTCTTAGAAAATTGCACTCATCAAGTTGAATGTTCCTGTGATTTGCTAACAGATCACTAATCATTCAGATAATAGGCACTCTCTCATTTTGTTAAAAATTATTATTGGGCCAAGTAGAGTTATTAGAAATTTTTTAAAACAGAAAATGCTGGAAATACTCAGCAGGTCAGGCAGCATCTACGGAAAGAGAAACAAAATTAATATTTCAGGTCAATGACCTTCCATCAGAATTGGAACAAGTTCAAATTGTAACAGTTTTTAAACAAGTACAGAAATAGGGAAAGTGGGGAGGGGCAAAAAGAAGAAAAGGGAAGGTATGTAATAGGATGGAAGGCAGGAGAGTTTAAATGAGAAAAGGGATGATGGTGCAAGGCAAAAGGGGATGGTAATGAGACAAGTAAATAAACAAAAGATGGGTCAAGAGGAGGTATAAATGGCAACAGCAGAATCATTACCAACAGTTGCTGTTTAATCTCTCCTGCCTTCCAGCCTATCACAGATCTTCCCTTTCATTCTTTCCTCCACTCCCCACTTTCACTGCCTCTATATTTTTTAAAAACATCTGTTACATACCTAACTTTTTCCAGCTCTGAAGAAAGGTCATTGACCTGAAACGTCAACTCTGTTTCTCTGTCCACAGATGCTGCCAGACCTACTACGTATTTCCAGCATTTTCTGTATTTATTTCAGATTTCCAGCATCTGTGGTATTTTGCTTTTGTTTTAGAATTATCATGAAACCATCCTATTCTGGACCTCCTCTATTGTTAAAACAAGTGCAACACTAATTTTTCTTCATAAATATGTTGACTTAATTACAGAAGTTGCAGCTTTGCTGGGCAATGTATGGGTGCACCCAGATACTGGGCTAGAAACAAGAGCATGAGTTTGCATCCACAATTTCCCCTGTCTGGGAAGTGCCTAATCTCAGCCTGGCTACTGGAAACAAATGGAGGAGAGGCATTTTCCTAAATGGAGGGAGGAAGAATCAGCTGGTGAATCAATGCGGGTTCCAGTTTTACACAGCTCCCTGTGACTGGCTTGGAGATGACATACCAGGGGTAAATGACATCCCAGACCACCTGCGTTCATTTATTTGGGGGTGGGGTTGGTAGAATAGGTGCTTAAAAGTATATCATAGGGATCTGAGATGTGACACTGCACCCAATGAAATTAGTTATGATGCCCCCTTCACACTGGTCTGCTGATGCTTACAGTCCAAGTTCACACATAAAGGAGGGGCGACTTAGGCAAGATATCAAAGACTCTCTGGCCATCCTATTGGTTAATTTAACTTGAGTAATTAGTTGCTTGATTGGCTGAATATTTGACCATTCAATCATTGCCAAAGAGAAGGGTGTGCAGTGATGTTTTGGTGATTGCCTTTGACTTATCTGGCCGTGCCTAAGATTATGCCTCAGAATGTTTGCAGCATCACTGCGTACATGCTTGGATACAACAAGTCTGGTCTGATTCGGCCAGACTGAGGTTTAACTAGAATTCCAAGTATGAAAACACAACTACTAAAAATTCCACAGCTACAAAGTGATGAAAGTATCAAGCAATCACAAAGGCTAGCAGGTGGAGTATGATTTTAGCTGCTGGACGTGTTTCTGTTTCATGTGTTTTAAATTTCAGTCTCTCACACCTGCATGGAGAAATACCAGTGGAAGAAGGAATCATATTTCAACTGTTTAATATTATGGTGCCAAAGTGACAACATCAGCAGCTTTAGTTGATTTTCTTGTCCTACACTAAATGCAAAAATGCTGATTTTATTTCATGTTAGAAATACACAATAATATACCAAATATAACGTATTGTCCCAGAAATTATTAAAGCAAATATCTCAACCCTGAACCTTTCCATAAGCCATCACTTGGGAACTTTCCAGCCAGTCTCATTTCACGGGATCTCAAGGTAATTACAGATGAGGCCCATTCAGCTCATCTTATTGCGTTCATCAGGAAGAATCTACCAGCTTCTTCCAACACAGCATCCAGCTCTCCATTAAATGGCTTCAAAATTTAGCCTCTGCTACTCTACCAAAGATGGTTAATCATTCTTTTCGTGAAGCAACAACTCCTAAATTAATTGCAAATTTGCCTTTCATCTAATTGAAACTGGACCCACTTGTCTTTCTTTCAGGGCACATCTTAAAGTGGGGTGGTGGCGGGGTGGGGGACAGTGTGTAGTGCGGTGGTGGTAATATTTATCCTAGTACCGATATGCATATCCTGCATATTCGCCTTTGCTTCTTATCTTGATGAAAGAAGCAAAATATTATAAACCCGTGAGGAAAATGAATTATACTGTTATGAAAAAGATTATATGTGATTCTAACCAAAAACAGTAACTGTTGAAAATGCACAGCAAACCTGATAGCATACAAAAAGAGAAAATTAGTAATGTGGTTTTGGATCCTTTGCTAAAACTAAATATTCACATTTGTTGAAGAGTTTTGTATCCAAAATGTTAAGATACAAATAATGATAATCCTGATCTATTTTCCAGCATTTTCTGGTTTTATTTTAGCCTTGGTTTGCCTAGTTCATCTTTGCCCATCTAGTTCAACCATCCTGGCAGTCGGATGATACAATGATAATGGAGTTGTTGACTCATCATAGCAGTTAATCTGCGTCAATTGGAGTAGATCTTGACTTTGTGCAATAGTGCAAAATAGGTTATAGCCAACATATCCGATCAATAGAAACAGGGCATTAATCTTGTTCAGGACCTCAGTGGTCCTCCTTCCTGCATTTTGCTTATCTTGGCAAATCAAAAAGAAAATTCTAATGGCATCTGCGGAAATTCAACAGGCTGAAGTCATTTGTACATCTGACCTACCCAAGGCAAAGAGCCAGGTCACAAGGGGCTAATTTTGCAAAAGTGGCACAGAATAAAGGAAAGCTATAAGGTTAATAAAAAGCTTCCTGTTTGCTTAAGAGACATATTTTAAGTATTTGAAGTATAATGTAACAAAACTTAGGTTTTGAGAAGTTAAAATGTCTGGGGAAAGGAAAAGATGATTCATTAGTTTGTAGAGCCATTTTTCAATTTAACAAACTGTGAAACCAAAGATAGCTATTTAATCCTAAGAAATTATTTCCAGAAGCAGTACACCAATTACACTGCTGGTTGACACGTTACCTGGATTCACCTGAGCACTTGCAAGACCAATGCAATGTAGCAGCATCAACAGCAGGTTCATTATGGGAAAAGAAGTGGTGACCATCTCAGGTGAGCAGATTTTCAGGCCTGAAGAGAGAGTCAGAATTAGTGCTGAGCTACAAATAATGACATTGACCTTTCTAAACTATACGTTGCCTGTGTAAATTTGCCTCATTTTTATACCATGCTTGGAGCTCATTTAGCTTCACTGTTGTCAGTATATATATTTTTCTGCGACCATAGATAACTGTAAAACCTTGTCTATGCTGATGAAGTTAATGCAAAATATGTATTGTTTTTACATTGCACTCCACAGTTATGGCCAATCATATCAGAAGTTGCAGCAATGTGATATTTCTAATCTGAATTTGGAATATGCCATAATTGCTTAAAAATATCAGCCATTAATAAAGAGTTCTTCCTTTTTTTTAAAAAAAAGATCATGTTGAAACAATTTACTGTTTTGTCCCTTCTTATGTCTAAGAAACATTCCATGTTATTTGCAGTTTGTATTACCACAGTCAGTATCAGGCATAGAAAGAAAGAACTAGCATTTATATAGTGCCTTTCAGAACCTCAAAATGTCCCAAAGCTCATTGCAATGTCAGGAAACAGAGTAGCCAATCTGTTTCAGTGATGTTGGTTGAAGAATTAATATCAGCCAAGACATCAGGGAAAATGCTCATTCGAATCTTGTCATGAGATGTTTTACATCCACCTGACAGGGCCTCTGTTTAATGTCTCATCCAAATGAAAGTATCTTTGACAGTGCAGCACTCCCTCAGTACTGTACTGGAGTGTCAGCCTACATTTTGGTGCTTAACTCTCTGGAGTGAGATATGAACCCACAACTTTCTGACTCAGAGGTGACTGTGCTGTCACTGAGCCACAGCTGACAAGAAAGCAAATAGGTTACATTACTTTGGTTCACATGAATAGTTTATTGTGGGAGGATTATGGTCAAGGCACAGTGGCGCAGTGGCTAGCACTGCAGCCTCACAGCTCCAGCGACCCAGGTTCAGTTCTGGGTACTGCCTGTGCGGAGTTTGCAAGTTCTCCCTGTGACTGTGTGGGTTTCTGCCGGGTGCTCTGGTTTCCTCCCACAGCCAAAGACTTGCAGGTTGATAGGTAAAGTGGCCATTGTAAATTGCCCCTAGTGTAGGTAGGTGGTAGGAGAATGGTGGGGATGTGGTAGGGAATATGGGATTAATGTAGGATTAGTATAAATGGGTGGTTGTTGGTCAGCACAGACTCAGTGGGCCAAAGGGCCTGTTTCAGTGCTCTATGACTCTAAGGCAAGATTACATCACAGTGGTGTGCAGTTTAATTTTTTGCAACCTCCCATGCCTGCACATTATAAAATAGAGAAAAATCTAATGTTTCCCAAGTTACCTTTTAAAATCAATAGAACATTTAATAGTTTTAGAAACACTTCTTGTAAACAGCAATAACTGCCTGGCTCGTTAATGTATTCGTAACTTTTAGCTGGTTAATGTTTACTGTGTTGTTGCATTTAGTTATTTTTTATCATTTCAAAACAAACTGAAAAGCATTTTTGCAGTAACTTCCATACAAAATTTTGACTTTGTTTAGAATATTCTCTGTTCCATTTTCAATTACAGATCACAAAGTTCAAATCATAACTAACAGTGTTGTATGTTTGCAGCTGATCTGCGCAATAGCTGTGAAAGGTGTAGAAGCACATTACACATCATCACTGTGGTATTTAGTCCACATGGAATTTGCAGTTCTTAACAAATGACTGAACAGTTTCATTAGCTAAATGCCAGTTTCTTTGTTCTGAAGATATTTGGCGGGTGGGGAGGTAGGGTGGTGGTGCTGTTGGAGGTGGATAGGGGGTAACTTTAACTTGGTTCCACCCCTTCCCCCCACCCCCCCTTCACCCAGAAAATATTAAGAGGAAGTCAGGTAAACAGAACTGCTTTGCTGACAATACCGTGATTTGACTGCACACATCTTAAACACAAAATAAAAGGTTTGGCTATTATCTTTAGTTATGGCAGCCTTAAATTCATAGTGGTGACCCAAGCTTAAGCCTACTCTTCATCGTCAGTTGCTATCACCACAACTCCAAGGTCACACTACTGAACAAGGTAATAGTGAGATATAACAATAGTCTGGATGTAAATATGTACGTTTGTGCTACACATAACCAAGTTGCACTACATACTCAAGAGTTTGATTCAAAGCTACTTCCCTCTCACTACATTACTTTTTAAAAAATTGTCGTACAGTAGGCCAGAGGCCTGGCTTTATAATGACCATAAACTGAATGGCTTCCAGTAACCAGGAAGTCTAGGTCTAGAGGAAAGGGGTTTGTTATCCAATGTCCATGGAGAACGCAAACATATACAAGAGTAACCTAAAATGAGAAAAATATAAAGAACATGTCTGCTCAGATACAAAAGGGGTAAATCTTGACTTACAGTGTAAAACCGACGATACTGAGTCAGCAGCCTGTTTTACATCTCTCTCCATTTTTACTTCCATTGACTTCAATGTAAAATGAGCTGCTGACTCAGTGGACAGAATTTTAACTGCCAAGGAGAGGCGGATTTGGACACAGGCGGGGAGTTAAAGCCCCTAAAAGTGACATTGGGTCAGGATACCAACATCATCCCGCCATCTTCCAGGTTTCAAGCAAGCGGGGAAACCCCTTTGTGGCTGTCAGGAGCCTGTGAACCTATTTCCCGAGCAGTCAGCAACTCGCCAGGGTCAACCAGGTGAGCGCACAGCGGGGAATGCTTCTTCAGTGAAACTGACAGGCTGGGAAGGATTTGATCAGTGAAACTGAAGACCTGCAGCCATGTCCAGCTGAAAGGCTGCTGATTACAGCACTCCTTCTCAAGGAGTGCTTTCACTGCTTGACAGGTGATTGCCAATTGCTTGAAGTCAGTTCCTCTGTCTTGCACTTCAGTCATGTTGAGCTGCACTTCCCTGCTCTCGGCCTTCACCACGGCATGGGAGCAGCTTATACAGCTCCACCTTGCATCTCTGATAAGGAACACGAGGAGCAGCAACAGCAACAGAACCAACAGCACCAGGAGCAACACCAGCACCAGCTGTCTTCTCTTCAGCCACATGCCACTCCAGAAGGCAGAATGGATGGACATCAAGATCCAGGTGGAGGGAGGTGAGACCCCCAACACAGGGACTACAGGCAGAGGATTAGCTCCCTCGACATGTCTCAGCACGTGCCTCATGGCACTCAGGCTTTCATGGCCGGGCAATGCTGACATCTGCAGCCTCCTGGAACAAGACCTCCTTCCCAGAGGTCCGTGGGCATGTATTGCCAATGGCCATCAACGTGTCTGTCACTGGAGAGCCGACACTCCCATCCACCCTACCCCACTCCACCCTGGGTTTCTGCCTCTCCCTGGAGTTGTGTGCTCTCTTCTTCTGCAAGGAAAGAAAGCAGAGATTTATGAATATTAGAGATAGATTGTTTGGAGAGGAGGGAAGGACAACATTTGTGGAGGGTGACTGTGAGGTATGAATATGAGAGGGCAATAGGATGAGGGTGAGTGAGAGTGTTGGCTGTTCAGATGGGGATGTGAGGTGCCTGCAGAGAGGAGACTGAGTGGAGCTGCAAGGTCTGATGTCCTGAGGGGTGTTGTGCAGGAGAATGCTGGAAAAGTCAGAGTGTGGGCCTTAGCACCTGAAAGTGTTATGCCACTCACCTTTCCTGGCCTCCTAAGGCCCTGGATCCTCTTGATGCACTGTCTCCAGGTTGGAGGGAGCAGACCCCTGCTGCTCACTTCCTTGGCGTCTTCCATCCATACCTGCTTGCTTGGAGAGGTTGTCCTCTTCCACCCACCTTTGGGAGAACTTACCTCACTGCTGCTCTCAAATCCCGCAGTAGGACCTCCAGGTAAGTGTGAGACCGTTGGGAGGCAGCCTTTCCAGGACACCTCTCCATTCCTGCGGTTGCTGAAGTCATGGGCCCCTTTAATTTGAGTCATTTACGACATAGAAGGAAGCCATTTGACCTATTGCATCCATTGTTATGAAAGTGCTTCTATATTTTTTGTTAAGTATATGTTTTTGAGGACTTATATTTAAATTGTGAAGCAGGATTCATTGGAAGGCTGAAAATTTCATAGAAGCTGGATTTTGATTTGTTGCTGACCTTTCATTGAAAGGACTGAGATGCTGTTTAAAAACAGCCTGGCTGGAAATCATGTCCTTTAAGTAATAAACAACAAAAACCTTGCTAACCTGGGGAAGATGCTTACAGAGAAGTGACAGGTTAAGATTTATAGGGGTCAGGAGGCTTGACTCTTGAGATATTGTTTTTGGTTTTGCTTTAGACAGTGTGTTGGGGTGTGAACTATTTTGAAGACAGTTGTAGGAAGCCAGCCAAGAGAGCAGCCACCATCAGGTCACCCTCTTCCATATCTTTGACAACTTCCTGAGAATCAAATGTAAGAAATAGAGAAACAGATGTTGCATTTCTCCTGAAAAGCCTGCAAGAAATCCCTGATGCTGCATTTTTCCTGGAAAGCCTGCCAAACTGATCCTCAATGTTTCCTGAAAAGAACTGCTCTATAAAGATCCCAGTGACAGCCGTCTACGTGTATTTAGGACGTCAGACCTAAAAAGGACAACTGACATCTTTCCATACCTTTTTTTCTTCAAGAATTAGCAAGTATTTGGCCAAGGTATTTTTGTCTTTTTTGTAAAACATCTCTGCAGAGAGAATTTCTGTATTTTTTTCTGTGTGTGTGTGTGTGTGTGTGTGTGCGCATTTATGTGTGGGGAATTTAAAAAGGGTTCATATTTCAATCTGTGTGTTAATGCTTTGTTACTGGTTAAGTCTTGTAATAAACTGATTATTTTCTTGTTTATTGAAGAAACCTAGCTGGTGTATTTTATTCTTGGATAGAATAGAGTATGTGATTGACTGCATCGGTAACTGGGTAAACATTTTTAAAAATATACTTTGTGACCTGTGGAGAAGTGGAACTAGAAAAGGCAGTGCACTGCCTCGGTTGTAACACCATGCCAGCTCTCCGCTGAGTAATCCAGTCAGTCCCACTCCCCTGCTCAATGCCGGAATCCCACAAGTTTATTTCCTTCAAGTGCCCATCCAATTTCCTTTTGACATCATTGATTGTCTCCGCTTCCACTACTCTTGTGTGCAGCAAGTTCCAGGTCATTACCAATTGCTGCGTAAAAAAGTTCTTCTTCACATTCCCCCTGCATTTTTTGAATTAGAAATCCTTCCTTTGGCAGATTCAGTGCATCATCCTATAAACCCTCTCTGATTGGTCGGGAAACTCTAAAGCAGGACACTAATGCTGTAGCTCAGTTAAAGTGCCATGTAAAAGCCGGCTGCAGATCCCAATGGGTTCCCAACCCACTGTAGGTCCAACTACTGTTTCAGCTGGGACTCTTTCAAAAGTCTGCCTGCTATCCTGTTTTACGCTAGTGCACACAAAGTCAAAATGTTTCTGTTGTTGTGAGGATGAATAAAACAGTAAATGCAGTTCTGAATCTGTCCAGTGTCACTAATATAAAGTAGACCCATGGAGCAATGTATTCCAGTCACTACTCCACCGGGCAAAGTGCCTCTTTGGTTTGTTTCAAGACATTGTCTGGCATTAACAAAAATTTCCTCATTGCCATTCTCACACTTATTACTCTAATTCAAGGTCTGAAACATTTGTGAAAGAAAAGAAGTTTGAACAGTTACTTTAACTGAGATCCCACCTGGCTCCGAACCAAATATGATCTCGCAATACCCAGAGAGGAAGTGACTAAAATCAAAATATTTCACTGCCTTCTGAGTTCCAAATTCTTTGTTTTTTTACACATATGAAGAAAAGTACTAAAAAAAAACACAGAGAATTTCATAATATACAGCTGGAAGATTATAATAATTGTATATTTTGATATAGTCAAGACATTTGATAATGATGAGTCGCTGAGAAGTCTTTTTTTTAAATGGTAGTGGGTTACAGATGATTCTGGATAATGGCATCTTTTTCCACTGTAACATTTGGTATAGCACTAATGTCTCCCATGTTACAGTAACACAAAGCCACATCATTTCAGTCCTCTTCGTCTTGTAATTTGTGCCTCATTTTGTTTTCTACAGTATTTATTCAGCTTGCACAAATCCGATTAAAGCTGCAATCATAGAATCACAGAAATTTAAGACACAGGAGGAGGCCATTCAGCCCATCATGTCTGTGTTAGCCGAAAAAGAATTATCCAGCACTTTCCAGCTCCTGCAAATTCAAATAGTTTTTAAATGTGATGAGGGTTTCTGCCTCTACCATCCTTTTAGGTAGTAGCTTCCAAACCACCACCACCACCCCCCACCCCAGCACCCTCAGGGTGAAAATTTTCTCCTCAACTCCTCTTTGATCCTCGACCAATTACTTTATATCTGTGCCCCTGGTTATTGACCTCTCTGCTAAGGGAATAGAGTGGATAGGAAGGACCTATCTAGGCTCATCATAATTTTATCCACTTGAGTGAACTCTCCCCTCAGCCTCCTCTGTTCCAAAGAAAACAACCCTAGCCTATCCAATCTTTCCTCCAGTCCTGGCAACGTCCTCGTAAATCTCCTCTGTGGCCTCTCCAATTCAATCACATCTTTCTTGTAGTGTGGTGACCAGAACTGTACACAGTATTCTAGCTATGGCCCAACTAGTGGTTTTTTTTACGCTTTTAGCATAACCTCCTTGCTCTTCTATGCCTCAGCTTATAAAGGAAAGTATCCTGTATGCCTTCTTAACCACCTTACCTACCAGTTCAGCTAGCTTCAGGGATCTATTGGAAATGCACTCCAAGGTCCTTATGTTCCCTGCACTTCTCAGTATCCTACATTTATTGTGTATTCCCTTGCCTTGTTTGCCCTCCCCCAATGCATTACCTAAGTGCAAGTATACAAAGATATCGCTTAAAGAAAGATCGATATCAGTCAGAGCTTTTATATTAGCTATAGTCTGTGACCTTGTGTGAGGTTCTACCACCATTTCTCCCCACCTCCACCCCCCAACCTATGGAGTTTAGAAGAATGAGAGGTGATCTTATTGAAACATGTAAGATCCTGAGGGGACTTGATAGAGTGGATACCAGGAGGTCGGTTCCTCTCGTAGGGGAGACTAGAACTAGGGCACATAGTTTAAGAATAAGAGGTCTCCCTTTTAAGACAGAGATGAGGAGAACATTTTTCTCTCAGAGGGTCATTAGTCTGTGTAATTCTCTTCCCCAGAAAGCAGTGGAGGCTGGGTCATTGAATTTATTCAAGGCTGAGTTAGATAGATTTTTGATAGACAAGGGAGTCAAGGGTTATGGGAGCAGAGGGGAAAGTGGAGTTGAGACC